>NC_133769.1:145514868-145733371 GCF_003597395.2 Chelonoidis abingdonii | reverse complement strand
TTGGTTTCCTCATTCGCTCTGCAGCAACGGTCCTCAGCTAAAGATCCCTGCAGCACCCAAAAATCCTGTGGGGTTTGCTCATCAAGTGGGTTACTACCAGAACAATTGTAACATGAAAGTTTGGATAGGGATGTGCTGAACCTGGGACATATGAGGTTGGCAACTTGGAAGTGCTGCTCAACCCAGTCTGCTTAGTCCAGGGGCATATAAGGAGTCAGCTTGGAAGTGCTGATTAACCTGGTCCTCTCTGATGTGCTCTGTTAATGTGTGTGTGTGTGTGTGTGTGTTGGTCTGATTCTGGGGCTGGAAGAATCGTGCCCTGGGGAACTTAGGACCTGCAGGATTGTTCCATTTGGAGAGAACTTGCAGAAGGGAGAAGTAGAGCTTCGTATGAGAACACAAGTGACACAAGCAGTACATTGATAGAATTGCAGAACCCCCCACCCAGAAGAGTAACCCTAATAAATGAGTGTAGCCCAAAGTAATGGGCAAATCTGGTAACACTGTGTTCTAGTGATGAGAGAGAGTTTGAGTAAAAGGGCAAAGCGTGACCCTGCTGGGGGATGGGGGTAGCCAACAACATAATTCTCAGGAGTGAACAGATAGACACAAAGCAGAATGTGTGACTGTGTCTGCAGGTGGGACTGGATGGGACTGATAAGTGTTTACATGATCTAAGTACATCTGCAGCTGGAATGTTGTATTTCTGTCCCTTCATCACAGGAAGGATATTGAAAAACTGGCAAAAGTTTGAAGAAAGGAAACAATTCAATGATGAAACCTGGAGGCTTGAAAGAGACTCAATCTGTGAGACTGGAGAGTAAAGGAGAATAAGGGGCAAGGAATAGCAAGTGTCTCCACAGGGCTGAGAACAAGGAGGGGAGGAGCTTCATAATTCAGATGATCTGAAAATACTAAAATAATGGCTGAGAGTTCAGAAGGGAAAAGCAAAGGGCAGAGAGGAGGAATAATTCCCCAGCAGTGAAAGTAGTAGAGAGTGGAATAGACATAAAGGGGAAGTAACCGAGTCACTGTGACTGAAGATAGTCTAGAATAGACTAGATACAATACTAGTGGGAATGAAGCAGGAGAACGTTCTGCATGATGACAGAGAGCAGAGCTGCTCAGACTGCTTGCAATTAGGATCTCGTATGTCGGCCTCATGCCAACAGAGCCTGACACACAGAACACAGGTTCCGGTGTGAAGCACTTCTCAGTTACTCTTATGGCTTCTCTACGGGGACGTTACCTCACATGAACTGTAATTAGCTCGCCTTAAATACCTTGTGTCCACATGAACCCTGTTCTCAGGGCAACTTATTTGGCATCTTAGGTTGCCATAACTAATCCTCGTTGAAGAAGGAGTAGCTCCACTTCACAATTAGTTTGTTCCATTGTAAGATTCGTGTAAAATAATTCCTAATGCTAATGCTGCTGAGAGTCCTCCAGCTAGTGTCCCTCACTGCATTGCTTCATACCTGCATCAACCTGCTTTGTGCCTGTGTGTGCTCCATAGCTCTGGGGTCATCTTGACCAGATGTACCCTCTCAGGTTAAATGCTGGCAGGCAGCCAGGAGTGCCTCTTTTCGGTACCAGGTGAGTTCACATTCCTAAAGCAACTATGGCACCCCTGCTTCCACATGGACCTCCATAGAGGGCAAGGACCTGATTGGCCTGTCTGGAGACAAGCATGTCCAGTTCCATCTGGATAAGAGTCACCAGAATGCAGACTTCTACAGGGCACTGTCAGAGACAATGAAAGTGAGGTGACCCTGGACCTGGTACCAAGTCAGCAAAGGCACTCTAGCAGGTTAGTAACTGCACATGCATCTCTGCAAGCTGTCCTGAATACAGCTGAATGAATACCTGAAATTTCTCCCCTTCCCACCTAAAATTTGTTCCTTTTTAAATGTATTTTCAAAATTACTTTTCAAATCTTTCATTAGATCAGAAATAATTTATTATGTTTTGTTTCTGCAAGAAAAAAAACAAACAACATTCAGTTTTGGCTCTAAATGAGCCAGTTCTTTTTTCAGATTTTTTGATTTGGCCACTGAACTGAAAAATTAATTATTCACTCAGCTGTAGTCAGTAAAGCCTGCAGAAAGGCATATGCAGTCATAAACCTGTTCCTGCCATTCCTCCACTCACCCTAGAAAAGAAAAAAGTCATACATCCACACCCCAACTGCACAAAATAATGCACATTTAAAAAAAACTAGCCTACTCAAAGCCTGCCCCCTTCTCCCCACACATGCATGTGCACCACTCAGATAAAGTACAGAGGGTCTGTAGAATGGGAAATAAATGGGGGAATATCTTACTATCACAAAGGAAACCATGGAGTTGGAAGAGAAGATGGAAATGGCATTCCAACATTATGGGAACAAGAACATTTTATCTTTGTTGGCATGGAGACTATGAGGAATGGGACCATAAATGACTGTGCTTTTTCCTATTTCCCTGTGCAAGTGTAACTGTGTGAAGAGGGGAGTAGTAGCCTGCAGAGAGACTGTCAGATCTCAGGAAAAATAAGAAAAAGCTATAGATGATTTGTTCCATGGAGCATAAAGTTAATCCCAATGGAAGGTCTTGAAAGTAGCTGGAAAGGTTTCCTGGAGCATGCACAAAAGGTCAGAATGGAGCGCACGACCCTTGGGAGGGAAACGATGCGGACAATGAGAGGCAAACAACTGTGATAAAAGCACCTTTTGCTGCAAAAGCCAAGCACTGAGACCCAGTGCTCCAATGTCCTGCAAACTATAGGGAATGCACCATACTGGGAACACTATTCCAAACAACCTTATCACAGTTCTTTCCCACTGCATTCAACCCCACAGGAGATGGAGAAGGGGAACACTTTCTGATGCATCACTGTCATGGGTGAATACTTCTTGGTGGGGCTCTCCCTCAATATTCAAGTTTTTCAGTTTGTACTACATTCTTTTGGCTGGTCTACTCCTAAAACTTAGGTTGCCCTAACTACATAGACTCATAGACTTTAAGGTCAGAATGGACCATTATGATCATCTAGTCTGACCTCCTGCACAATGCAGGCCACACAATCTCACGCATCCACTTCTATAACAAACCCCGAACCTATGTCTGAGTTACTGAAGTCCTCAAATTGTGGTTTGAAGACCTCAAGCTGCGGAGAATCCTCCAGCAACTGACCCCATGCCCCATGCTGCAGAGGAAAGCGAAAAACCTCCAGGACCTCTGCCAATCTGCCCTGGAGGAAAATTCCTTCCCGACCCCAAATATGGCGATCAGCTAAACCCCTGAGCATGTGGGCAAGAGTCACCAGCCAGCACCCAAGAAAGAATTCTCTGTAGTAATTCAGATCCCATCCCATCTAAAGTCCCGTCACAGACCACTGGATATACATACGTGCTGATAATCAAAGATCAGTTACCAAATCAATTGCCAAAGTTAGGATATCCCATCATACCATCCCTTCCATAAACTTATCAAGCGTAGTCTTAAAGCCAGATATGTCATTTGCCCCCACTACTCCCCTTGGAAGGCTGTGACAGAACTTCACTCCTCTGATGGTTAGAAAACTTCATCTAATTTCAAGTCTAAACTTCCTAGTGTCCAGTTTATATCCATTTGTTCTTGTGTCCGCATTGGTACTAAGCTTAAATAATTCCTCTCTCTCCCTAATATTAATCCCTCTGATATACTTATAAAGAGCAATCATATCCCCCCTCAACCTTCTTTTGCTTAGGCTAAACAAGCCAAGCTCTTTGAGTCTCCTTTCATAAGACAGCGTTTTCCCATCCTCGGATCATCCTAGTAGCCTGTCTCTGAATCTGTTCCAGTTGAATTCATCCTTCTTAAACATGGGAGACCAGAACTGTACACAGTATTCCAGATGAGTGTCACCAGTGCCTTGTATAATGGTACTAACACCTCCTTATCTTTGCTGGAATACCTCACCTGATGCATCCTAAAACTGCATTAGCTTTTTAACGGCCATATCACATTGGCGGCTCATAGTCATCATGTGATCAACCAATACTCCAAGGTCCTTCTCCTCCTCTGTTACTTCCAACTGATGTGCCCCAATTTATAACTAAAATTCTTGTTTATTAATCCCTAAATGCTGACCTTGCTTTTTCATTAATTTCATCCTATTACTATTACTCCAGTTTACAAGGTCATCCGAGATCTTCCTGTATGATATCCCGGTCCTTCTCTGAGTTAGCAATACCTCCACTTTGGTCATCCACAAACTTAATTAGCACATTCTCGATTTTTGTGCCAAGGTCAGTATAAAAGGTAAATAAGATTGGCCCCAAAACTGATCCCTGAGGAACATGGGTCATGGCTGTGAAAAATCCACACCCTAAAGACACAGTTACTTTTTTTGATAAACTCAATAAACATTTCCATAGATGTATATAGAAGTGTAGGATTGGAATGGACCTTGATAGGTATGACAAGGCTGTGTTGCGGGGATGCTCTCCCACTGACAAACCTACTGCCACTCGTTAGGGCTTGTTTAATTATGGCGGCAGGAGAGCTCTCTCCATCGGCATAGAGCGGCTACATGGGTACCTTACAGTGGTGCAGCTGCAGTGGTACAGGTGTAAAGTCTGCAGTGTAGACATAGCATACGTATTATCTAGACCCGTGGTTCTCAAAGTTGGGCTGCCGCTTGTTCAGGGAAAGCCCGTGGCAGGCCAGGGCGGTTTGTTTACCTGCCGTGTCCACAGGTTCAGCCGATTGCAGCTCCCACTGTCCGCGGTTCACCACTCCAGGCCAGTGGGGACTGCAGGAAGGGCGGCCAGCACATCCTTCGGTTCGCGCCTTTTCCCTTATCCCCCATGGGCCTGCAGCAGCAAACCGCAGCCAGTGAGAGCCACGACTGGTTGAACCTGCACACGCGGCAGGTAAACAAACCGGTCCGGTCCGCCAGGGGCTTTCCCTGAACAAATGGCGGCCTGACTTTGAGAACCGCTGATCTAGACCATCCCTGATAGATGTTTGTCTGACCCTTTCTTAAAAACCTCCAATGACAGAGATTCCACAACTTCCCTAGGTAATTGGTTCCACTACTTAATGAGTCTTATGGTTAGGAAGTTTTCCCCAATGTCTAATCTAAATCTCTCTTGCTTCAATTTAATCCTTTTACTTCTAACCCCATCCTCAGTGGCTAAGGAGAATAATTTAGTGCCCTCCTATTTATAGAAACCTTTTATGTACTTGAAGAATGTTAGGGTGTCCCCCCATCAGCCTTCTCTTCTCCAGACTAAACCAACTCATTTTTTTCATCTCTCCTCGTAGTTGACATTTTCTAGACCTTTGTTGCTCTCCTCTGTTGGCTACCTTTTTCACGGAAAAACTTAATCAGGTAGAGCTCAGCCCATAAATGGCATAATACCTCCCACTCCATGCTATTAATTCAGAATATAATCAAACCAAAACTCTTTTGCTTGCTCACAGAGTGTTCATTAGCCACAACTTCCTGTGGCATCCTAGCAGAAACACAAGGCACCCTCACTCTCTTCCCTTAACCACTTGGACCATTTTGCAGGGGGGCCCTCTCAGGCTGCCCATAATTTTGAGAAGTTTTATCCAGTTTCTGCCCCCATTCATCTTCCAGAATTTCAACCTGGGTCTCACAGATGTTGTGCAAAATCCAACAGGCACTTATCACATCAGGCACATTAGTAGTAGTATCATAGCACCTGGGAGCCCTACTCATGGTCCAGGACTCCAATGTGCTAGGCGCTGTACAAACACAGAAGAGAAAGACAGTCTCTGCCCCAAAGAATTTACAATCTAAGCAGAAGACAAGAAACAACAGAGGGATACAGACAGACGGACAGGGGAATACATGGTCAGCATGGCAGATTGTGCTTTCAGCACACCAGCAGCTTAACCATTGTCAAGTTTTCACCTGGGTCAAATTAGAACTGTTGTTCTATACAATCAGTTGATTCAATTGCTTATTGCTTGAGGTTCAGCTCACCTGTCTTTATAGCCCAGTAAACTTTTGCAATGTATTCTTTGAGAAGTAAAATTCAGATTAAGCTCCTCTCGCCTGCTGTGTGTAGATGACATGATGTCTCCTCCCCATCTTGGAGCTTGATAGTTTTGTTTACCTAATTTACAAATTGACCTTTTTCATCTCTACCTGACAACCGGGCTGGGGGCTAGGCTCCCCAAATGCCTTTGGCAGACCTGTTTGCCAACTCCCCCTGACAGTTGGCGGTGGGGGGTTATGGTGACTGTGGTCCCTGTGTTCTGACACAGGGCCAAGAGGGTACAGGGGAGGGGTGACCTCCCCCACAGTTTCTGGGAATCTTATCATTGAGGATGGTAAATGAGTGGCAGGGTGTGAGGGGGAGACACACAGAGCACTGACTCCAGTGCTCAGATGTGATCTCACCAGTGGTGGTGATCAGGGATTTGCAAAGAGGTGCAAATTGAGCTAATCAGAACAAAGAGGTGTTATCACTGTTCAGCCAGCTGCAGCTATCAGTGTTCCTACACTAAGGGCAAGTCTACATTACAAAATTGAGTTGACCTAAGTTATGTGAATATATAGCTGCAGCAGTAATTAAATTGCTTCTGCATGTCCACACTACGCTCCTTGTGTTAGTGGTATGCATCCTCACCCGGAGTGCTTGCACTCATGGGCAGTGTGTGAGCCACGCATTTGTGGAGCCTAGCCCCCAATCGTGCCCCATCTGTCTGAGGCCCTGCCCCTTCTCCACCCCTTCCATCCCCCCTCCTGTGCCAGAACCTCGAACTGCTGACCATGGCCGCTGCCGCCCCCCAGCCCCGGGCCGCCCTGATTAGCCTGCTTGAGTGCCCCCAGCCCCAGAGCACCAGGGGCCCCAACCGCCTGGAGTCCCGGGCCCCAGGCTGGCATGTACTAGCCCCAACCCCTTGGGGAAGAGGAGTAGCCTCCCTGGGCTGAGGCCAGGGGGAAGTGGCAGGAAGCAGGAGAGGGTTCGGGGTGGGGCCATGCCTGGCAGTTTGGGGAAGCTCAGCCTCCCCTGGCCTGCCAAACCTGCCGACCATGCTTGCATCGATTTAACTGTCAGTGTGGAGCGTTGTGGGATGGCTTCAGAAAGGCAGCAACAGTCTATGAAAGCAATGCAGCATCTACACTGACACTGCGTTGACCTAACGACATTGACCTAAGTGCTACGCCTCTCATGGAGGTGGAGTTATCATGTCAGTGTAGTGGCCAAGTTACATTGTCAGGAGCTACATTTTAGTGTAGATGCTTGTGGAGTTTGGTCAACGTAAGCTGTCTTACATCAACATAACTCTGTAATGTAGACTGGGGCTTAGTATTACTTGTGTCAGGGATGTTTTTAACAGTGCGTTAGTCACTCTCTTTAGACCTGTGTGCAAACAGAAATTGGGCCTGCTTTGAGCAAGGGGTTGGACTAGATGACCTCCTGAGGTCCCTTCCAGCCCTGGTATTCTATGATTCTATGATTTTATCAACACAAGCTTTGATGAAGCCAGTCTATATATACATAGCTATTTCCCAAATGCAGAGTGCACAGGGATCCAGGTGTAATCTCCACAACATTACACTGAGGGATAAATCTAGCCCACCCTGCATGGGAAGACAGCCAGGTAGGCTGAGAAACAAAGAACTACGCATCATGTGGGAGCTTCATGTCTGACCTTGGGGGGATTAGGGGAAGGAGGGAGCTGTGTGGAGCTGTGGACCAAGTTTTTGCCCCCTGCACCTACCCCCAGCTGGCCTAGCCTCCCCACCCCTTGCCATGTTAAGGCTCAGGGCTCCTCCCCTGCTGCCTCAGGGAACTCTGGGGAAAACTCCACAACACTTGCTGCCACCCCCAGCTCCAGCTCCAGCAGGCACAGGGAAGGTGACAACTGCTGCTGCTGCCCAGGACTGCCTGGGGAGGGGGGGGCAAGTGAAGCAATGTGTCACAGGCCCCAGGCCCCACAGGGGCCACCAGCCCCACAAGAATGTCTGAGGCTCCCCAGGCCATGCCCCAACCTTCCCCCATCCCCCGGCACCTGAGTGCACCACATCAGGAGCGGCCCTGCACAGTGCTACAGCAGCGTGGCTCCAGTGGAGCCTGAGCTCCTCCCACTGAGTCAGCACCATGTGGTAAGGGGGCAGGGCTGCGAGCTCCAGTCCCGCCAGAGCCAGGTCGCTGCAGTGCTGTCCAGGGGCCAGGGCAGCTCTTGGATGCAGCATGCTGAGGCTCCATGAGAGGGGAGAGGCAGGAGTAACACAGGAGCGGCCCTGGACAGCGCTGCTGGGAGGGGCATGGTCAGGGGACGGGGAATGGAGGGTTGGATCATGGGCGTTCTGGGGGTTTGTCAGGACATGGTGGGGAGTGGAGGGTGGATAGGGGTCGGGGCAGTCAGGGGACAGGGGGTGTCCCGGGGTGGTGGTTGGGGGGTGTGGTGAGGGGACAAGGAGCAGGATGGGTCGGATATTCTGAGGGGGGCAGTCAGAGGGCAGGAAGTGGGTGGGGGTCAGATAGGGGGCAGGGCCAGGCTGTTTGCGAAGGCATAGCATTCCCTATCCTAAAGCTCATTCAACAGTTTGAGGCTTGCAAACAGCTATTTAACACAATGAGCCAAGCTGTTATCTTTTCCCTTAGGGCTACCATCCCTTTCACTTCTCAAATGCCAAATTATAGTCTACATTTAATTTCAGTGCCATAGGGAGATTCATGTCAGGGGAAGGTAGCTTCTTTTAAAATTAGCCACTTTAGAATAACAGTGACAGAGCCAAGAGAGCCATGGGGGAGGGATCACATGAGAAGAGCAATATCCTACACCACCTACCTCCTTCCCAACCCTACCAAGGGAGACTCTCCTCCCCTGCATTCCCTGAGGCTTCAGAGGGGTTAATTCAGTGGTTCTCAAACTTTTGTACTGGTGACCCCTTTCACACAGCAAACCTCTGAGTGTGACCTCCCCTATAAATTAAAAACACTTTTTTATGTATTTAACACAATTATAAATGCTGGAGGCAAAGCGGAGTTTGAGGTGGAGGCTGACAGCTCGCAACCCCCATTAATAACCTCGTGACCCCTTGAGGGGTCCCGACCCCCCGTTTGAGAACCCCTGGATTAATTTAATTTTAGCACCCTGTGTCCATTCACATGCATGTGCTATTTTGGGCATTTCAGTTTTCACAACATAGGCTTATCCCAGATTCTGCAACAAGCTCAAATGCTCAGTTTGTGGAGTATGTACATAAGCTATATTAAAGACAAACCCACAGTAACCGTCTCCAGTTTGTTAGGTACCCCATGGAGCCAGTCTCTAGGAAACAACCTCCATGAATTTATCTAAGTCTGTTAATGGCTATTAGCCAGGATGTGTAAGGAATGGTGTCCTAGCCTCTGTTTGTCAGAGGGTGGAGATGGATGGCAGGAGAGAGATCACTTGATCATTACCTGTTAGGTTCACTCTCTCTGGGGCACATGGTATTGGCCACTGTCAGCAGACAGGATACTGGGCTGGATGGACCTTTGGTCTGACCCAGTATGGCTAGTCTTATGTTCTAACCTAAATGAACCCAAAGTTATGGAGATAGATATGAGTCAAGAAAGCCAGCAGAGTATCAGAAACCTGGAAGAATCTCTGATTGGATGAGTTCAGGCGTTTGGTCACAAGCTGAGGTGGTTCAAAAGTTTTGGATTTTTTTAAGCAGAATTTTTTTATTGTTTCTTTAAACAATCAAATACAGCAAGCCGCAAATATTTGGCCACACACTTCTAAAACCCCAAACCATGTTCAGGTTTTTGCAGACTAATTTCAGCTTTTCAATTAAAAAACCACAACAAATTTTGAAGGAAAGCAGACATTGTCCATGATTTTTTCTGCTTTTCAAAACCCCCTAGTTTTTGATCCAAAAAAGTTTTTATGGAAAATATTTGTCCAACCCTTTTAATGAGCTTTAGTGCCTTTTAGCAATAGCCAATGCTGAGAACCAGTGATAGCTTGTAAACATGATTTGAAAAGAAGTTTTCTCAAAACTGGGTTTGTGCCGAGATGCAGAAGGTTTTTAAATATTTATTTTTCCCAGGGCCGCCTGGGGGAGGCAAGTGGGGCAATTTGTCCCAGGCCCCACAGGGGCCCCCATGGGAATATAGTATTCTATATTATTGCAACTTTTTTTTATGGACGGGGCCCCCAAAATTGCTTTGCCCCAGGGCCCCTGAATCCTCTGAGTGGCCCTGCTGCTGACCTGGGGAGACACTGGGCTTCTATGCACAGGCACCTACCAGCACAGACCTGCTAATGGGGATGTCCCCCATCCCACCCTTACTCCATGACAGCTGCCTGACCTGCCCAGAGGATGGCACAGCCTGCTCATCTCCAGTCTGCCCAGGGGAGCTCAGGGAAAGACTGGTCAGTTCCACCCTGAACCCAGTGCAGGGCACAGTCCAGCTCTGAGTCACCAGGAATGTCATACACTTTGGGTTCAGTCCCTTCTCCCTCATGGGGAGTTTCCTATGGAGGCAGGTTGCCCGAGTTCTTACCTGAGCAGATCACTCCTGTATCAAAAGAATGATAGCACTGGAATGCACCCCATCCCTCATGTGTGCAGTCCCAGAGAGCTGACTCGTCACCATCACAATTAGCTAGAATTAGCCAAGTTGGTCCAGATCCTTCTCCAAAATAAGCCTGGCCATGGGCACTGACAGCAGATCCACATCCCAGCTGCTTACAAACCACCTCAGCATCTTCCATGTCCCAATTGTTATCGCACACCGTCCCCCACCGATCCTGGTGTTTAACCTCCACTCTCCCGGCACAGGGGCTGCTTCCATTCACCAGCCTCAGCTCATCAGCACCTACAGACAGACACAGAGCAGAGTTGCAGACAGTGCAGAGCCCAAACCTCTGGCTTGGACAGTATCACACAAAGGCCCTGGGCTTTACTCCCTGATCCCCCAGTTAGGCTTGTCACTGGGGAGGCAGCATGAGGTATCTCCTTCCCTCTGAGTTCTCCGGCCTGGTGGATGCAGAGCACCATCACTGCTGTGTGATTCACAGCAGTACTGCCCTCCCCTCCCTCGCCACCCCATCTCCTCCTTCCTTTGACCTTCCTCCCCCACCAGTCACTTGAAAACCTGTTCCCCCACCCCACCTCTCCCTGCGCTAGCTCCTCCACCCATTTCCAACAACCTCTCCTGCCTGGAAAGGGGTGTGGTGTACTGAAAACTATTAAAATGACAACCTGCTGCCACTTTAAAAGTAAGGAGCTTCCTGGTCCTGTTTGCAGGCTAGAGACCGAGTGCTTTGTAGGAAGCGGCAATCTGGGCCTTCAGCAGCCAGATTGCAGAGAGCCTGCCAAAACCTAGGTGGGGTAAGTTGTGCCTCTCTGCCTTGTGGAGCAGACTGCTTTGTCTCTCTCTGTTTTCAGGTTCTTGTGTGTTAGGGTTCTGCATTCTGAGTAACAAGAGTCATATTATATTGCAACTTTCCAGAAAGAGTATTTCTAACTTCTCTGTGTTTATGCTGTGAACATAACACGGAGAGCCAGACATATTCCACTATTCTGCTCCCCCTCAGCTCAGACTTGCTGCTGCTCTGCCCATTTAGTGCCACCCCCACCAACATACAGCCCACCTGCCATTCAGTACTACTTTCCTTCCTCTTCTGTCTGAGTCCCTGCTCCTCTAAGACCCCTCCCCTTCTACTTGCTTCAAATCTTTAAATATTTCTCATAAGGAATTAGAGAAAATGTTTTTCCCAATCTGCATTTACCTGCTTGTTACAAAATGTAACTGCAGATTTATCTGTGATGAGTATTTTATACTCCGTTTTCATAACGCACATTCCCTCTCCAGTAACAGGGGCTGTAAATCCATCCTCGGGGCCAGGGGACATCAGAACCCTCAGAGCTGAGAGCTCCCGCTAGCTGCAATTACAGCTGTATATTGATGGGGAGCTGTGAGGGGGGCACTGTTCCATATAATCTCATGATGAAAACAAACCTCTTCCCCAGAGCACAGTGACTATTATGGGAAGTTCAGGAGCTCTGGACCCATCTCCACATCTCTCTTGTTGAGGGGATTCATTCTGCGACACTTAGTCAGTTAAGAAACTTGGTGTCTCTCCTAACCCTTCCCCACTCTGTGGGAACCCATGTGGTGGGTTTGAGACAAAAGAGTTTACTTTGTTAATTTTAATTTATTTAAAGTTTTTCTTATACCTGGTGAATTTTATCCTCACATTATCTCTCCACCCTCAATCACACAGGTAGGTATTATTCCCATTTTACTGAAGGAGAACATGAGGAAATGAGAAATGAAGTGAGATGCACCAAGGTCACACACTAAATCTGTGGCAGAGTCAAGAACATACACTAATCACCGGATTCCCAGTGCAGGGTTTTCACCATAGAACCATCTGTACTTTACATAGGGGCACAGGCTTACATGTGCACTCATGTATTCCATGGTGTCCGCATCATAGCAGTGACTGGGGGTTAATTATTATGAGTTCCTCTTAGTGACATTCCCAGTAGGGCATATCTACTGCAGCATGTTTGAGCAGTCACCAACATGTTACATCTGCCTCATGCTCTCTGTGGCCCCAAACCAGCAAAGGCTTTTTGTCACAGGGGCCTAACTCTTGTGCTTAATGGTAAGCTCTTATTTAAGTGTTTTGTTGGAAGGGAGCTTATAATGTGCATAAGTCCTATGGAATGATGGGTTGATTTTAAGATGTCCCTGTTCTTTTTAAATCCCATTGTGCTGTAGTCGCTGGCTGTATTTGAGTCGCCTCCCTCCTTAAGACTTTTTTATTTAAGTCAAGATTGTGGAACACTGTTGGGTCTTACTCCCAGGAGTTGTCCCACTGACTACACTGGCCTCCTTGGGACTGCTCCTGTCACAGAGGGCTCAGCAATGGCAGGAAAAGACATGGGCAACAATTTCACAAAACCATTTCTGTTCTGCTGCAATTTTTTTTTGTTTGCTTTTCTAAAACTTTGACAGTCAAAGATGAAAACATTAACCTGTTGGAGTGTCGGTTTCACCACTGTGAAACTTTTGGGTGGAACCAGAATCCAGCCCGTTTGTAGGTGTCTATCTGTAGATTTGTAAAATGCCATGTTATTGAGGGAGGGTGGCAGGGAGTTCAGCAGCCATTCTAAGCTGCATTTAAATCAAGCTGAAAACATTCTCATGGACTGTTGGGTTATGAACTTTTAACTGGACACAAGTGAGATGGGGACATTCCTGTTCCACATGGAGTCAAATTTAAAGGCAAGAAAAGGAAGGTTGTAACCAACCTCTGTTATTACTCTGACCAGACTGTGGACCAGTGTAGTCCAGGGCCACTTTCTCTCCCTGCAGGGCACGAGTTTCACCCATTGTAGGTAATGGGAGTCACTCCACCCTGCAGGGAAAATAGGGCCCTCTGGTTTCACACGGCCCATGCCATGGCAATTTGGTTACCCAGGAATCCCAGTGGAATTCTTTTCGTTTTCACTCTGGTAAAGGTCAGTTTTATCATGAGATCGAACTCCAGCTATGTCTGTGTGAATTTTTGGGGAAGTTCAGGTAAAAATCCCTACTCCAGAAAATCCCTTGCTCTGTAATCCTCAGCACTTACCCTCTCAGTCACAAAGAAGCTGCAGAGCTATCTGTGATCTGTACATACCAGCTGTGGTACCACAGTTTGTCTCTAGCTAAATATCTGAGGTTTCTAAAATCTGACTTTCATCTTCAGCTTCACCTGTTCATGCTGCAGCTACAGAACAGCAGCGTCTCATACTGCAGCAACTCACAGAAACAGTCTGCTACTGGACAGTTCAATGTCCTGACAAGAGCATCATTCAAACCCTATTGAAGGTGCCCAGCAAGTTGGACGCACACAGGACAGCAGTGTTATTTCAAATTGTATGGACTGTATATCTGGAATTATTCACAGGTTCCATACACAGGTACAGAGCTGGACGGGGGATGAGGCTGGAGATCACAACAGGGAAGCTCACTTTCCTTTTCTTGTGGTTCATTGGTTTACCAGGAATTTCTAAGCACTGACGCCATTAGTTCACTAAAATCAACTCACAGTGCTACAAGACTGGGGTATTTTATAAAGTAAACACAGTTTGGGACTGGGTCAAATCTATGATAATTGCAAATACATAAACCTCCTCTCTCAGAATAACCAATGGGGAGATAATTATACACACACATTTACTTAAACCCAATTGCCTGCTTTCCCTTTGTTTCATTGATTTCTGGAATAAAACTCCATTTCTAGTGGATTCAAAACTCTCTTTCTAGTTCTTGTCTGCCCAGTTCATAAAGTGAAATAAATAAGGCACTTACCCATGGTGTCCTGAACAAAGAGAAGAAACCAAAACAGCTGAGTGGAGAGATGTCCCTTCATTGCCAGCCGGACCTGCTGTCCCCTCCTGACACTGCACTGGCTGCACCAAAACACTCTGTCAGGGTTCCTCTGTGTCTGAGAAGTGACAACAAAGCTGTGGAAGGGAAATATATAGATTCAGAGGCTGGCATCAGCTGCCAGAAGGAACCAATAGAAACAATATTCACCTTTTTAGACATTATCAGAGGATTTATCTAAAACTTTGTGCAGCTAAAACATCCAATACAATTCTAAAACTCGATCTGTGACCATATATGAGTGACAAGTCCGCTTCTGATGTCATCTTCGCTTCAGTCTCGGATCATCATGTAACACCCTCCTTGGCGTAGGGTAGAACAGTGTGAAAACAGTGTGCCTTTTTAGGCGAATAAAAGTGAGCCCTGAATGCTGCTCATTTGATAAACTAATTAAGAAAATAAATATGGAAGAAAAGAAACATCTAAAATTGAACCCCACAGAGCTGTGTTTGTCCAGTTGTAGCCTGGCCACTAAAACCACAGAGCTGGGATGTTACCACTGGGGTCAGCTGTATCCAAAGGAGAAGGGAACAACCCCTGCTGCCTTTGTGGAATCCAGACTGCTCAGGGCTTCCCACACAGAGTGGGAACAGCAGTGGTACATTAGTGGTAGGAGTATGTCACTGTGACCATCAGTGGCAGCAGAGTCTCAGAGGGCTTCCTGTTCACCCAGCTAGAGCTTGTTCTTAATACTTAGTTATTAGGTTATGAGTGACCATCTCGCATACCATAGTGTAAGTAGCAACCCACTCCAGGACTCTCTGTCCAGGCCAGTGCTAGGACTGCCTTGTGTGGTAACTGTAGGTAGCACAGGCTGCGTTAGTCAGTCTCGGAGCTAGAGAGAATTGCAGGGTCCTGACCATTTCTGTCAGTCTGAAAAGAGAATCTCCTTAATAGTCCGTGCAGCTGAAACTCTTCTCTTCTGTACAGTGAAGAGCAGCACATTGGCCATAGGACACAAGCTTCACTGGAGCAAGTTAACCAGGAAAACAACATAGCCGACGTCCAGTGGAAAGTGGGTGGGGGACGGTCAATCAAAGGTAAAATCCCGCCTGAAGGAGCCGTGTATAGGTGCGTGTTAGAACAGGTCTAACTGAGACGTTTAGAATGGAATTTTAAATCAGCCCATCGCAGTAACTGGTGCCAAACAAAAAGATGGCCTTGCAGGAAACAGCTCTAACGCAGGCATCTCTGGCACTTTGCCATCCCTACCTCATGAAGGCCAAACTGCCACAGCGAAAGCAAGTTGGCAATGAACAACAGGGTGTTTCCCCAGTCAGACGTCATCTTGGTGAATGTTGAGAACTCTTAATGAGCACAGGAAGTTCTCTCTCATCTGTCCAAAGAGTGGCAAAGACTAGGAACAAAGAGGCAGCTACACCAGCTCTGCCCTAAATACAATCCTTGTCAGTGGCTCACCGTGCAAGGGCCAGTACAGCGCAGTGCAGCCACTGACCCTGAATAAACAGAACACAGGTCAGAGAATTCAAGAACTGACTGATAATCAATGATGCGTACTGGCAACAGACACAGCTTTTTAGAAATTTCAGGTCTTACATGTATGAGGCCCTGGCACTGACAGTGGCATTCATATGGATAGGATGTGTCAAAGAACCACAGTTACTAGAAGTTAAATGATTTTCTTTCTTGTATGTGAGGTTGCTTCCTCTCAGGGCTGGCTCTAGGATTTTTGCCACCCCAAGCAAAAAATTTTTGACCGCTCCCCCACTTTTTTTCATGTCTCCTGGCCCCTCACCAACTCCACCCCTTCTGAACCCCTTCCAAACCCCTTCCGCAAAGCCCCAGCCCTGCCTCCTCCCCCAGGCATGCAGCATTTCCCTCCCCATTGCTTCCTGGGGGGCTCCATGACCTCCCAACCTAGCTCACCTCTGCTCCGAGTGCTCCCCCTGGTGTGCCGCTGCTCCGCTTCTCCCCACTCTCTCTCAGGCAAAGGAGAGCAGAGAAGCGGAGCAGCGGTGCATTCAGGGGAGCAGGCAGAGCAGAGGTGAGCTAGGGTTGGGGAGGATGCAGGAAGTAACGGGGGATAGAGGAACCACTCCCAGCTCCAGCTTACCTCCGCTCCACCACTGCCGCCTCCCCCAGTGCCCAGCGGCTCGGTTTCTCCTCCCTCCCTCCCAGCCTTGCTGCAGGAAACAGCTGTTTCACAGGCGGCAAGCCTGGGAGGGAGCGGGGAGAAGCGGTGCAGCAGCACGTTCAGGGGAGCAGGTGAAGCAGAGGTGAGCTAGGGTGGTGAGGTGCAGGAAGTAAGGAGGGGTAGAGGAACCATTCCCCACTCCAGCTTCCCTCCACTCCACTGCCTCCTCGAGTGCCCGCCGCTGGGCTTCTCCTCCCTCCCAGACTTGCTGCGCAAAACAGCTCTTTCGCGTACAGCAAGCCTGGGAGGGAGGGGGGAGAAGAGAAGTGGTGGTTGGGCGCTCAGGGGAGCTGGCGAAGGCCAGTTGGGGCGGCAAGTGGGGGCAGCCGGGGCACTTTTTCCCCATGTCCCGGAGTCGGCACCTATGATGGCCAGTGCCAGAATGCCGCCCCTAGAAATGTGCCACCCCAAGCACTTGCTTGTTTTGCTGGTGCCTGGAGCCGCCCCTGCTTCCTGTCCCCACCTCCAAGGGAGGTGGAACTGCTGTGTAAGGGCTCTGGCTTCTTTAGAGTCTGTTGGGGTTTTAGATAAATATTGTCTCTCTGCATTCATTCAGACAGGGTCACCCAGAGGATTCAGTGGGTCTGGGGCAAAGGCGCCACTCGCTGCAGTGCTTGTAATTACCCAGTGGCACTCTGGGTCTTCGGCGGCGGTGGGTCCTTCACTCAGTCCAGGTCTTCAGTGACACTGAAGGATCCGACACTGAAGTGCCGCCGAAGACCCGGAGCGAGTGAAGGGCCCACCGCCAAAGTGCTGTTGAAGATCCTGGAGCTAGTGAAGGGCCTGCTGCTGAAGTACCTCCGAAGACCCAGAGCACCTCCAGGTTAGTCAAAATTAAAAAGGTGCCCCAGGCAAGGGAAGGGATTCTTGGCCAGGGCTCGCAGGTCCCCGGGCAAATTGCCCGTCTTGCGCCCCACCCCCTACGGCAGCCCTGCATTCACAGTATTTTTTTATTATTTTGGCTGTTCTTGTTGATCCTTTGTAGAATCCTCAGGATCCTTCACATCAAAGAGACACTCAGAACTAGGAGCTGAATATTCAAATTCCTGCTTGGAACACGACAATCTGTCCCCTTAGCGGGAGCTGTGGTCCAAGGTCAGGCAGCCCTGTTCCGGTATGGCCAACCTCAGATCAGAAATCATGAGTCAATCCCCCCAAAAGCATGAGCTTGATCCAAAAAATCATAAGATTAAAAAAAGACTATATTGTGTTTTTATCTGTCTTTTGACTGTTGAACTCCCTCTGCCCATGCGCAGTGTATGTGTGAGACAATTACTGTTACCCATCTCCCAGATTTCTTGGGTAAAGTGATTTTGGCTCCCCCACCAAGAGCTCTCACCCCTACATCTGCTCATCTCTGCCCCAGGAATGAATTCTTCCCCCAACCGCCAAGTCAATCCTGTCCCTTCAGTCCCTGCATCAGTTCTGTTCCCCCACCCAACCCTGTCAGTTCTGCCCATTCTCTGCCTCCACATCTGCTCAACCCCCAGGGTTCTTCACTCTCTCTCTCAGGCCTGGGGGTTGCATCACGTTCCACCCCTCCATTTTCTAGGATGCTGGGATAGCACCAAGGGGCTCTTCAACCCCTCTTCATCCCTAGGCTTGTGCTACTGGGCTGGGAGAGGAGCAAGTGACCCAGGTTCCCCCTGTTGCTCACAGGATACTCCTGAGGGAATTCTGCTCCAAAAAATTAAAAATTCTGTGCACAATATTTTAAAATTCTGCAAAATTCTGCATATTTTATTTGTCAAAATAACACAATAACAATATAATCACATCATTTTCAATTATTTGTTGATTATATTGTTGTTGTGTTATATTGACAAATAAAATATGCAGAAACTTGCACAATTTAATTTTTTTTTAAAAATTGTGGCACAGAATTCCCTCAAGAGTACCAGGTTCTGTGTAGTACAATCTGGGTGTGGGCAGCTCAGGGAGTGGGGTGGGGTCCAGGTGTGGGAGGGAATCTGGATGCACATGGGGTTGGTGCGGGTTTCTGGGTGCAGGGAGAATGACAGTGCAGGGGAGTCCAGGTGAAGGTGGTTAGAGCTCAGTGGCAGAGGGGCTGGAAGACTGGGGCTTGATGGGATGAGGATCAGGGTGCATCTGGTTGTAGCTCAGTGAGGTGGGGGTCCAGGTGTGGGTGGCTCCCGATGCAGGGAGTGAGGTTCAGTGAGATGGAAGTTCAGGTTCTGTGTGAAGGGGGCTCCTGATGTGGGGGGGGGGGCTCAGTGGGAAGGGTTTCAGGTGTAGGGGGGGCTCCCATGGGGATGGTTTGAGGGTATGGGGGGCTCAGTGAGGGGTTCTGGCTGCAGGAAGGTCTGGGTGCGGGGGGCTCCTCATGCAGGGGGTGAGGCTTAGGGAGTGGAGGTTTGGAGAGGTTTAGTGGGGGGATTCTGGATGCGGGGGGCTCCCAGTACAGGGAGGGGCTCAGTGGGGAGGGTTCTGGGTATGCAGTGGGGGGAAGGGACACTGTACGGGAAGATGTTCCCCCATCCACTCAATCCCCACCCTCACTGAGCCTAACCCTCCACAACCAGAAGCTCCATCTCACTGAGCCACCCCCTGAACTCTGTCTCTGTATTCTTTCCCTCCTGTTCCCCGGCCCAACCAGGACTAACATCCCTGGGTGGCTGGGGCACTCCCAGGCCCTCCTCAGCGATTACCTCTCCCCTGGCCTCCCAAACAGATGTATCTGAGCTGCCTGGGAGGGCTGAGTGAGCACTGGTGCAGCTTCTCTTTGCTTCCGCATAGAAAACATTTTCTGCAGAAAGTAAAGAGAATCTGCGGGGGGGCATTTTTCTGCTGAGCCGGAGCAGCACAGAATCCCCCCAGGGGTAACAGAAAGGAAGGAGGGAATGGAGCTACCCTGAGCTGCAGGGCTCCTTAGCTCCCCTCCTTAGCTCCCTTCCCATAAGAATAATTTCAGGTTACTGCAGGGAGGAACTCTCTTTGCAGCAGCTCTGACTGGTTCCTTTCCCCCTAGGAGCGGGGGGTGGGGCAAGTGGGGCAGGCAGCCAATCAGAGGACTCAAATTTACTAGCAGGCATGAGCATCTCACACACATTATTGCCAGATTGGGTCCTACCTCACCGAAATCCCATCACTGGGAACCGATCACTAGAGCTGGCAGCGCTGTGATGGCTGGTCCCAGACCATCCCCTTCAGAACAGGTGTCCTGAGTCCTGCAGCTTCCCCATCAGGGGCATAGGGAATCGGGTGACCATGTCATTTGGCTGATCCCAGGAGCAAGGTAGAAACAGCCAGGGAGGATCTTTTGCCCAGTCAGCGGGGATCAGGGTCTGGGAAAGACCTGGAGCAGGTCTCTGCTCAGAGCCTAGCATCTGGAGTGTGGCCGGCAGAGCTCCCTGGCTGAGAAAAGCTGGGGCAGGAGCCAAAGGCAGGACTGGTGGGTTAGCCAGTGGCTGGGAGATGAGAAGACGAGATCTGAAAGCTGGACATGAGGGGTAGCTGTGGAGCCCTGGGAAAGGGGCCAGATGGGCTGGTGAAGTCCTGCCCCAAGTATAGTAGGGCAAGGCTAGGAGAGTAGGTGGGGAAGCCCTGCTGTGAGGGTGAAGAAGGGAATATATTTCTGTGCTGTAACTGCCCCAAGGCAGGGGAACTTAACAGCCTCCTATCGGTTGTGGGGAGTTTATGGAACTGTCAGGGGGGAAACTGAGGCAGAGTGATAGCATTGCCATGCCATGGGAGCCTGTGCCGGAATGCACCTTAAGACATTGGTGATCTGGGGTCAGAAGTGTGGGAGAAGTCCTGAAACCTTCTAAATCCCACTCCCAGAAAACACAAAATATGCATAGGGTCCTGCTACTGGGCTTTCATAACTATCATGAGTCTAGAGTGTGCGTTAATCCAGAAAGTGTACTGGGCTTTGTTCCATATTGACAATGTGTGTGTGTGTGTGTATGCTTACGTTAGGGGAGGGGAAGGAGGAGAGTTGATAATATTTTTGCCTCTGTCTCTATGTGGCTAGTTACCTTAACCATTTCCTGCTGTTTGAATTTCCCATTTACTCCTGTACAATGATGTATTTTAGTATTTGCCTTGGTTTGCTCCCCCAGTTAGAGAAGAACCTTTTCCAAAGGCCCTGTCAGTCTTGATTTATTTCACAGTCAGAAAAACACCAAAGAAGAGATCAGTATAATGTCCCCATAAAAAGAGAGCACAGTGTGGGGTCTGTGCTGTGTTCCAAGCCTGGCCCATCCAGGAGGAAGGCAGGAAGACTCCTCATATTTAAAGGTGCAGACCCCAGGAAATATAATTGTAACATTTCCTCAACATTCACTGCAGAGGAGGGTAGGGGAGGCTCAGGCAATGCAGCATAGTCCACCACATTGACACTTCAGATGTTCCTATGCTTGAGCACCTCGTGTTTGGATCTCTGGTTCTCTGGCGGCTGTAGCTGAGGCTGCAGGGGGGCAGATCCTCTCCCTGTGTCACCACTGCCCCATAATACTTTGGGGGTTTCACTTCATAAGAAATTCCCACCAGGCAAAAAGCTCAGTACAAGACCGGAGCTGGATTTTCTGGGTCCATCTCTTCTTTGGTGGTTCCAAACTCCTGGTAGGAATCTGGGGGGTGGAGGAATCTGGGAGGGGATGTCCCAAGGACATTACATCAGTCAGCAGGGAGTCAATCCCAGTTCTCTCTCAGCCAGATCTTGCTGCCCAAACTCTACCAAGCTCTGTTGAGGCAGGTAAGCTCTTCTTTGGACCAGCTGATGGTTCCAGGGGTGCGGAAGGGTCCCCATCCTTCTCTTCTTCCTTCAAGCTGGGGGAAGTGGTAATATGCCCAGATGGGAGCTTCTTGCCCCTCCAGACCTCCAGTGATTATAACAAGACATCTCTCCTACCTCACATCAGACCTCACCAGCCAGAAACCTTTAATGTTCTTTTCTGATCCCCCTTAATATTCATGTTGTCCCTCAGCCGCTATTGCTGCTCTCTATCTTTCAATGAATCAAGGTGTGGTGGTGGAGAGGGGGCACATATTGACAGTAGCTGTCAATTTGCTATTGACTGAGGCCTGACTGACATGTTTCTAAGCCCAGCTGGGAGTCTGAACCAACAGGGCCTTTCCTGAAGGAATGGGACCATCAGTCTCAATAAAATACAACTGAGAAGTTGAATGTGGTTAAGGAACAATTTCCGCCTCTCCACAAGAACAGGGGGCCACCATTAGAGGGTGGTGTGGGAGAAGTGCCCTCAGTGCCTTCCCAGAGCATGTTCTCTCGTTGATGCACTCCCTCTGCTCCTCCCTAGAGGCCCTCCCAGCCTGACCTGTCTCTCAGCATCAAGTGTTCTCACGAGATCCCTGGGGGCCCATTGCTGGCTGTTTAATGCCAGAGCCCCCACTCTCCCACAAGCTCTCAATACCTTATGCTGCAACAATCTCACTGGCCTGGAATGGTCCTAACAAGGGGACTGCAGACACTTCACAAATATCACTTGCCTGTGAGCTCCTGGAGCATAAACTTGGGATTCCTACAACAGGTCTGGATGATAACTAGGTGTCGTAGTTCAGGGGCACCTGTATTCTCCCTCTATGTCCACCAATCTCAGATATCTAGCTCCCCAGCTGTCACCTGGGTGGAAACTCATATCTCTCTCTCTTCTGACCAGGGCATTTATAGGTTGCACAGTTTCCTGACTACACTGTGAATTCCTCAGCAAAACAAACTGTCTAAGTCAGCCTGTTTTGCCGTCTCTTCACAGACTGTAAACAGCATAATTGCCTATAGTTAAGCTATCATACAGCCCTTTCTAAGCAAGCACATTTATTCTTAAAGTAAAAGCATTACAGAGAAAACATATTAAAACAATAACAAATTAACATGAATGTTAATAAGCTTACCAGGGACCCCCAACTCTAACGTGAGCTCTCACATGTGAGCAGGCCCTCAAACACCATCAAGGTGTTTTCTGTGGTTACTAGTTCATAACCACTTTGGCTCAGAAGAGGCACCCCCATGAATCTGTGAGTACCTCCTTTAGCCAGTTTGGGTCT
Organism: Chelonoidis abingdonii; assembly: GCF_003597395.2. NCBI lineage: Eukaryota > Metazoa > Chordata > Testudines > Testudinidae > Chelonoidis > Chelonoidis abingdonii. The sequence continues at coordinate 145,710,797 of NC_133769.1, read as the reverse complement.
TGGAAGAGACCGTGAATAGCAATCAGCCATTTGATGCATTTGGTTTTTTTTTTTTTTTTGCAACAACATAACGTTGCTGACTCATGTTGAGGTTCTGATACCCCACAACTTCCAGATCCTTCTCAGCAGTGCTGCTACCAAGCCAGTTTTCCCCCATTCTGTTTGGTTTTTTCTTCACAAAGTGTAGCACCTTACACTTGTCTTTGTTGAATTTCATTGTGTTGACTATAGCCCAGGTCTCCAATTTATCAAGGGTATGGAACAGCTAACGTACTACGGATGCTAGCTGGGCTTCTGGGCAGGGTCCAAGCACCAAAGCACAGAATATGGAAGGGAGAGAGAGAAGGATTCCCATGATGGAGGAACATAATTTCCCCTGAAGAGAAGGGCTACTCCCTGCCCTTCAGCCAAACTCCTCGCCTGTTCCCATCTCTGCCCACCCCACTCCTAACCTCAGCTGCTCCAGCAAACTAAGGCAGCAGAGACCAGAGACCGCTCTTGCTCCTAGGACTGAGAAGTAGGCTGATGATTTTTCTGGATGTGGGTGATGGCCTTCCCCATGCCCATGGTCAACACATATGCATGGCAGCCCGCAGGAGGCAAGTTTCCAGCACCTGATCTAGAGTCAGCCACAGTTTGTTGGTAGGAGAGAGGTGTTTGCTTTAGACTTCTGAGTATAGGGGTGGGGCAGGCACTAACAGGAGCAAGAAACTGTGAACTTGTTGAATGCAGTGGATGAAACTTATGTATATATGGCACAAACACATATGAAGAGTCATGGATGTGCTTTATTTGTATACCAAAGAGACATCTATGTAGAGCAGTCAATTAGATTAAAGTGCATAACAGAGAGATGAACATGACCTATTATTTTGGAAGCAATGAACACTATTTTTTATGCATTTGGAAATCAGACACAATAGATCAGTTGACACTTTCAAAGATACTTTTTGTTTTCACAACACACAAGCATTGGCAAGGAACAGAATGAACCACTGCCCACATCCCAAGCTGGATCCATAGAGCTGCATGTCTTAGATACCCACGTGCCATGATCCTTGTAAAGAAACATTTTTCCTTTGCCTTGAAGTTTTTCTTGACAAAATGAAGTTGCTATAATTTTCACTCCCCAAAACAGGGTTCCTCTGGGATTTGAGCCCAGGACCTGTCCCTGTGTAATGAAGCCACACTTCTAGGTCATCTGACCACTTTGTGCTTTGGTTTTCTCACTCATGAGTAGGTCTTTGCCAATTAGGTGTGAACTATTATTTCAAAAATGAGCAGCACCCGAAGTTTTGCAAGACTAAAGACCACAACTCCCAGCCTGGGAACTCACCTAGAACACATCCAGTCTATGAAGAGCTGCACCAGGTGCTCAGCCCTGCCTTGAACATGGAGTCTGCTTTCATGCTGGATCTGCTTCTGCATAGAGGTGGAGTGAATACTGGACTGAGACAGAGGGGCTGGAGAAGAAACCAGAAGCCATCCCACCCCAATGCTGTAGCACAGCTTTCTTGATGCTATACTTCCGAGGTGGTATTAAACTGAGCTCCCTTCTTCTTGGCTGGGCAGACCAGTGGGAAATTAACCCCTTTGCCAGGCTGCTGCAGAGGACACCTGAGGTCTGGCTCCATCCCCAAGAATGACATTTTATCCAGACTGCTCTATAGCCTTGCAGGGAGGGGCAATCTGCTGCTGCTGGGGAGACCTGAGGACTGGCTCTATCTCCCAGATTAATACCATGGCTGTACACACTGCTAGGAGGGTTGCTCTGCATCATCTATTACTTGGGACCTGCTCTATCCCAGAATTAGTACCTAGCAGGGCTGTTCTATCGCCTGCAGGCAGGGACAATCAGCTGCTGTTAGAGACACATGAGTCCTGGCTGAATCCCCCAACTGATGCTCTTTCTGGGTTGCTCTATAGCCCTGCAGTGAGAGGATTCCTGCTAGCTATGCCAGAGAAACACCAAGACCTAGTTCCACCCACTACTGACATCACTGCTGGCCCAAAACAGAGCTCTGGGTTCCTCCTGCTGCTGCAGAGTGACCATGAAGCCTAACTCCAAACTCAGCATTAATATCATTGCTGTGCTTCTAGATAGCACAGCTGAGACCAGGCTCCAACCCCCAAATTAATGTAATTGCTGGATGGCTCCACAGTTCTGCACTGTATTACTACTGCTTCTAGGGAGACCCTACGGTCAGGATCCAACCCTAAAATTACGTATGTACGATGACTGTCAGTTGTCTGTGGGTTGTAACATTTGTTCTCAGTATGTCCAACTTATGTTATGATCATCACTGGTACATCACAGAGCATCCTTCTAAAGCACTGAGGCTCAGTGGCAGCAAAATTTCTTAGGGCTTCCTGCTAAAAACTAGATGATTAGTGTTACAGGAGATTCTAAAGGGCCATGGTCATCGTGATTATCAGATGTCCTTAAGACTTATTGCTTTGTCTCCTTCTCCCTTTCAGCTTTGTGCCTTGTGTCATGCTGCCCCAATGCCTTGAACCTTCTCCCTGTTCTCATATGCTAATAGCCCTCCAGCTTCTGCTTCAGATCCCTGCTGAAAACCCACTGCACCTCACCAATAACCCCCAACCTCTCTTATCTTCTTACCCAATATCATCTTTTTGTTTCACTTGTCCTGCTTAGATCGTCAGCTCTTTAGGGCAGGGAACTCACTTTATCTGTGTTTGTAAAAACAGTATACATTTAGGGCACTGTAGAAAAGATGTTTAATAATAACTCATTCTACGCAGCACAACATTTATTCATGTCCCTACATGTCCCAAATATATGCATATTCTGTATGATCCTAACTCAAAATGACTCCAGCACAGGTTCTTAGGAGTTAGACCCCTGTCTATGAAAGTTGAGATTCTCCTGCAACCACATGGATCCAGGAAACACCAAATATGGCAAGACTTGCAATAAAGTACTGCAAGCTGGCACTGCTAACTCCCTCGAGCCCTTTTGGAAATTCCAGCTGAATAGTAAAATGTTCATTCTAGATTGAAAGAGAGAGAGAATATAATGCAGTAATTTGCTAGGTAACATTCTGCATCTGAACTGCAACACAAAATGTCTGCTACCTCACAACTGCCTCTACATCAGAGAGAGGGGTTGTGTACAGTGCAGTCTTAGGTGTGATTGCAGCTCTGGTAGGCAGGCCCACACTAGCTTTAATCAGGGATGAAAGTAACTTACAGGACTTACCGGTACTGCCGGAGGCAATCGGAAGAGGTGAGGCCTCTCAAGATTTAAAGGCCCTGGGGCACCGGCTGTGGCTGGGAGCCCCAGGGCCTTTAAATCAACCCAGGGCTCCCAACTGCAGAGGTGGCTGGGAGCCCCAGGGCTCCAGCCGCCACGGAGCCTGTAGCCCTTTAAACCCTGGCCCCAGCCCAGCCGCCGGAGCTGTGGGGGGGATTTAAAGGACTCGGGGCTCCCCGCAGCAACAGGGAGTTCTGAGCCCTTTAGATCCCAGCCCCAGCCCGGCTCCTGGAGCTGGGGTGGGGGTAAGAAATGGAAAGGGCTCTGGGCTCCCTGCAGCCGCTTACCATACCAGCTTACTTGCACCTCTGGCTTTAATCTAGCTAGCACAGGTGAAAAGAGCATGAAGACGTGGAGGCATAGACCCCAGAACAGGCTAGTGATGTGAGTACATACCCAGGATCCCGGGCAGGTTAGTACAGCCCATGCTGATGCCGGTGTTGCCAGCCCTTTAATAGATCCCTCTTAACGCCAGACTCTCTTCCTCCAGTTCCACGCATCACAGTGCAGCTCCCCACACATCTCTATCTGGTAACTCACCCAATCAGATTCCTTCAAGTGAGGGGTTGTGTTCATCTCCTGGATGGTCTTGGGTACATGCACTGGGCTGAGGCTCAGTAGAAATGGATTCAGTTGCTTGCTCTGCCACAGGTTCCCGTGTGACCACCTTAAGCAGGTTAGTTTTTTTTTCTCTCTCTCTCTGTAAAATTGAGATAATACTTTTCCCTTCTTTTCCTATGAGCACAATGGGTTTCTACTCCTTGATTGTGGCTCCCAGGCACTCCTGTTAAATAAATAATAAGGAAGTCTGGATTTTGGAGCTGCAAGGGGGTACTGACTGGAACTGGTTCCCTAAAAGAAGACTATATTTCCCTCCTTATCAGAACACACATACCCTTTAGCCCAGTGTCACCACAACACTCTTCTCCAATAAAAAATGGAGTTCTATTAGCTGTGTTATCGCTGCTGTCTCACCACCAGGTGGCACTGTGAAATATTAAAGAGTCCAGCTGGGCAGTGACAGTGTCATTGAATGCTTGGATTTTAGACACCCACTTGCGGTGTTGGACACACCAGGGTAATTAAAGGGGTGTAAGTGGGGGGCATGTATGGAAGGGGAGAAATAGGCAGACATACCTGGACAGGTTACTTTTGTTGACTAGAATGAGAGGAGGTGACATACCTGATTTTTCTTTTGCAAGCACATGGGGCTAAAGATTTTTATCAACTCTCTGCTAAGAAACCAGTCATGTACCAGAGTTGTAATGTCCAAATACTCCTCTCTCTTTCTGTGATGATGATGCCTATAGAGGAGCAGAGCCCCAGGGTAATGCAGGTAGGATAGATGGGTGGGAGGACGTATAATTGATTGATTACTAATAAATCTGTCTCTATTATTGTATGGGATGTGGATTTGACTTGGGCTATCAACTAGTGAGGAGGTAGGGGAGGGTTTATGAAGATATCATGACTTAGTTTAAGTCACAACACAGGAAATGTTATAGGGCAGGTAACACTGAATGCCGAACAGAATCCCTAGTGTTAACTTGATGGCTGGGCCCTTGTTTCTTCTTGACATTTAACCCTGACATCGCTATCCAACAGAATTTGTTCCTGGAGAAACCCCAGCCACTCTGGGTGGTGACTTTTATCTATAGCTATTTAAGCTATAAATAGTTCACAAAATTTCTCTGTATAATATCTATAGCTATCATCTATCTATCTTATTCTGCAATCATTGAATCATAGATTATCAGGGTCATCTAGTCCAGTGATCCCCAATCTTTTTGTCTGGCAGGAGCCAGATGAAGGACCACGGCGGTGGTGGAGCACCCACTGAAATGCCGCTGAATTTTGGCGGCAACGCCTCTCGATGATGCCGCTTGTCAGTGGCAAGTGGCGTCATTGAGAGGCATTGCTGCCGAAATGCCGCAGAAATTCAGGGGCGATGCCTCTCGATGATGTCATTTGTTGGCGACAAGCAGTGTCATCAAGAGGCATCCCCACTGAAATGCTGCTGAAATTTGGTGGCATTTTGGCAGGTGCTCCACTGGGAGCCAGGATGTGGTTGCATTTAGATGCCCCCGCAGGCACTATGTTGGGGACCTCTGATCTAGTCCAACCCCCTGCTTAAAACAGGACCAATCCTCAAACAGGTTTTTTTTACCCCAGTTCCTTAAATGGCCTTCTCAAGGATTGAGCTCACAACCCTGGGTTTAGCAGGCCAATGCTCAAACCACTGAGCTATCCACCCCCCTTTGTCTTGGCTTGGCCACATACTTAGTTGAGACAGAAGTAACGATCATGTATTCCTCATGGATATAAATATTCAGCACTCCCATCTCTGTTAAATATCCAGTCACTACCTAACACTTACTCCTATAAATACCTTACCTTGACCCTTAAAGGTGCCTATATACCTTTGAGAATTTAGGCCCTTGTTATTTCATAACATTTACTGCTAACATCGCTACTGTGTAATTGTTATCCTGCAAACAGCCAGCTAGTGCATCCCTGTGTGCTGTACCGCCTTGCCACAGCAGTGCTGGGAACCTGCTGAACACGGGTGAGAGGGAGCTCCATTTGCCTTCTCTGAAGAACTTTACTTCTAACCCTCCATTTCTTCTCCTCCCCTCCGTGCCCTCCCACCCCCACCTTGACATTACAGTCCTGTAGGGTGAGTACTGAGTTCCATCAGAAATGGGGGTGATGGGAGCTCCTCCAATGCTCACCCCTTGAGCAGAGCAGCAGCGCCCGTGTCACATGTATGTCAGTATGCCTCTCCTGCTCTCAGGTCAGAGCTGTTCTTTTGAATAGTGAGTTGTGGAATATAAACATTGGGATTTGTTTGTGGGTCTGTTCCCCCAAAAAGAGCTTTAAAAATGTTTTTGAATTTTCAGATTGTATATATTTTACTGGATTTTGATTTGACTGGAATGCAAATACTGGCTTGATCAGCTAGAGAAAAAAGAGGTACTTACTTAGATTTGGTGAGTTGTTTATTTTGCTTTAAATAGTATGTGTGTGTTTCATTTCTTTTGTGTTTGCAAATGGCTAATTGTAAAATATAATACAGTATGCTCTCTGATTTAAAGTAATTAGCAATTAGTATTATTTAACCAGTGTTTTTCCCAAAGTTTGTTTATTGTTGTTCTTGTTAATATTATTGAGCTGCCCTATGTGAAGTTTAAAACTGATTGGTCTGTATATATTTTTATTCTTCTTTTCAGGATAACATAGATAAAACACATATTTAAGTGCATATTGTTAAAAAAAAAAAAGTATGTATGCCCACAAGATGTATAGCACAGCACCTCCAATTTTCTGTCAGTGCCCCCACTAGGAAGAGACTGGCACCACCCCTGGCTCTGAGTGTCTGGTGCTCACGCTCTCCCTCTCTTTATCTTACACTGTCACCTGCTCTGTCCCTCTCTTTGCTGTGGGTGGCCCCAGTCCCCTGTTAGTGCCTTTTGTTTACCTGTGTTGATAGTTATGTTGTTGGCTTCCAGAAGAGCTCCCTCCCCACTCTGTCAGTCTGGGCTGGGCTCAGAGCTCCATTGCAGGTAGGACTTGATGTTCCATCGCCTGCTTGGCTGCAAAGCTCAGAGCTCCAAGCCTGGTGGCTAAATTTCTCAAACACTGAGCCCTCATCTCAGGGAAGCAGTTAGCTCAATACAGCTTCTTTAAACATTACATAATTCAAAGCCTCCTCATCTCCTATTTCATTAAATACCTCTGTAGCTTTCCCAGACAGTTTGGTCTACAGGACAGGCATTCACTGGTCATCTGGAGCCCTGTGAATCCCACACTGATGCTTGAAGGTAGATAAAAATTCCTCTGTATTTTCAGAGTCTTTGTAAACTGGCCATATTCTCTCCCAATCTTTGCTGTTGTGGAGAGGAGATGGGGTTCCAGCCTGTAGCAGGTTCTTCTGCTCTCCCAGGACTTGAAGTTAGATGCTTCAGTTTACTTTTACAGGTGGCAATATAATATAGTTAGTCATGTTCCATTCCAGGCGAAGTGTCTGTCTTCCCTTAGAATACAGTTTCCTCTGTGCTGAGACCAAAACTTTTTTTAACTAAAGCATATTGGTATAGAGACATATAGCTCATTCAAAAAGGACTAGCAGGGAAAAAAGGAAGGACGTGTTGCATTGTACATCAAGAATGTATACAGCTGTTTTGAGATCCAGAAGGAGGAGAGAAGCAGACCAGTTGCAACTCTCTAGGTGAAGTTTACAGGGGCAAAACCAGGGCAGATGTCATGGTAGGGGTCTACTATAGACCACCAAATCAGGAGGAGGAGGTGCATGAGGCATTTCTAGAGAAAATAGCAAAAATATCCAAAACACAAGATTTGGTAGTAATGGGAGGCTTTAGCTACGCAGACATCTGTTGGAAAAGTAATACAGAAAAAAACACAAAACCTCGAATAAATGCTTGCAATCTGTTGGGGATAACTTCTTGTTTTGGAATGTGGAGAAATTAACTTGGAAGGTGGGCGGCCATTATGGGTGAAGGTGATTATTAAATGATAACTTTCATGGTTCTAAGGAACAGGAGGAGTGAAAGCAGCAGTGAATGGACAATGGACTTCAAAAAAACAGATTCAGTGAACTCGGCCCCAGAGAAGAAAATATAAGGAAAAAAGGAGTTAAGGAAATCTGAAAGTTTTTTAAATAGACAGTACTGAAGGCAAAACTGCAAACTATCCCAATGAAAAAGAAAGGTAGAAAGAATAGAAAGAGGCCAATATGGCTGCATCAAAAGCTCTTTAATGACCTGAAAATCAAAAAGAAATCCTACAGAAAGTGGAAACATGAACACATTGCCCAAGGTGAATACAAAAATAAAAAAAACGCATGCATGTAGGGACAAAATCATAAAAGCTAAGGTAAAAATGAGTTACACCTAGTAAGGAACAAAAAGGCAATAAAAAGAGGTTGATTAATACATTCGGAGCAAGAGAAAGACTAAGGGAAGTATAGCTCCATTATCTGGCATGGAAGAAGACCTATTCATGGATGACACCAAGAAGGCTGAGGTATTTAATATCCATTTTTGCTTCAGTCTTCACTGAAGAAGTTAATTGTGGCCTGGTGCTTAGCACAATTCATATAAAGAAACAGAGGAAAGGAACATATAGCAGAAGAAGGAAAGAACAGAATATTTAGGTAAGTTAGATGTGCTCAGGTCAGCAAAGGGTACTTAAGGAACTAGCTGAAGCAATCTTGGAACCATTGGCAATTATCTTCAAGAACGCATGGAGGATGGGTAGGGTCTTAGAGAAGTGAAGAAGGGCAAACATAGTACCTAACTTTATAAAGGGGAACAAAGAGGATCCAGGGAATTGTAGACCAGTCAGTCTAATTTCAATACCTGGAAAGATAGTGAAACAAAGTGTTAAACCACCAATTTGTAAGCACCTAGAGGACAATACAGTGATAAGTAATAGGCGACATGGATTTGTCAAGAACAAATGTGAAACCAACCACAGTGTTAATAGCTTGGTGGATGAGGGTAAGCAGTAGACATGAAATACCTCGATTTCAGTGAGGCTTTTAACACAGCCCACATAATATTCTCATTAGCAAACTAGGGAAATATGGTCAAGATGAAATTAGAATGAAGACACTGTCATGGAGTTACAGGGTCTGATCTATGCCCCAGCCTGTTACCAGGCTCCTGGGAGTGACCCTTTTAGTGTGTTGGGGCCCCACACAGTTCCACAGGGCAGGCCCCTAGCCTCTAAGACTGGGCCTTCAGCACCAGTGTTCCCTGCCTCTGTAGCTCCCTGCAGTGAATCCAGCCAAGCCAAACTTGTATTGTGCCCCTTCAGAGTGTACAATGCTCTCAGCAAGTATTTACAGCAACACAGGCAACCTTTTCAAAACAAGGTAATCATTTATTAGTCACCTAGCACACAGAATTTTATAGATCTTAGATTAACACAGAGAGGCCGAAGTTAAGCCATAGTCCTGACACCTTCTCCAGCTCAGTTCCCAAATCCTTTTCTGTTGTTAGGTGTTGATTGTTCAGTTGTTGGAGCATCTCTTTGTATTGCTGGACTCTGTGTTGATTTGGATCAGTTTGAGCCAGTTCTTTAGTGACTGTATTCATTCCCCCCAGACAGTAAGGTGACACACACAAACCTCCTGTCTATTGCACTGTTCCAGGAGCACTGATAACTCTTTTTACCCTCTGGCTAGCAATGACATGTACAGAAGGAAACTGAGGCATCCCTAGGATTCATAAAAATACTACAAAAAAGTCTCCACTTTGTCACAAAGAGTACACAACAGACTGAAAGACCATACACAAAGTGTAGTTATCGATGGTTTGCTGTTAAACTGGGAGGGCATCTAGTGGGGTCAGTTAAGTGTTTCTTGACTGGGCACTTACTGAGAATAATCCCTTCTCAAGAAGCTGACCAAATGCTTCACTGAGGATACTTAGAATAAAAACACATTGATATACAAGTACATAGCCAATATTCATAACTTCAGCTACAAAAATGATACACTCATAGAGATAGCATAATCATTATCAGCAAATCATAACCTTTCCATAGTTGCCTTACATGACAACTTTTGTACAATATTTTCTGCAAATATATAACAGTGGTTGCAACAATGATCTATATGGTTACAGGTTATGTGAATAACATCACAAAGCCGCCTTACATTGACCTAATAATGTGTATGTCTACACTACCAGGTCCCTTCTACTGACCTAACTTGCCTGTAATGTTGAGTTAATTACTCCACCTCCGTGAGAGACTTAATTCAGTATTAATGAGTTGATGGAGAGTCAGTGAAGACACAGTCTCATGTAAGTTGACTAAATTGACTTCCAGGAGGTGTCCCACAATGCTCCACTGTGTCTTCTCTGGACATCATTTTCTACTCCACTGCACAGAAGCCAGGTACACAGGAAACAGCCCCTCCCCTGTTAAAGCCCCAGAAACTTTGAATTCCCATTTCCTATTTGATCAGCATGGAGAGCTCATCAGTCCAGGTGATCATGGTGGCTCAATACCCCAAATATGCTGCAGTCTGGAGTACATAGGAGAAGGTGGGACTTACTGTTCTGTGGGGAGAAGAGTCTGTGCAGGCACAGCTCCAATACAGCACAATAAACTAGAGATTTATGAAAAGATTTATGAAAAGATCACATGGGACATGGGAGAGAAGGGCTATAGCAGGGATATGCAGCAGTGCCACATGAAAATCAAAGAACTTCAGCAGACATACCAGAAGACTAGGAAAGCAAACAGTCATTCTGGTTCTGCACCACAAACATGCTTCTCTACAATGAGCTGCATGTGATTCTTGACAGCGACCCCACCACTACCTCCAAATACAGCCTGGACATATCCCAGGAGTTTGAGTCTCGGGCTACCTCAGGCAGCAATGAGGAGAACATTCTAGATGAGAAAGAAGAGGAGAATGGGAGACAAGTGAGCTTCACCCCAAGAGCCAGGAGCTATTTTTAACTCTAGAGTCCAGCTGTTTGCAGGACATCATGGTGGCTGAGCATGATGCTGGGGAAGGCACTTCTGGTAAGTATGCACTTCCAATCTAACTGTAAGGGTTACATGCTCTTATATTTTATGTTTAATGTAAAGAAAAAGTGAAGTGTAGTGAGTATCTGCTTCCCAATGGCTGCTCCAGCTATGCAGAGGGCACATAGGGATGGCCTGTGAATCCTCCACTGAGATCTCTAAGAAACTTTCATGGAGGTACTCTGCAATCCTTTGCAGAAGATTTCTGAGGAGGGCTGCCTTATTTCTCCTACTATGACAGGACACTTTCCCATGCCGCTCTAGTATTAATTCTCCAGACATCACCGTGGTACACAGCAGAGCAACATAAGGACCAGGTCTGTACCCAGATGCTTGCAGCATCTGCTCCCTTGCCACCTCTGTTACCCTTAGGAGACTGATATCTCATAGGGTCATCTAGGGGAAATGGGGGAAGTTTTCATTACAAGTGCTTGTACTACAAACAACAGAGCATGTGATCCACCACTCAAAGTGATTTCAGGGTCCCTCCACCATGTTTTCCCTAACGTGTGGGTGGTTTGGTTGGCAGGAATTGGCATTGACCTCAGATTCTGCACATCTAGGGTGACTACTACCTCCAGCATGGCTGTACTGCCCCTAGCCCCACCCCTGTCCCTTCCATGCAGCAGTCATGTGATTGCGTCTCCTGTCTGGGGTCTGTACAGCCCCACCAGAGGACAGGGCTGGGGGTGGTACAGTGGCGCCAGAGCAGCTGCCGACGTGGGACACTGGTTCCTGAGAGTGGCAGCTCCATGTTCTGCTCCTTTCACCGCTGCACTTCCCGGGAGAGCCCTCTGGGTTCTGCAGATACCGATTTATATCTCCGGATATCCGCATCCGCAGATATAAATTTATATCTGCACAGGGCTCTAATAGAAGGGGGAAAAAGAAGATCTCTGTGTGATGCTCTACACCCCAGGGAAATGCCCTTTAACTCTCATATTCATCATTTGTATACAATTGTGATATTTCATGCAAAGCATACCATGTGAGGTATCATGGGAAAGATTATGCTCTGCTCAAACCCTCTGTTCCATCTAAATATGTGTAACCCTTCTGCCCATCTGAGCTGGCAGCAACAAGGGCCGGGTTCAGTATCTAGGGATTCCGCTTCAATAACACAATGCAAAACCAGCTCGAGCCCCAACCCAGTGACCTGGGACAATTACATACCATTCCACTGAGTGTCTCTTAGAGGCACTACTTCCCCTCTTGCAAGCACAGAGTCTGAGTGTAGCAAAATCTTTTTAATAAAGGAGGAAAACAATGCGGCATTATGTTGGAGAAACACCACAAACAGGATTCTTAACACAAACCATGAGCAAAAGACCCACCCCCAGGCAAGTCTGGCAGTATCCTTTTCCCCTGAGGGTCTTAAGACCAAACACCCAAAGGATCAGCCCAAAGTCCCAAAAGTCCAACACCCCAAAAGTCTCTTGAGTCCAGCAACCGAAAAATCATCCAAAAGTTCAACAACGCAAAAGTCTCCGTCCCTGGTCAGTGCAGCCCCAGAGTTCAAAAGTTTATCTGAAGAGTTTTACCCACTCAGCCTGGGTGGAAATGGGCTGGGTGGAAAAGGGCACGCAGAATGTTAAGGGGTACCTTACATGGTCCGAGGCCGATTACCCTGCCTCTCCGTGGTGTTCTGCTGCAGCCTTCACCATGAGCCACTCCACTCCACCAACCATCCCATGAGCCGCTCCAGCCATCCCACGAACTGCTCCGCTCTGCCCCGTTTCACTCCACTCACCATCCTGTGGACCGCTTCAACCATCCCATGAACTGCTCCGCTCCGCCCCGCCCTGCCCCAGTCCACTCACCTTGCTGTCCCACAGGCCACTCTAACCATCCTGAAAACTGCTCAGCTCCACTCCACTCGCCATCCCATAGGCTGCTCCAACCATCCCACAAACTGCACTGCTCTGTCAGCAGCTAAGCAAAATATCTTTAGGCTCCTCAACTAGTTAACACAGCACTTAGTGATCTCAACTCTTTACTAATTTCAGCTTGTAGTAGGGGGACCCCACTGCTGGTGAACCATTGACCCAAAGTGGATTCAAGACAGAAACCTGTAATTAGACTCTTAAAAAAATCAAAATTAGCACTATTATTCAACAGTGGAGACAGAAAATGTAATTGATGTTTCACCACACCACACCACACCACACCACACCACACCACACCACACAAAACAAAACAAAACAAAACAAAACAAAACAAAACAAAACAAAACAAAACAAAACAAAACAAAACAAAACAAAACACCTGCACTGTCCCATATAAATACTTGCCCCTGACCTTTCTCCCATCACTGGGTTTTGGAACACATGTCCCTTGTCTGGTGAGTGCTACTTAGTTGATGGTGAGCCCCTCTGTCATAAAACATTTCCACTGGCATTGATTCACATAATCAGAGTAACAACACTTTATTCTTCCTGCCTCAATAAGAGAGAAACTGGGGATCCCACAGCAGTCAAAGTGACCATTTGGGCAGCTGTGGGCTCATGTTAGGTGGGGTGGGTGTGCCTACGCAAACAAGACCAGCCCCTGAAGTTCTTTTCCACAACTCACCACAATTCACCACCAGATGTCAGGGTAGAGCTCATCCTGACTCTGCTTACAACTGCATATCATGAATGAAAATGAAGTTATGCAAATTGTGTTGTATGACTGTCACAAAACTATGCTGTGGGTTTGGGAAGTGCCCAGGTACTAGCTCACCAAAGACAATAACCAGGGGGATAACCGACACCCAGGTGGGTGTCGAACAACCATCAACAGCCATTGTCCAAGCAAGGGAGCTACAAAGCAATGACTCAGCTGCACAAAGCCACACCAGAGGAATTGTTCAACCTTGTCTGGTGACTCGGCAATGCCCACCAAACATGCCTGGACTTGTGTTCTCCAAGCACATGGTGGGACTAAGGATATAAAACAGACCACAGTGCCCCCATACTTCGCCATTTCTCCTCCTCTCACCTATGCTGCAAACAACAAGGACACTGAGAAGATTGAAGACTCCAACAGAGGAGACTGGTCCAGGTTTCAGGGATGAAACCTGTGTACTATGAACTGCAATTTCGAGTGAGGTGAGAAAAACTGCTTAATCTAGATGTTGCCCAGTCTAATAGGGTTGAGAGTTTAGACTGCATGCTTATATTTTATTTTATTTTGGTATTCTGACTTTTTGCCTATCACTTATAATTGCTTAAAATCTATCTTTCATAGTCAATAAACTTGTTTTACTGTTTAGCTTTACCAGTGAGCTTGCCTGATGTGTTTGGTAAATCTGCACAGGTTTACAAAGGCTGGTGTATATCCACTTTCCATTGATAAAGCGGTGAACCAACTAATAAACTTGTACTGCTCATCAGAGAGTATATTCCTGAAGTACAAGTCTGGAAGCTGGGGGGATTTGGGTAACTCCTTTCCCTGTGTGATTCATGAGTGGCTCTGGGAGCATTCATGCAATATAGCTGGCTGTGGGACTCCACATGCTGTTGTGCTGAGTGATAACAGCATCTGCAGGGGTTAACTGCTTGTCACTAGCAAAGCATTGTAAGAGATAGATCAGGCTGGAGAGTTCAGGTGGCACAGCGGTCCCACAGTCCCAGGCTGCACTCCAGGGATCCCATCACAGTGTGATGACATGTTTAGAAAGACAATAAGGCTTCTGGGACAGCTGAGACAGGGCTAAGATCTTGGAGGATTTCATTGTCTGAAAAACTGGACATAGACATGGAAAGCAGGAGAGCATTCCAGGAGCATGAGCATGTCATGCAGGATGAGAGGCTGTGGATTATGAAGAACCAATCAGACATGTTGAGGCATCTGGGTTGAGCTTCAGAAAAAGCAGCTTGAGGCAAAACTCGCTCTGCAGCCCCTGCAGAACTGCCTACATGTACTGCCCTGTTCCCAATTCCGCTCCTCAAAACGTTCCAGGAGCTGGGGGTGGGGTGTGCAGTATCTCTTCCGCTCAGCACTGAGGCGGGTACTAAGAACAAAAGGCAGCCATTCAAAGACCTTTGATGGGCAAGACTTTTTGTTTTCACAGACAAACTGACTTGGTTTCTCCCCTCCCACTGTTTGCCCAAGGTTAAAGAAACAGAAAGAACAGGAAAATAATGTATGTGTGTGCAATAAAAGTATTTGTTTCTAGAATGAAATGCTCTTTATTTATTCCAATCACTGAACTGTGTGTGTGTGAGAGGGAGTTACAGAGAAATTGATGCGATGGAGGAGATGGTAGGGAAAAGCACAACACAGATAAGCAGTGCACATTACTGAAACAGGTTTTCAAAGCATCCAGGAGATGCAGAGCTCCTTACTGGGCTCTTCTTATTGCCCTAGTATCTGGCTGCTCAAAATTAGCTGCCAATCTATCTGCCTCCACACCCCACCCCTGCAGAAACTTCTCTCCCTTTGCGTCACAGATATTATGGAGCACATGGCAGGCAGTGATAACAATGGGGATATTGCTTTCACTGAAATCCAACCTAATAAGCAAATTGTGTCAGCAACCCTTTAAACATCCAAAGGCACATTCCACCACCATTTTGCACGTGCTTAACCTGTTGTTGAAATACTCCTTACTGCTGTCCAGGTGGCTGATGTTTGGCTTCATGAGCCACAGGAGCAAGGGGTAGGCTGGGTCTCCCAGGTTCACAATTGGCATGTCAACATCATCAACGCTTATTTTGCGATCTGGAAAAAATCCCTGATTGCAGCTTTCTGAACAGACCTGTGTTCCTAAAGATGCACGCATCATACACCTTTCCTGACCCTCCCACGCTGATGTTGGTGAAATGCCCCCTATGATCCGCCAGTGCTTGCAACACCATTGAAAATTATGCCTTATGGTTTATGTACTGTTTGGCAAAGTGGTCTGCTGCCAAGATAGGCATATGCATGCCATCTATCACCTCACCACTGTTAGGGAACCCCATTATGGCAAAACCATCCACTATGTCCCACACATTGCCCAGAGTTACTACCTTCTTGGCAGAAGTCGATTAATGCCCCTGCATGCTTGGATCACAACAGAGCCTACAGTGGATTTACCAACTCCAAATTGATTCCCACTGACCGGTAGCAGTCTGGCATTGCAAGCTTCCACAAAGTGATCAACACTTGCTTCTCCATAGTCAGAGCAAGTCTCATGTTAGTGTTGCTGTGCTTCAGGGCTGGAGAAAGCTCTGCACATAGTTCCTGGAAAGTGGACTTATGGATTCAAAAGTTCTGTAGCCACTGCTTGTCATCCCATAGCTGCATAACAATGCAATCCCATCACTCTGTGCTGGTTTCCCAGGACCAGAAATAGTGCTCCACCCTTTTCAGCTGCTGCATGACTGCCAGCAGCAACCAGGAATTTTTTCATCCTATGGCTTGCAGTAGAGCTGCTTGCATGACATGGCAATGTTCCATGTGGTGATGCCTTTCTCAGCACTGGAAATACTGCAGGATAAGGCAAAAGGTGTTTCTAATGCTCACAACAGTGCACAGCTGAGTGGGATCCATACTTCTTGGGGTATGGCATACGCACAGCTAAGCCAGGCTTTTGAAAAAAAGGCATGAGAAAGTGCCATTGATATCAGGGTAAGGAGGGAGGGAGGAAACTGCATCATGGGAAGCCAAAGCCATGTTCCCATTCCCCCCTGCATCAATGTTTCAGTCCCATGAGGTGTTGTAAACTCTTCCCAAAACCCCCTGTGGCTAGTTGCACTGTAGGATAGCTATCCATAGTGCACTACTTTGTGCGTCAATACAAGTGTTGCTAGTGAGGACACACACACAACCAATTTAATTACTGGATGTAAATTTACCTTAAGTTGACTTAACTTCGAAGTATAGACATGCCCTCAGTTACCAACCACCAAATCCATGGAGATAACTTTCATAAAAGTAATACAGATATCTCCCAGTTTCTTCATAGCAGTATTTTAGTAGCGGTTTTACTAATGAAGTCTACCAGTATACACTTCCCTAGTACTACTCATTACTCCCCTCCAAGGAACTTTTTACCACAGCATTGCTTTGGGATCTCATGATCCCTGCATCCTTTTCAGAGCCACTGTTTTCCAGATCTCATTTGGTTACATTATTTCTTCTTAGATATATGTCTTAAACTTTTGCTGTATTAAAATCATTCTGCTCGAATGAGCTCAATTTACTGAGAAGTCCAGAGCATCTGGATGACTGCCTTGTCCTCATTTACCGCTCTGCTAATCTCTGTGTCATCTGCCAGTCTCATCAGCGGTGATTTTATATTTACTTCCAGACCTTTGGTAAAAATATTAAATATCATCCGCCTTGTAGAACTCCACTAGAAACACCTCCATTCAAAGATTATTCCCACTGATCATTCCTTTTTGAAATCTGTCAGTTATATCTGAGCTTTATTGATATCGTCTAAATTTCATGAGTCAACTCTTTTAGGGATCTTGTTATCTGGTCCTGATGCTTTTAGAACAGTTATCCCTAGTAGATGCTGTTTTAACATCCCCCTTAGTTACTAATAGATGGGGAAGCAATTCATCATCCTCATGCAATCTGACTACATCAGTTGGCTTTCTTCCAAATATATAACAGAAATATGTATTAAACACTTCTGCCTTTACTGTATCATTTTATTAACAATTTTACCATTACACCTAGAAATGGGCCTGTCCCATTATTGGGATTTCTTTTGTTCCTAGTATACTTAAAAATCTCTCCTAATTGTCCTTAGTTCTGCAGCCATGGATTTTTTTCTTGATGTCTTTAGTTTCCTTATCAATTTTCTACACTTCATAACCTCTAATGTATATTGTTTGCCATCTGCCTCACTTTTTTCCATAGACATATCTGCCAGATGGAGCTGGCAGCAACAAGGGCTGGGGGCTCAGTGTCTATGGGTTCCTCTTACCAATATAAAACAGAACTATCTACTGCTGCCTCTTGCCTTTCATTGCAACACTGTCCTCGCAACAGGATGAAGACTTAGAACTGCTCATCAGTGATTTCAGCTCTAGTAATTACTCAACACAAACAAGAACTTTTAATTGAGTTTACTCAACTCTTCCTTTGAATACTAAAGAAAGAGAAAAAAAAAAACCAAATAGTATCTAGGACCCTTTAAAACAGAGCACACCCCTAGATAAGACACCTTTCCCTAACCCCTCTGACTTTCACTGTGATGTGACATCCCTACCCTTTGCTTAGCAAGGGGGTTTGAGGTTAGGGTGACCCCTTTAATCAGGGCATGCTAAGCACAGTTCTGCTGCCCTTTATTCATACAGTAAGGATGACAACATTTCATTACCCCTGCATTCAAAGTGATTTGTATCCCAAAACCAGCCAAAATTGATCACTTTGGCAATGTAGCTCTGTCTGCTGAACACCTAGGTGTGTGAGTATGCAAATATAATCTGGCCCTGAAGTCTTCCCCACCTCCCCCATTTCTTTTTGCTGAGTTTTCTTTCTGCTGCCGTGGTTGAAACTCCTGCATGGGGACGGAGATCATTACTAAGACAGCTCTTTTAGGCCCGTTTGTTTCCTATTGGTTACACTTCATATTGCTTGTTAGGATATAGATATTCAGGCCTATTTCCTACTGAAAATAAGGAAAAAGGAACTTCGATTTACGCTTGCTGGAAGTTCACCTCAATAAACATTGAATGGTTTGCACCTTCAGACTTCAGGTATTGTGGCTCTCTGTTCATGCGAGAACGCCCAGGGAAGTGGGATGGTGAAGGAATAAGCCCTCTAAACATTGCTCCTTACAGAATGAGGCTGGGAATGAAATACTTCATTTTTACCCTATTATGTTTGCAGAAAAGGACAACGAAGAGAATTGTATAATAACCAGTAAACCTCTACTGTGATCTGTCACTTTGCAATTTCGTCCTTCCACCCCTCCTGAGAGGTGGTAGCATGATGATTCTCCCTCCCCAGACCTTGCAATTCAGAAGAGTTTGGAGTTAAAGTGGAAATGTGTTAGAAAAATAATACGATTTTATTCAGAAGTCAAATTCAAACTAGCACAAAGTGCAGTGAATACCGTATCTTGTTTGAGCCAGTTACAGAGTGAGCCCCACTCCTCACCCATGCCCTCTCCACCCTGAGCTTCCCAAATACAGCATTTCAGCAAGATACTAACAAGGGATGTAACTGGCTCTCAATCTCTCCTGCTGAAGAACCTCTTCATATAAATAATTAAATATTCATTGGGCAAGAAAGAGGAGACAAAGCAGGAGTTTGTAGCTCAGTGGTCAGGGCAATCCCCTGAGATGTGGGAGAGGCCCAGCTCCAAAAAGATTTCATTCATATCAAGTGGAACAGCTTCAGCAGGGGACACTGAGACATAACCACTCCAGAATACTCAACAACTCAGTGGTCAGAGCACTCACCTGGGATGTGGGAGAACTGACTTCAAGTCCCTGCTCCAACTCAGGCAGAACACGGATACAAACCTGGGCCTCTTACATTATTGGGGAGTGCTCTACTCCTAAGCTAATAATGTTACTAGTTGCATTATTGTAGCACATAAGATCCCTAGTTGTGACCAGGACCCCATTGTGCTAGGCACTGTACCAACAGAACAAAAGGACCGTTCCTGCCCAAAAGAGCTTACAATCTAAGCGTAATACAAGAGATCTGTAGGGAAATAAAAGGATACAATGAGACAATAATGGTCAGGCTGATCGGCATTCTAACCATTGTCAATACATTTACAGGCATCATGGCAAAGTAGAGTTTTGCGGCTGTATTTGAAGGTAGATGCTTTGTGGATGTTTTAAGGGAGCCCTTCCCAAGTGTGCTGAACAGCATGGGAGAAAGTAGAAAGATGCTTGTCTGAAAATATAACCCACAGCCACTGGAGACTGGCATGATGGGCGGATCAGAGGTGAGCATCAAGAGTTCAATGGCAAATGAGAGATGATAGGTAGGGTAAGAAATGGCCAAGAAGAGGCTAGAAGGTGAACACAAGCATCTTATATTTGATGTGGTAGAGAAGGGAGAGCCAGTGGAGAGATTAAAAGCTAAGGATGACATAGGCAAAGTGACGGTGTACACATGCACACATATGTGTATACATACACCCATCAAATTTATGACCTGCTTGCTCCTAGCTGTCTTTGTTCAAGGCATGATCTGATAGGTATGCTCTGAGCATGCCTCTGGGATCAGGCCCTGGAAGTGACAAAGGTAGGGTATTGCTTAGGTTGACAATCCTACTAGGGATTATGCATGAGCTAGGGAACCAAGCAGCTCAGTGGAATCAGGAAGTAAGTGATTTTGTGTATGCCCACAGGCAGAAACTTAGGTGCTTAGGGGACTTTTCCAGCAGAACCTTAGGTGCCTTAGGAATTTAGGCAGCTAAAGGGTTAGGCACCAGCTGAGCAGAGGTTTGAGGATCTCAGTGGTGCCTAAATGTTAGACTTAGGCACCTAAAATGCCTACATCCCTTTGTGGATCAAGCTCTGTGTACCTGAAAGTGTGAGAAGAACAGTGTTACAGGGAGGTTAATGATATTACTCTCACTCACACGATGGAGACAACCCCTTTTCTCTGACTCCACCTTTCCAGGGTCACAAGAGTCCTCCAATCCCTTCCTACAGAGCTGCAAGAGAGTCCCTGGAAAACGTGACAACTCCACTAATTTAAAATGGGAGGTTAATTTTAGAGCGGTTGGGTCTTCATCTGGTATGGAATCTGTCAGAGGGGGCACAGGAGTAAAGGTAACTGAGTTAACTGTCCCTTTTACCCTGAAGTCTCCAGAGATTTCTCAGACTTTGGATCAACTGAAAAGAGAGAAAAATAATGAGATTCAGGGTGACAAAAACAATCAGTAAAATATCATTCTCTTCCATGTTCTGCAGCTACCAGTGCGATGGTAAGCTATATTAAGGGCTTTCCCTTCCCCCTGCCCTGGTTGTTATCATGTAGACAGAAAATAGAAGACCAGAAGTAGTGCGCCTTTGATCCTACCCCTTATAATTTATGGTCATTTTGGAGGGTTTGGAGTCTGGGGGCTTCAGTACCACCTCTTTTGTATCCCATGGGAGAGGTAAGGAGTGAGGTTGTGCTTTGGTCAGGAACAGACAATTCTTTGGCTTTTAGTGTTTCTTCTACTTTCATCCCCAATCCTCTTGCCCCTCCCATCTGGTTGCTTGACCTTATCTCGGGAGAGGAGTTGAGGCAGGACTGTCCTTCAAGTGTCTGCTCATATATTACACACTCATTCTGCCCAGCAACACTTTAGCTCTATCTCTTCTCTGTTTTCACTTGATCTGCTTGTAGGCAGGTGTAACACACAGTGTCTTTGTTCTTTGTTCATACATATTAGTAAGAATATAAAAATATCAAAAGTCAAATGGGCAAACAAGATCCAAAATTCTGTCTCAGGCACAGGGCCGGCTCTAGCCATTTCACCGCCCCAAGCAGAGCAGCACGCCGCGGGGAGCGCTCTGCTGCTCGCTGGTCCCGTGGCTCCAGTGGATCTCACGCAGACATGGCTGCAGAGGGTCCTCTGGTCTCGCGGCTTTGGTGGACCTCCTGCAGGCGTGCCTGCAGATGCTCCATCGGAGCCACGGGACCAGCGGACCGTCCGCAGGCATGCCTGCGGGAGGTCCACCGGAGCCGCCTGCCGCCCTCCTGGCAATTGGCAGAGCACCCCCCGTGGCATGCCGCCCCAAGCACGTGCTTGGCATGCTGGGGGCTGGAGCCGGGCCTGCTCAGGCAAATATACAGGCCTGAGTACGACATTGTCATCACTAACACTCCTAAGAGCTACCCCTCTCCTCCACAGCAAGAGACACTGTAAGAAGAGAAGCAGGAGCACTAGCTACGGAATGATTTCCCAGTTACTCCATTTCCAGCTTCTCCCTCAAGGAGGCACAGTAAAAAGGAGGTAGGAGCACAAGGTATATGGGGATCTCCCAAATACTCCAGTCCGGGCTTCTCCCAGCAAGGCTGCTGTAGGGAAGGAGGCAGAACAGCTGGCTGTGAGGGAGGTTCCAGGTATGCTACTCCCTACAGGAAGCACTGTAATTAGAGTGGCAGGAGCACAAGCTGTAGCAGGTGCTCCGAGTTACTCCAGCCTCTGCCACTCACAGCCAGCGGCACCATAGAGAGCCAGACAGGAGCTCTGACTGTGGAATCTCAGGCTAATGAGAGGGCTGAAGTGCTTTAAACTCTTACCTGTTTTTCTTGTCCTGAGCAAGAGGCCAACGAGAGCAGCAAAGAAGATGAACGTAGCAATGAAGGCTCCCATAAGCCCTTCAGGTGTTTTTTGCTCTGTTGGAGAAAGAGGAGGAGTTAGTGATGTGAAGCTCATCTGAGTCTGTTTCAGAGAGCTAAAATTCTTCACACGGATCACACACAGGGAAGAGCTGGGATTCTACTGGAGGAGAGATGTGGTTCCTGGAGAAAGATTACGATTTCATTTGAGAGAAGTGACAGTCCGCAGGGCAGCATCAGGTCCCATGGGGGAGAAGTATGTGGTGGGGGGAGGGCAGAGTATGCTTTCAGGCAAAGCTGGCTTCTTACTGGGTAGAACAGTGCCACAGGGAGCAGGGACTATCCTGAGTTCCTATTGGGAAGGAAGTGGGGGGGAGGAAAGAAGGTCCTGGTTCCCTTACAGACAACAGTGTATTGGGGTCCTTGGGGCATGGTTGGGTTCACAATAAGGAGTCCGCTAAGCAGGAACAGGGTCCAAGTGCTGCCTTTTTGCTCCCTTGAAACTACTTCCCCCTTAACAGTGTAAGGTGCTGCACAATGCAGAGAACATGCTTTACAAAGAGCTTTAGAGGATGCAATAAGAGCTGAGGAAGTGCAACTGAGAAGCCAGGAGAGGAAAGAAGGGATGGGGAATGAGGGCAGGCAGGGAAATTGGGAGAAATTGGAGGGTGCTCCAAATGGGATGGGGTTATAGTACCCGCCAATTGATAGGTGAGGGAAGAACTGAAGCTAGATCAGAGGGTTGAAGCAAATGCTGAGAGGCAGGGGCAATAAGGAGCACTCACTCTCCTTTCCCCGTTTACCTGGTGCTCTGAGCTGGGCACTAGCTGTGATTGGCTCTTCAAGGGCCAGATGTGAGACATGGCAGCTGTAGGTGACAGGTCTCAGCTCTGTGGCAGTGCTGATACTCAGGTATGAATTGATGCTGTAGGTGCCATCCTGGGCTTGCCTATGGCTGGAGAAGTATGTGCTTGAGTCTGAGATAGGGACCTTGTCCTTGCCATCAGGGGCCTCTTGTGTCCACTTCACCGACACATCCAGGGGGTAATAGCCAGAGATCTCACAGGTCAGGGTAGTGGCTCCATCCCCCTCACGTGACACCAACTCTGGGAACAAACGGACTCTTGGGGGCTCTGGAGGAGGGTAAACAGGAAATTAAATCCAGCCGATGATAAACTGCATTTGAGGGGATGGAGTAGTACAGAGGAGTCCCTCATCCCCATTGGATGGGGCTGGGGAAGCAAGGAGGGGGGCAGAGTGATAGGGGGAAAGGTGAGGTTCTGGTGAATGGGGCCTGTCTCCCCTATCCCCCCCTGATTAGGTATCCTTATAGCATCATTGCCTCACCAACTAACTGCAGCTGGATGATATTCTGGGCCTGGTGCTGGGGAGTGGACACTAAACAGATGTATGTCCCTTCATCCCCCACACCCACTCCATGCAGGCTAAGTGATGCATCTCCAGTCTCCAGCAGCTGCACCACATCCACGTGGGCCGTTGACTGTTCTGCTTGTGCCATTTCCCCTGTCTGATAGTGGAAAACTCTACGCCCGCTGCCTCGGTGCTGCAGCCTCCACTCCATCGAGGCCAGAGGAGAGCTGGAAGCCAAGGCAAATCTGCAGTCCAGGGTGACGGAGGTGCCAAATCGGGTACGCAAAGTAGGGGTGCGAGATGACAACTGGAATTCAACTAGGAACAAAGAGAAGGAGAAATAGACTGAGAAAGAATTAAATATATGTGGTTATGGAAGATTTCCCCTGGCAGGACATCAGGGACTGGGGCACAGTTCCACCCACCTGGAGGAAGCATGCTGTGGACTGACTGGCCATGCTGGGTTGAAAGGTTAGAGATATGGCTCCCCCCAAGAAGATCCTATCATGCAGGCTGAAGCAAGATTATCAGGGTACGGGGAATAAGTGCATACTGATCTTCTTGCTACACCAAACTCTTGGAGAGCAGACATAGCACTTGCCAAGGGTCACAGTGGTGTGGAAAATAATGAACATAAGAACGGCATACTGGGTCAGACCAAAGGTCCATCTAGCCCAGTATCCTGACAGTGACCAATGCCAGATGCCCCAGAAGGAATGAACAGAACAGGTAGTCATCAAGTGATCCATCCCCTGTTGCCCATTCCCAGCTTCTGGCAAACAGAGGCTAGAGACACCATCCCTGCCTATCCTGGCTAATAGCCATTGATTAACCTAATGTCCATGAACTTATCTAGTCCTTTTTCAAACTCTGTTATAGTCTTATAGTAACAGTGGTGGGGAGAACAGTGGAGCCAGAATTGGGGAGTCAAAGGCACAGAAATGCAAGGGCAGAGTGATCAAGGGGGCACACTAGTGGTCCAGCAGTTACATCCTGCAGATGGCAGGAGGCCCAGAGGGTCCTGTACATTTGAGCTTCCCTCAAGAAGGGAGGGATTATCTATCCTGCTGACTCACAGCATGTGGAGTCCCTTTCTCTAGTTCCCTTAAGTCCTGGACTACAGAGTGGGGTGGTATTCCTGGGGTCTCTAGTTCCCCTAGCACTCCTTGGTGTGGAGGCTTCAGCCCTGGAGTATCTGGCTCCCCTAGTGCTCCCTGGTGCAGTAGGTGCATTCCAGCACTAAGGTCTTTTCCCCTCATTTGCAACGTTCTTTACCTGTAGTCAGCACTGTGCCCTCCTTGCTTACAGGAACCTTCAGCCTTGGGTGCAGCACAGCCATTTTATCATCTTCCTCACTGTCACTGCTGACTTTCAGCACCAGGGCTATGCTGATCCCACTGGACAACTTCAGGGTCCCCATGAACCAGGAGGCCTGGCTGGGCCCCTCATCTGCCAGGTGTAGGCTGTATGGCGAGATCTCGCAGGTCACTTCCTCCCCAGCACAGTCTGCATGCAGCAGGGATTCCGCATATGGGACTGGTACCAAACTTGCTGTAATGAGAAAGAGAAGACACGTAGTTTGATGAATGGAACAGGGAAAACAGGATCAAGTTTCAGTAGGGACCTAATCTAGTGAGACACAAAGGGCTGTGTCTACACCTAGTGTAAAATGGTGTGAGGCTGCTGCTACGGAAACACAAGAGCCTTAGCATGTAACATTGGTCTCCCAGCTTGTTTAAAGAAGTTCCTGTGGTGAATGAAGCAGTCATATGTATTATTTTTTATGAATACCATATATTCCTCAGTTTACCTGTTTGCTTTAACTTTGCAGACTGGATAATCTCAAAGGCTGTTGGGGGAAAACCACAGGGAACAAAACAATAACAGACAGATGATATCTTAAGGGAACAATAGGGAGAGCTATAATTTGGGAAATGCCTACCTGCCTACATACCAACCATGCTAGCAAGATTTAATCTTCCCAAGCATAAACCTAGGAGCAAAGGGGATGCTGAAACATTAAAGGTCCCAGCCTGAAAAAGGAAGAGGTATTGAGGGTACAGCAACAGCTCGAGATGTGTATCTGTCAAAGAGAAAATCTACCTGCCAAATCAATTATTGTTACTGAAGCACATGCCAATTTTTCTTGTTGCCTGCCCTCTCTTCAGCTATACTTCCCGAGACAAAATATGGGAGTGCTTTTAATAATTTGTAAATACTGTATATTGGCCTGGCTCTGGTGAGGTTGTTTTTGTGAGAATGTCTTTGATTAAGGGCTTCCCAACAGGTGACCATCTGAGATGGTCCAGGCAGATAGGAGAAGATTGCTCAAGATGATCCTGTAGTAGCTTTGCCAACTTTCTCGTACAGCCCCTGCTGAAATCAAACAATTGCATGAGAATTTCAGCTTCAATTAAAAAAGTAAGTTTCTAACCATCATGATTAAGGAGAAAAACTTTGTTTCAACTGCTAAGTAAAAATATTTTGTTTTAAAATAGTTGATTATTTTGTTGGTCATTATCACTGGCCACAGGTTCCCAAGGGGAGGAAACACAAGTGCCCAAAACCTAGCTGGACCTGCATGGTGGTAAGCAGCTGTCATACATGGGGCACTGGTCCCAGCCCTGATCCAAGCATGGAAGAATCACAAGATTCCATCCTAAAACAGACAAAGGCAAGAGGTCCAAGACCTGATTTGGGTTCTATGAGAGAGATTGGAAAGGGGACTGAAGTGCAGCTAGTCCTGTAGCTGTGATACTCCCCTTCTTGCACCCTCTCCTCTCCCTGTACCCCACCCTTATACCCCTGTCGAGTTGCAGACCCAGGGTGAAGTGTACGTTCTTCCACAAAGGAACTCTGTCCTCAGTTGAAGGCAGCTTGGCGGGACATAAGGGCAAGGAAATGTATAAGTTAGAGCATGAGCATACCAAGATGTTTCAGAGATAGTCTAAATGTATAACATGCAGCCAGTTTGAAAGGTGCATAGTGAGGAAGGTGGTTTCAGAGCCCAGTGAATAGGATAGCTGTAATTCTGCTGCTAGTTTGATGCACATTCATTATGATGATATGATTACATTTTTAAATTACATTATCACACATGATTTTTCCCTGCATATATCATCAACTGGTTTGAACTCAGGACTTTCAGATCAACAACACAGACTTCTACCACTTGATCTCACTGAATATGTCGACACAGCAAGTAGACGCCCACAGCTGGCCTATGCCAGCTGACCCAGGCTCATGGGGCTCAGACTGCAGGGCTGTTTAATTGCAGTGTAGATGTCTGGGCTTGGGCTGGAGCCCAGGCTCCAGGACACTGCAAGGTGGGAGGGTCATAGAGCCTGGGCTTCAGCCCAAGCACAGAAGTCTACACTGCAATTAAACAGCCCTGCTGCCCGAGTCCCTGAGGCCCAGTCAGCTGGCATGGGCCAGCCACAGGTTTTTAATTGCAGTATAGACATAAGGAAGTAGTAAGGAAGTAGTAAGTTGTAGCAGAAATACCCTGTGGAGCCTACGAACCAGGCACTAGACAGTAGTGTGACACACTTTGCTAGCTGCTTGCTTGACAGCATAGAACTGAGGGTATCAGGATTCTCAAGTTCTCTCCTCCTACATTCTCTTTAGTCAAACAGCACTTCTGCACTCTCATTGCAGACCATCCTCAAATCCCCAACCACTTTTTTGCCACTTTCATGTCCAACCTTAAACTCTCCCCTCTCTTGTCATTTCCACTTCCACTAAAAATTTTGTTGATTTTTTCGTCAAGATTAGAAAAGGCCGCTCTTTCCTTCCCCCTTGCTATCTTCTCCTCCTTTTTCACTATCACTGAAGCTGAGATCTCTCATCTGTAGCTTTCCTCCTCTGACCATTTCAGCAGCCCCACATCCCATTCAAGTGTGTTCCCCTTCATCATGTTCTCCTTTGCCCCGCTCTCTCCCTTCCTACCCTCCCTCATTCCCACCTTCTTCCTTACTGTCACCTCACACCTTCCCATGCTACCTACTTCTCTACTATCGACTCCACCATGCAACTTTTCACTCTCTCTCTCTGTCTTTATCTAAGGAGGAAGGAAGGTGTCCATGTACTTATGACAATGGTGGACTAGAGTTCCGGAGCCCAGGATTGCACACTGCAAAATTGCCATGCAGTAGCAGCTCCAACTGAGGTCCATGGATGCAAGTGCACCTACAGAAACTAGGTCCGGATAAGAACTGACTTGCACTGGCAGGACTGCCTGGGGCAGGGTGTGCAAAAACATCCATCCCAAGATGCCCCACATCTGGCCCTCATTTTTAAAGTTCTCCCGCGATCCCATATTACCCTTGGAAAGTCCCAGTGCCAGCTACTCAGCCTAGCAACAGGTCTCACCCACCAATACAAAACTGAGGTGAGCAGGGCAGCAGCCAATCAAAATATGATGTTGCCCTGGACAATCATTAGGATCCAAGCTCATCCTCCTCTGCTAATTAGGGAGCCAGAGAAGGAGTGTTTTTTTCTACCCAGCAATACGAAACATGTGGTCAATCACAAAAAGACACCAATAGAAATATCAGGCAGGCTGAGCCCGCCCTCATTCCTATCCGGCCTAGCAACCTCTCAGGAAGGGTCTAAGGCCTAATAACATCGGGACAGATTTAGCCAATCAGGAAAGGAAGCAAGATGATTGACAGATCAATATTAACCCCTTGAGGAAGCCAGTGCTGCAGGCTGCGGGTTTGCTGTCCTTGCCTTAAGTAATGGAATTTGGGTGAAGACAGCTTACCCATTGCATTGAGAGAGGGTGAGGCTGGGAGTATGCAGCAAATCTTGGCTGGATCTAGGATGTCCTCACTGATCAGGAGGGCAATTCTTCAAGGCGCTGAGGCTGTTGAATACCTTGTGTGTGTATTCCTGGACCACAGTTTCCTGTATCCACTGTCCTCGAGAGTAGCTCCTGGGATGCCTAGCTGAAGTCATGAACAGCTGGTGTCAGAGCCACTGTAACTGTCTTGTCCAGGGACAAAGAAGATTCTTTTAGTGGTGAAGGCAGCTGGAGCATTTCCCTCACTGCTTCTATCACATCTTCAGAGGCTCCCTCCAGTTCTGGGGAGGGTGCTCTGGCCAGCAACACCAGAGGCAACTGAAATCTTCTCCTCTTTGCTGAGACATTGGAGGGGATCCTGCTCCAAGATCTATGGGAGGGCAGGCCAATAAGGCCATGGTGGCAGGCTGTACTGATACTGGCATAACTGGGTATGCCCCTTCCAATGCTAGTTCTGCACCAGGACTCAGTACTGCAGGAGTATATTGGTGACAGAGATGAAAAGTAGCTCTCAGGAAATGGCAATGCTAATAGTTGTGACGATGGTTCCAATGGTAGGGTTGATGGTGCCAACATCAATGTTGATGCCTGTACTAGCATTGGGCTTGGTGCCGAGCGGAGTAGTTCCCAGACAAGGGCATATTTTGAAACTCAGAAGGGCTCCAGTTTTGAAGTTATGAAGTGTAGAAATTTGATAAAGAAAGTTAAAGACATCAAGAAAAAAAAATGGCTGGCAGGAGCAAGGACAATAAGGAGTTTTTTAAGTATATGAGGAACAAAAGAAATCCTAGCAATGGTATAAGCCCATTACTAATGGAGACGATAACATTAGAATCATAGAATATCAAGGTTGGAAGGGTCCTCAGAAGGTCATCTAGTCCAATCCCCTGCTCAAAGTGGGACCAAACCCCAAACAGATTTTTTTCCTGCAGTTCCCTAACTGGCCCTCTCAAGGATTGAACTCACAACCCTGGGTTTAGCAGGCCAATGCTCAAACGACTGAGCTATAATGATGCTAAAAAGGCAGAAGACTTCAATCAATATTTCTGTTCTGTATCTGAAAAGAAGCAGGATGACATATCACATGAGGATGATGAAGTATTTTCAAGAACTCAGTAAATAGGGAGTATGTTAACCAATATCTATAAAGCACAAAATAATTTAAATCACCAGGTCCCTGGATAACTGGCACCCAAGAGTCATAAAAACATGTTGGCTGAGGAGATCTCTGGCCTGCTGATGTTCATTTTAAATAAATCTTGAAATACTGGGGTGAGATGGGGCACTCACCTCCTGAGTACCTCCTATTGGCTGTGTGCAGTACTGCAATCCTCTTTTCGCCACTCATGGTACCTTCTATAAGTTGTCAACCTCACTAGGCAGGTCTTCAGAGGCTCAGCCCTCTGGCCAACTCACTGTCCTCAATAGATGAACCCCTTCCGGGGTTGCAAAAGTCCAACCAACTATCTGCCCACATGAGGGTCTTCAGCCCCATCTCTGGGACCTTTAAATCTGGTCCCTTCACTCAGGCTTCTAAAAGAAACTTGTCCCATTCTTGGG
Source organism: Chelonoidis abingdonii (assembly GCF_003597395.2). Classification (NCBI taxonomy): domain Eukaryota; kingdom Metazoa; phylum Chordata; order Testudines; family Testudinidae; genus Chelonoidis; species Chelonoidis abingdonii. The sequence continues at coordinate 145,681,002 of NC_133769.1, read as the reverse complement.
GCTTAGGTCACTTTGCTAGTGGCCAGTGGGGGAACACAGGCCCACCCACTACTCCAGGTCCTAACCCAGGAATCCTATAAACTGCACCAAGACACTGCTGCCTCCAGTTTGCTGCTATTCCCTGGGCCTTTTCCCACATAGCTCCCTTCTCTTCACCCTACACTCAGGGCTGAAGTTCTCAGATCTTCTTCCTCCTCACGGCACACAAGTACCACCAGAACTCTCCCTCTAGTTCTCTCAAGCTCCTGTGACCAGCGAGGAGCACCCTGCCTTGTTCCTCTGGGCTCAGCCAGGAACTGACCTGCTCAGGCTCAGCAGCAGCTTTTATTTGATCCTCCTGGGCTCTGACTGGCTGCTTCTATGCAACCCTTCTAAGCAGGCCTGCAGGACCCACCTTCACTGCTCCTTTCCTGGGGCAAGGTGAGGTAGGACCACAAGGCCTCCAGCAAGGGGCCTTGAAGGGCCAGGTACATTCCAGAAGACTGGAAGAGTGCTAATGTTGTGCCACATTTCAAAAACAGCAAGTAGGATGACACAGGCAACTGTAGGGCAGTTAGCTTGATATCAATCCCCGGCAAAATAATAGACTACCTGATACAGGAGTCAATTAATAAAAAATTTAAATGACAGAAATATAATTAATGCCTCTCCACACACTTTTATTTTAAATAGATTTTGTCAAACAAACCTGAATTCATTCTTTGCTGTGACTGTAAGTTCAGTTGATAAAAGCAGATGTAAGACACTTAGACTTTTGTAAGTTGTTTGACTCAGTACTGCATGCCAATGTGATTTTAAAAATTAGCATTGTCACAATATCAGTACAGCACACGTTAAATGGATTAAGAACATTTTTTTCAATGATATGGAAGTAAATATAAAATCACTGCTGATAAAATTTTCTGATGACACAAAGACTGGCAGAGTGGTAAATAGCAATGAGGATGGGGCAATCATACAGAAGGAACTGGACCAGTTGGTAATCTGGTGTGACATTATCTGACTAAAATATGACCATGTAGATCGAGGTGAGAAAACTACGTCTCGCAAGCCGGATCTGGCCGGTCAGGGCTTTGGATCTGGCCGGTCAGGACTTGGATCCGGCCTGCAGGATTGCCACCCCCATGGCACTGCACGGACAGGGCAGGCAGGCAAGGAGCCTGCCCTGGCCCTGCTGCACCCCGCTGCCAGCCCAGAGTCGCTCCAGGTAAGAGGCGCCAGGCCGGAGCCCACACACAAACTCCTCTTGCACCCTGCACCCCAATTTCCTGCCCTGAGCCACCTGCCACACTTTGCCTGCATCCCTGCCATACCCCGCACCCCTCCTGCACCCCAAACCCCTATCCTGAGCTCCCTCCCACATTCCTCCCTGCACCCCTGCCCTGAGCACCCCCATACTCTGCACCCCCTCCTGAACCCCAACCCCCTTCCCTGAGCCCTCTCATATACCCCACACCCCTCCTCTGTCCCAACTCCCTTCCCTGAACCCCTTCCTACACACCACACCCCCTCCCAAACCCTGCACTTCCTCCCGCACCGCAACCCCCTGCCCCAGCCCTACATTCATGGCCCTGCATTCAATTTCTCCACCCAGATGTGGCCCTCGGGCCAAAAAGTTTGCCCACCTCTGATGTAGATCATTGTTGCTACCACTGTTATATAATTGCAACAAATATTGTACACAGGTTGTCAAGTAAGGTGTCTATGGAAAGATTATGATTTGCTGAACATGGTTATGCTATTTATATGCATGTAACATTTTGTATTTGAAGTTATGAGTATTGGTTCTATACCTGGATTCAAATGTCTTTGCCTGCAGTAGCGCTGACAAGGTAGTTAGCCAGCATATCTTGGAGGAATTGTTGAAATTGACTGGCCCATCAAAAGAACATTTAACTCACAATGGAAGATGCCCACCCACCCTAAATGGACTTTCCTGTGAACGTGCTGTTTGAGGTACAGGTAATGGCTTCTACTGTGTCTTATCATGCACAGACATGTGACTTGCCTATGTGACTCCAAATATTATCTTGTCAACTAGGATTTTCCACTAGCTGTGCTGAGGGCTTTGTTTGAAACAATGGGTTTCCCTCCACATGGCAGAAGCTATAAAAGCCCCTGGAAACACCTCCATTTTGCTTCTTTCCTGCTCCAGCTCTTTCCTGCTCAAGCCTCTGGACTATGGAATTATATCAATGGGAGCATTCTAGCCAAGGGATCTAGGACCTTCCATTGATTTGGAAGCAACAATAGACTTGACTTAAGCCAGCAGTTTATTCCATCACTGCTACAAGCCTGAACCTAGAACTTTCCAACTATTGTATGTACCTGTTTCCTTTAACCAATTTTAACTTTCACCTTTCTTTCTTTACTTTTATAAATAAACTTTTATATTGTAGCTACTAAAGGATTGGCAACAGCATGATTTTTGAGTAAGATCTGAGTAATATATTGACCTGGGTGTCTGGCTGGTCCTTTGGGATCAGAAGAACTTTCTGTTTGATTAAATTGGTTTTAAAGAACCACTCATCTAAGTCTAGTGTTTTCAGACTCGGACGGGAATGCCTAAGGAAACTGCTTTTAAGACTTCTTGTTAGCCAGTGTGGTGAAACAGAAGTTTACTTTTGTTGCTGGTTTGGTATATCTCATGGGAGAATAACCACTAGTTTGGGGTATGTCGCCCTATTTCTCAGCAGTTTGTCCTGAATTTGGTATTCTCAGTTTTGACCCACAAAGGCACTGTTACACCTGGGCGCATTCAAACAATTTGCATTTGAATACAGCCAAATGCAAAACTGTACATCTAGAAACAGGAGATGCAGGCCCTAGTTATAAAATTGAGGCTATATCCTGAAAAGAGTGACCATCCAACAGATTTAGGGGCTATAGTGGACAAACATTCAACATGAGTTTCCAGTGTGATGCTATGGCAAACAGGGTTAATATGATCCTTGAACATATAAACAGGAGTGTAGTGTGTATGCCCCTGATGAAACTGATAATGGAATACTTGTACAGATGCGATGTCCACATTTTAAATAAAACGTTGAAAATTTTGCAGAGGATTCAGAGAACAGCCATAAAAATTATTTGAGAGCTGGAAAAAATGTTTACAATGAGAGGCTTAAAGAGCTCAATCTGCTTAGTTTATCAAGAAGAAGACTGAGAGGTTACTTGATTCCTGTGTATAAGGGCCTCCATGGGGAGAAAATACCAGGTGTGCAAGAGTTCTTTAATCTAGAGCAGGGGTCGGCAACCTTTCAGAAGTGGTGTGCCAAGTCTTCATTTACTGACTCTAATTTAAGGTTTTGCGTGCCAGTAATACATTTTAACATTTTTAGAAGGTCTCTTTCTATAAGTCTATAATATATCACTAAACTATTGTTGTATGTAAAGTAAATAAGGTTTTTAAAATGTTTAAGAAGCTTCATTTAAAATTAAATTAAAATGCAGAGCCCCCCAGACCGGTGGCCAGGTCCCCGGCAGTGTGAGTGCCACTGAAAATCAGGTCGCGTGCCACCTTCGGCACGTGTGCGATAGGTTTCCTAACCCTGATCTAGTAAGAAAGGCCTAACAAAGAACTAATGGCTGGAAGTTGAAGCCAATCAAATTCAAATGAAAAATAAGACAGATTTTCTAACAGAGAGGGTGATTAGCTCTTGGAACAACTACCATCTCTTTAAGTCTTCAGCTCAAGACTGATGCCTTTCTGAATAAACACCAGTGATTGGGCTCAATACAGGGATAAAAGGGAGAAATCTGATGGCCTGTATTATACAAGATGTTAAACTAGATCAGCAGTTCGCAGACTGTGTGTCAGGACACCAAAGTGGGTTGCATCCCCATTTTAATGGGGTTGCCAGAGCTGGCTTAGACTTGCCAGGGCTTGGGGCTGAAGCCTGAGTCCCACTGCCCAGGGCCGAAGCTGGGGCTCAGGTTACAGGTCCTCTGGCTGAGGCTGAACCCTTGGGCTTCAGCTTTGACCCCTACCCTTTCTGGGGAAGCATGGCTCAGGGTTTGGCTCCTCACCTGGGACAGTGGGAATCATGCAGACTCAGGCTTTGGTCCCCCCTCCTGGGGTCATGTAGTAATTTTTGTTGTCAAAAGGGGGTCACAGTGCATTGAAGTTTGGAACCCCTGAACTAGATTATCTAATGGTCCCTTCTCGCCTTAAAATAGATGCATATATTAGTTAAAATCTATGAATATCCTGGTCTATGGCCTTGTCTATATTGGGACTTTAGCTACTGACATAACTGGGATTTTAGCCACAGTGCAAACTCCCTTCTGTATGATTCTGATTTATACTAGTGCAGCCCAGTTATCACCAGGGCAGTTTATTCAGGTGTCAGTCTCCATTAGTGAAAATAATGGGTTTGCCTTTTTTCACTAGGAGTACCAATGTGATTATCTCAGAAGGGGACTGTGATGGTAATTCATTAATAAGTATGCGGGGCTCAGATATTGTGGTGGGGCGGTCATGTGGGTAAGTAGTGTTGTTGTACCCATGCTGGTCCCAGGATTTTTGAGAGACAAAGTGGTTGAAGTAATATCTTTTATTGGAGCAACTTCCGTTGGTGAAAGAGACAAGCTTTCATGCTATGCAGAGCTCTTCTTCGGATCTCAAGAAGGGCTGAATAAGAGCTAGCTCTGTGTAAGTCACAAGCTTGTCTCTCTCACCAGCACAAGTTGCTCCAATAAAAGACTTTACCTCACTCACTTTGTCCGTCTGAAGTAAGTAAGTTGACAGATAGTGACTCTGTATCTATTTATACAGCGCCCTTCACCCTGCTATCCCTTTGTCCATCACATCTCCTGCGAGCCCCTGGGGCAGGGCTCTATTTCTTGAGTCTGTGCAGATTTCAGTTAACTCATGGATTACTGTGGCTGGCATGGCAATTCTCCTATCCCCAGCTCCTCACTCACCTGAGACTTCAAAAACGATGGGAAAAGTGGAGTCAGTTTTTGTGCCTGGAGCCTCATAATTGGTGACACTGTCCAAGCTTCCATCATCAGCAATGCTGATACCTCTCAGTACTAGGGTGGCAGGGTCTGAGGAGAATGATCCAGCAAAGGCACCTGGAAATTTACCCACAGCTTCCTCTATATAATGACAGTCCAAGACCACATCCACAGAGCGTAATTGGGACCCTGGGGCCAGCTCCACTGGCAGCTCTGCTGAGAAGGAAAAGAATCAGCTGAGAGGTGGGGTGCACACACATACACATACCTGCTACCCCATTGGAACAAGACATTTGGCACTGACATCTTGCCCTTTTCTGGGGCAGCCCTATAGAAAAAGGGATGATCCAGGTGAGCCCTGGGGCACACCACAACCACACAATTCCCCTCCTTCCCTGGAACACCTCCCCTGAAGTACCTCTTCCCAGTTTGGTATTACTTCCCCATCCCCCACTGCCATCATCCTTTTGGAAAACTCTAGGTCAGTGGTCCCCAACCTTTTTGTGGCCAGTAGCACATTCATGTTTTCAGAAGAGTGTGGCGGGCACCAACAGTTTTTCAAGGCTTATTTTGTATTTGTACATTAAATAATATGAAAAACATCATATTTAATATAACATAATATATGAATCCAGAGAGAAGAGAGAAGCCAGAGAGCAGCCGTGAGGACAGAGAACACTGGCACCTGCAGCCCCAGAGTTCTCTGTCCCCGGCAGGTGCGGCTTGTCTCCCCTGCTGGGTACTAGGCGGACCCCGCGTCTGCTGGGAACAGAGAACATCGTGCTCACAGCCTGAGTTCTCTGTCCCCATCAGGTGCTGGGCCGCGGCTTCTCTCCCCTGCTGGGCACTAGGCAGGTGCACATAAATACCCCGGCGGGTGCCATGGTGCCCACGGGCACCATGTTGGGGACCACTGCCCTAGGCACTCCCCCATGATTATCAACTTACACTATCATACCTCCCTCTGGTGTCACCACAATAAGGTCCATCCATCTCGGGGGCGGGGGGGGCATGGGGCCCATTTGTCTAATCCCTTCTGGGACACAAGCTACTAATCAAACTGTTCTCTATCTTGTTCCCTGAGCCTATAATGAAGGGGTGGCCAAACTGTGGCTCATGAGCCACATGTGCCCTTTTACCGTTAAAATGTGGCTCACGAAAGCCCCCTTCCCTTCCCCTCATTCTCTATCTAACAGACTGGAGCAGGGTGGTGAGGTAGGGTCTTCTGCCCAGAGGGGAGGGGGGTCTCGGGGCTTCAGCGGGAGCAGGGCTGCAGCACCAAGTGGAGCCCTGGCAGGTGCGCCCTGGGTCTGGAACTTCTTAAGATTGTGCTATGTGGTGGGAGGGCTTGGCCACCCCAGCTATAATGGGCCTTCTAAAAGAGGCATCCCTGTAGACCAGCCAGAATCCCACAGCTGACACCTCCTAAACTCACCAGCCTTCAGAGCCAGCACTCCACAGATGAGGATGAGCCCTAGATTCATTTTGTCCCCCAAGCAAGGGGTTTCAGACACTCCAAAACATCATACGTCTGTGCCAGAATCAAACCCTGAACAGTCTTCAGCCTGCCAGAGTCTTTGCTTTCACTTTCACTCTGACAACCAAAAACAGATTCGAAAATATTAACTCCTTCCTTACCTAAGAAAGGAGCCAGATAGCCTGAGACTCTTGGAAACCTGATAACTAGAGATTGCAGATTAGGATTGAGGAGCATCAGCAAAGCTGGCTGTTTAACTCTCTGAATTGCTGTTTTAGATAAAACTCTCCTGTTCAGTCTCTTCCAAAACTCATTTTGTGCCACATTTTCTTTTTTTGAGATCCCCAAGCCTCTGTGGAGCCATTTGAGTCTGTGTTCAGATGCATTTTTAAAAGATTTGTGCTCACAAAATAGTTTTTGCTAATCATTCTTCAGCTGAAGAGAAGTGCTTGAAAGTTGTCTCCTATGAGTTACATGTAAAAAAAACTATCGAGTTCAGTGATTGTGACATGACTTCCAGAAACAAGGAAAGTTTGTTCTCAGAATGAAAAAAAATAATAATCTAGATTTAGAAAGTGAAGGAAAAAATCCAGCAACTCAATACAGATGAGTGAGAAAGAGGCTGAGTATTTCTGATATACCAAAGGTTGACTAAATTTCTCTGTCTCTCTCACAAATATGGCAAGAAAATGCCTTTTTTTTTTTAATTAGGGAGGAGCATACTATTATCTTCACACAGATTTACAGGTGTACAGCTATGCTGTGTTGGAAGTGTCACTTTAACTTTGCTTTTCCTTGCCTTATGTTTGTTGTTTGTTTGAGTTTGAGCGTTTGTTTTGTAACTGAGTGGTTAGAGGTTGAAGTGTCTGAAGCAGAAACATCAGCCCTCCTAGCCCCTACCTCCCAACCCAGTACACATAAGAGTGGCTGAAAGGGGAACCTGTCATGTCCCATCATCCAGTCACTGGGGCTGGGTGCAATCTCCCTTGGCCAGTGGAGTATATACAGTGTTCGCTGTGAAATCCTTCTTCTCTGGTGCGTGTTCAAAATCTTTTACTACGTATTTCATGGTGACAGTTCTGTAGTCTGTGCCCACAGCTGTGTGTGTGAACGAGAGCTGACACTGCTGTATATTGTGGTGCTGTCTCTTTAAAACGGGTCATGCCGCCATGTCCTCCCCTTGCCAGGGAGCTCTCAGGCGAGACAGCCTGCTCCATCTGCAGGAGCCATCTTTTTATTGCATTGTGTCTGGTCTTGCTCTGGCTTCCTGCAGTAGCCGGGTTGCAGTGCGCTCAGAAAGACGCTGTCTGGCGTTAGCAGTGAGCCCAGGCTGCAGGAAGTGGCTGGTTTTGCTTGGACACAGCGTGCCAGTAAATGGTGCAAACTGCCACACACACAGACAAGAAGCTGCAGTGCACAGACCAGCAGAAACCAAACAGAAGTCACAGAGAATAAAGACACAGTGAGTACACAGACGTGAAGGCAGAATTAAAATAGTTAAACTAGAAAATAGTATTTAAAATAAAATCCTGAACAGGGAGGATCGCAAGCCAGCCCCACCTTTATCTTTCTTTTGTAAACTTGCTGCAAATTGAAGGAGATGGGAACAAACCTTCCAGATCTATATGAAAACCTCAGAAGCAGATAAAAAAGAACAGGGCATAAAAGCAGCCATTTTACTGCACACAGGGGGAGAGGAAGCTCTGGAAGTTTATAACGTTCTTACAGCAGCCAGCTGAAAATGCTTCTGTTTTGGATGAGATCTTAACAATGGTTAGGAACTATGGTAACTGTAAGAAAAAGTTTGTGTTTGAACGGTACCAGTTCTGTAGTGGTCTCATCTACACTTAGGGGAAGAGCAGATAGACAAGTATGTTATAGAGCTGAGGCAAAAAAACAAGAAATGAGAGTTTGAAAATACTAAAAATGATATTCTCAGATACAGAACTGTGTTTCGTGTCACCGATAAAGGGCAAAAGGAAAGGTTGTTGAGGAAAATGGAAACCTGATTTGGGCTTGCAGAAAGCAATAGGCATTTGCAGAGCCTCACAAGCCACAAAATAGAGATCCCCTCTGGGCCACATACTGACAAGTTTGTAGAGGCTGTTACACAAAAGAATACACAGGGCATCATGGGGAGAGCCCAGCCGCTGATGAGTCAGAGCAAAGCAGACACACCAATCACTCACACAAAAACTCTGTGCACACTGTGGTATGACAAATCTAGCCTATGGAAAAACATGTCACAGATGTAGAAAATTAAATCACTATTCTATTTGCAGAGTTTAATCTTAATATTGGGGTGGAAGCTAAATGTTTTCCAATTTACCTTTTGAGAAAGATAGCAGGTCCCATCCAGATAAAGCAGTCTGATGTTGTGCTTGTAGCATATTGTGATTCCAGAATATACTCTGAAGGCGAAGTCACCTTAACAGTGGCAACTGTTAAAGCTAAAGTCAGTCTTCAATTGAAGACTTCACCTTAGTGATGAAGACTTAATTGCTAAGGCATTTACAACACTACTGATAGGCAGAGATGTTTGCATACAGGTACACCTAATATGTATGTGGGTACGCTGCATACTAAAGCACCCAGCACTAAAGAAGAATTGATTGCACAATACCTGGAATTCTTCAGGGGACTAGGAGAGTTTTGTGGGAAGCATCACATATATACAGACCCATCGATCCAACATTGTCATGCATGGCTGCAGAACTACACCTGCAGTGAAAAAATTCACTCAGTGAGAAAAGGAAAGAGTCATAGCCAAAGTGAACTCACCTACTCCATGAGTTAGCAGTTTAATCATAACTGAGACAAAATATGGGAAGATTAGGATTTATTTGGATCCCTGATGCCTTAATAAGACTATATTGAGACAGCATTACTCTGTCCCCACACCAGTATATGTCCGTTGCTGATGAGCTGGTAAAAGCATATTCATTATGCTAGATAAGAAAGATGGATATTGATAAGTCACTTTAGATGAGTCATTTGAATTTTGCATTTTTAATATACTCTGGGACAGATACAAGTTTCTCTGTATTTTCCACTGCATTCATCTGATGAAGTGGGCTGTAGCCCACGAAAGCTTATGCTCAAATAAATTTGTTAGTCTCTAAGGTGCCACAAGTACTCTTGTCCTTTTTGTGAATGCAGACTAACACGACTGCTACTCTGAAACAAGTTTCTCTATTTACCTTCAGTAAAGATAGTGCCATAATAAATAGACACGAGGAATGACTAAGAGAACATGCTGTTGTGTTGTGTTGTGTTCCAGTGGTTTGAGTTGCGCCATTTATCTGCCTGCAAACCAGCTCCCCTAGGTGTTAGGTGTAACCGTATTGAATGGTGAAGCAGTTGGAGCAAATTGGCTGTGCTGTCACTGTGGTGTGAGAAGAGTTACATCTATACTTTGAGGGATCAAGTATTCCTCATTTCAGTATTGAGTTCTGTAGGCTTTGTCAGTATGGGGTACTGGGGTGGGGGGGTGTCTTGCCATGGGGATTGTCAGCCATCTAGTGGTCTACATGACTAGTCTCCAGTCCTTAGTGAGGAGTCAGTGAAGCCAATGGCTCAGAAGGAATCCTCAGGTCAAGGGTGAAGAGATGGTAACATTTAGCAAATCTGTGTAGGTAGCTGCTGTTTGCTATGCCTGATCTAAACTTGAGTTTTGCCTTAGCAAAGGGTAGGTGCTAAACTTTCCCCTACAGTGCTTATGTGCTGTATTCCCAGAGTGTCTGTAGTATCTGTAAGGACAGTGTGTTATTGGCATGTTGGAGTATCACTCAGAAGGCAGAGTAAAGGTTGCACTGCAGAAATGGTTTGTACCTTCACTTTTTATTTCCTTGTTTTCAGAGGTTTAAGGTTACCCACTGTCCACAGTCTGGAAGGGCATTAGGCAGCACTGAGTAAACCTAACTCTGTATTAATGAAAGTTTGGGACAGTTAATTTCTTTGGTATTTTAAAGAAAAAAAATTCTTATTACCGCATAGAGTGGTTGCCCTTGCTGAGCCCCTGAGGGGAGGAGTGCAGTTGCCCTGAATAGTGACACCTGCTACTAGAGGGAGCTCTGGAGACTGTTCTGTTGTTTGAATCCATAAAGAAAAATACACTAAAATTTGAAAATAAACTCTTCTCATCAAGCCAGGCCTAGAAGGAAGGGACTCGGCAGAGGATGAAGATGACGACGACACAGGTCGGCACCTCTCATGGGTTCCAAATAAAACCGAGGAAGCCGTGTTTCCATGGTTTAGGGTTATCACACCAGCAGGAGCACTATTTCTCTGCACTGCAAGAAGTGCGGTAAGAGGGAAAACATCACCTGGGCTTACTTACCACAGTGCCCCACACAACAGCAAAGGATATGCTGAGAGGAAGCCATCAATGACGGCAGGTAGGAGCCACAGAACTAGTTATGTGACTAGGAGTTGTTGGACTCGGAGACAGATTGTTTCCAGATGAAAGGATATGTGAGCTGTACCATTTCACAGAACTGTATATGGTAGAGAATGAACAGATGTCATCACCCCTGTTATGTTAATGTAAAGGTAAATGACGTGATATTGATAATGGAGAGAGATACAGGAGTAGCAATGACCATGATCTCTGATGGAGCTTACAAAAAAAAAATGTTATCTGAGGTAAGATTTAAAGAAACTATTGTGCTTTGACAGAGTTGCAATAAGGGCAGAGAGGGGTATTAAGCTGTCTCCCTGTCACTCTAACTTATAAAGGTGTCTGTTCACCTTTAGAATTAGTTGTAATGGAAGTAAATGGCCCCCCAATAATGGGCAGAGATTCGTTATGCAAGATTAAATTGAATTGTGGTACATCATCTGCCAGACAGAGTGGGGGCACTGAAAGACCAATATAAAGCTGTCATTAGTACAGATATGGATTTGTTTAAAAACATACACCAGCAAACCCAAGGCCATTCCTAAATTTATGAAGGCTATACCTGTGACATATGCTTCGTGAGAGCCTGTGGAAAAGCAACTGGATGACTTGGAAAAGCGAAGTTTAATTTCTCTGTGGAATCCAGTGAAAGAACTGCACCAATTGTGTGTATCCTAAAAAGTGATGGTAGTGTAAGAATTTCTAGGGATTATAAAGTCACTAAAAACCCCTGTCTGGAGATGGACAAGTATCTACTTCCTAAACCACAAGATTTATTTGCAGAACTGACAGAGGGAATGAAGTTGAGTAAAATAGACTTGTCCCAAGCATACCAGCAGATGGCAGTGTAGCCAGATGCAATAAAAAATTCTGTTCACAAAAGGGATATTTAAGTATGAAAGATGACCCTATGGGGTAGCTAGCACACCTGTTCAGTTTCAATGAATAACAGATCAGGCACTGCAGGAGGTAAATAGTGATGTCTGTTGTTTAGATGATCTATTAATACCTGGGAGGACTTCAGAGGAACATTTAAAATTTGAAGAGGGGACACTAAAGAGATTACAAAAAATACGTTCTAAAATTAACAGAGATAAGTATGCTTTTTTTCCCAAAATCAGGTTACTTGTTTGAGACTTTGTATAGATGCAGAAGAGGTTTACCTATTGAGAGAATATAAAATCCGTTGAGAACACTCCAGTGCTATAGACAGTTTCAGAGCTTAGATTATTTCTGAGTATGTTAAATTATTATGAAAGATTCATTCAAAATTTACCAATACTAATTGCAGAAACTATAAAGTGGGTTTGGACAGAAAAGAAACATAAAACTTTTGACGTAGTAAAAAAGAAACTTGTTCCAGCCTGTTGGTATGTTGTAATCCTGAGCTTTCCGTAACTAGAGCCCTGAGAAAATTGCGACTACGCAGAAATTGTGGAATTAGCCTAGTACTGCAGTTGTTTCCCTACAGCAGCGAAGTAAAAGTGGGCACCAGTACATTCTAGTCTCATGCTTGGGAAAACTGTAACTTTACATGAACTTGTGCTTTGATGTAACACTGCCCATGGATGCCTGCTTCTGTCACTCCGTCGTAGGGGAAATAGCAGCAGTTTGGGGGTAATTCAGTGTCTGTTTTTATACAAAAGAATGCAGCAGTGACCTTTCCCTGTTGGCATTCTGTGTACATCCTGTGAAATTTGCTACTTTACCTATGACAGTGCTGTAATTTAAAAATAAACAAACAAGATATTCTCAGGACCCTATCCATAACCTAACCTGTGACACCTCTCCTGGAGGAATTGGGCCTGTCATTTCACACATTTGTAAAGATGGGAGTGAAAAATCCATAACATTTGCTTGCAGAACATTATCAAAGGCTGAAAGATAAGACTCACAAATTAAAAAAGAAGCATTAGTATCATTTTGGAGGTTATTAAATTCCATGAATACCTGTTTGAGAAACAGTTGACCTTAATCACTGATATAGAATCATAGGGTTAGAAGGAACCGCAAACGTCATCTAGTCTAACCCCCTACTAAGATGCAGGATTTGTTGTTTCTAAACCACCCAAGACAGATGCTGTCCAGTCTCCTTTTGAAAACCGCCAGTGGAGAAGCTTCCACAACTTCCCAAGGCAGTCTGTTCCATCGCCATATTGTTATTACCGTTGGGAAGTATAATCTACTAGTAAAAATACTGGGCCCAAGGCGTTCCTCCACTAATGGCAGCATGGCTGAAGAAATGGGATTTGATCTTAGCTGCCTACCCATATGACATTTATTATAGACCATCAGAAAAACATGCTACTGCAGAAGCACTCTCCTGTTTGCCCCTTTACACAGGGAAACAGTGAGAAAAACTCTGCTTATAGAGTCTCTTTCCTAGATGACCTTCCTATTACAACTAATGAAATTGTTCTGGAAATAAGAAAAGATCCCATTTTGGTTAAGGTGATGCACTATCAGGGTGGCCAAATCATATAACAGAACAACTTAGCCCTTACTATTTCAAGAAACTGGAGTTATCCCTGTAGGATGGTTGTTTACCATGGGGACTAGGGTTGCCTGGTGTCCAGTTTTCTACCGGAATGCCCGGTCGAAAAGTGACCCTGGTGGCTCCGGTCAGCACTGCTGACCAGGCCTTTAAAATTCAGGTTGACCACCCACAGCAGGGCAGGCAAGGTGCCTGCCTGGATCTGTGCAGCTCCTGGGAAGCTGCCAGCATGTCTGTCTGGCTCCAAGGCATAAGGACAGCCATGGGGACTCTGCAAAGTTTGATCTGCTCCTTTCAGACAGGTCACTTTCCACCCTTGCCTCAGCTCCCTGAATCACAAGAACCAGCCAACTGGGAAACAGGGAAGATGAGGGTTTAAAACAGGCGTACCGATTATAAATATTGTTACAAATCTGTGCCACCCAAAGACTTCCCTGTTGTCACTCTGCTGAACTGCATGGCCCTTCAGGGCTGTACTGTGACTGTGTGCATAGGACTTGGCTTCTGCTTCCCCAAAAACTTGGGCCTCAATGACTGGAGCAAAAGGAGATTCTCCACTAGATGTTAGCAGTATAGAGCCTATGATACACAACTAAGCATTTCTGATTCATCCAACGATGCCTTGCAGTGCGCATATACACTAGACAGTTGAGTACAGTGTTAGTGCTGTTTGATAATGGGGATGATTCACCTTTACTCCCTGCACCCCTTTAGCTCTCCATGGGCTCAGTCGTTAAGTAGTCCCAGCCCTGGTATGGGGCCATATCCCCAGGGCTTTCTTCCTGGAGACACAACCTTCCTAGGGCTGGGCTCAGTCCTTCCTCAGTCCCAGCATCCAGCTAGGAGCTCCTTCTTTGCTCCCCCGGTGCCTGCTAGCAAATTGTCTTTGGCTCAGTCCTAGCAGGCAGGCAGCCAGAAGCCTCTTGCTGCCCCAGTCCCTGCCCCCACTTAGCTGTCTGTGCACCTGCTGCTCTTCAGCCAGGCACACAGTCCTTTCTTCTCCAACAACTAACTGCTGAGCTGTTCTCCAGCTCCTTTTATATGGCCCTCCTGGCCCCTGATTGATTGCTTCCACACAGTCACTCTAGGCCACTTGGGAGGATCTCTCTACAGCTCCTTTCCTGAGATGGGTATGGCAAACCCTGAGGCCTCCAAGCAGTGGCCCTTTAGGGCTAGTCCCCCCCATCACAAGCCCTCAGATAACGAAGTCCAATAATTTTGGATCATGGCCATAGTACACGGACCTAGTGAAACACCTGGAACATTAGATCCCTCACCCTGCATGGAACTTACTGTGCTTCATGGCAACTCCCTTTTTGTCACTAGGTGTTTTTAGAGCACCAGCATCATAGAAACCAGGCACTGTATTCATAGGCCTCCTCTCATGCCCTGTCCCTCCAGGGGGCCCTTAGCTACCCTCTCTCTCTCCTCCATGTCATTAAGTTATCACATTGCAACAGGTAAATCAGAAAGGTCTTCACAGGCTATTTGTGCTCTGCAGCAGAACACTTCCTCCTCAGTCATGGTCCAGACTGATCTGGTCTCTCTCATTTCAGTTATGCCAGGACCGGGGTCGGCAATCTTTCAGAAGTGGTGTGCCGAGTCTTCATTTATTCACTCTAATTTAAGGCTTCACGTGCCGGTAATACATGTTAATGTTTTTTAGAAGGTCTCTTTCTATAAGTCTATATTATGTAACTAAACTATTGCATGTAAAGTAAACAAGGTTTTCAAAATGTTTAAGAAGCATCATTTAAGATTAAATTAAAATGCTGATCTTATGCCACCAGCCTGCTCAGCTCGCTGCCAGCCTGTGGTTCTGTTCACCTAGGCCGGCAGCGAGCTGAGCAGGGCCTGCGACCAGGACCCCGGGACCCCAGACCGGGGGGCAGGGGAGGGGAGGGTTCAGGGCAGAAGATTGGGGTGGGGGGTTCCAGGGTCAGGACAGAGGGCTGGGAATGCGGAGGGATGCAGGGAGGCAAAGGATGGGACTGTGGGGATGCAGGGCAGAAGGCTGGGTGTGTGTCAGGGGTTCAAGGTCAGGGTTGCGGTATGGGGGTGCAGGGCAGAAGGCTGGTGTGTGGTGGGGTCAGGTAGAGGGCTGGGTGTGTGTGTGGGGGGGGTTCAGGGCAGAGGGCCTGTGGGTGTAGAGGTGCAGGCAGAAGGCTGAGTGTGTGTGTGGGAGTTAGGGCAGAGAGTGTGAGAGATCCGAGAAGAGGGATGGAGGGTGTGGGAGGGTTCAGGGCAGAGGGCTGGGGGCATGGGAGTGCAGGCAGAAGACTGAGTGTGTGTGTGGGGTCGGGCAGAGAGCGGGTGCTCCCAGCCCCCTGCCTGCGTGACTCTTGGCAGGGGGCTGGAAGAGATATGCCTGTTCCACCCCTTCCCCCAGGCTCCATCCCTACCTCTGTCTGCATCCTCTACGGAGCTCTTCCCCCCCCCCCTTGCTAGGGCCATCAGCTGATTGGCTCAGGGAAGGAGAGGGGGCAGCAGGAAGCACCACACTGGGGAAGAAGTGGGGCAGGGGAAGCTTGGCTGCAGCAGAACCAAGCTTCTGCCTCTGCCCCGCAGGGAGAGCGGTGGGCGGGGGGTGGGAGAGGAGGGCTGAGTTGGGCTGGGGGCTGGGACCGGCGCAGGCGGCTGTGTGCACTCAAAATCGGCTCACATGCCGTAGGTTGCTGACCCCGTGCCAGGACGTGCAATTGCTTGTTGATGGAAAGATGCTCTCAGGCTTGTGCCAGTCAGTTCATCCTTGCGAAAGCATGAGAATGAGGTCAATAAAGCACCTCAGGGGCAAAGGGGTTACAGGCTGTTGTACCCTGGGCTGGATAAAAGAGAGGACTGGGCCAGCCAACCAAAGCATGCGAGCATTCACTGAACCCACTTGTCTCAGTACACGTTGCCATCCCTTCATTCCATACAACAGTAACCCACTGAATGAGACAAACATTATACCCAAGCTGTGCATAGATGCCTGCAGACGAGCTTAGGCCATACACGCCCCCTCCCCAACCGACCAACCAGAGACAGATTTTATAGGTATCTAGGTATTAAAATACATTTGAAAATTTGCCTCCAGTGATTATTTTGCAGTTCCCACTTTGACCACTAGATGACACAGTTGTTTCACAGGAATAGAAGTGGTGAATCATAATATCATCACATAGAATATCAGGGTTGGAAGGGACCTCAGGAGGTCATGTAGTCCAACCCCCTGCTCAAAGCAGGACCAGTTCCCAACTAAATCATCCCAGCCACGCTTTGTCAAGCCTGACCTTAAAAACCTCTAAGGAAGGAGATTCCACCACCTCCATAGGTAACCCATTCCAGTGCCATTCACAGGGGCATTTCTGCAGGATCTGGATGCCTCTTATGTTTAATGCTTATTAATAATTCTTTCCCATGTCTTTGTTTAAAGCTTCAGGATGACTGTGTAATGATGCAGGTGGAAGCCAAAAACAGTTGTATCCCCTTCTACATGGAAAACATATATTCAAAGAGAGATTTCCCTTCTGGTGTTATATGTCTACAAGCTTTAAACAGATGCCTTTTGAAAATTTTTTAGTCTCAGAGCCAAAAATCTTAACAAGACAACTGTAATGAAACTGATCAGGTGAACAGGGACTCTCTGGGGTGATGGTGCCATGCAAGGTGAGAGCCTCATATATTTGGAATCCATGTCAGTAGGTCTTTGGTGAAGAGAAATTGATATTAAAAGAAAACATCTAATGCCCCCCCCCCCCGGTCCTCCCATTCCCAGGTCTCTCAGAAGAATATCAGTTTCTTTTTCTTAGCTGAGCAAGAACTTTCTGTGTCCAACATCAGACCAGCTTCAGTGCTGATATATGGTTACTATAAAAGAGGTAGGAGGCCTGGCTGAGATCCTTCTCTATTTCCACTAAACTGGGTGATGTTTATTTGCACTTTGCTGCTGTACCTTACCACACTTGACAAAGGGCCACAACCAGCCTGTGTGTTGGATGTTAGCCCCATGTCCCTCCCAGATGCAGCCAGTGGACTCACTGGAACTCACCAGACACTGTGTGTATGTTGTAGCTCTGCCTTGGGAAGGGATCAGTCCAAAATGAGGAGATTTCAAGAGAGTTTCATCAAATATTTAGTGACTTACTCAACATGTCAGATTCTGCCCATGAGTTTATAGTTCAGCTGTGAAGACAGGTCATTCTGAAACAAGGGAGGCTGTGTGCCAGGGGAACTCTTGGTGCCAACTGGTGGAAGACACAGGGATGCATAAGTGTTGCAGGGATCTCCCTGGGTCTGTTATTTACATAGTACTTTGTCAGAATCTGATCCAGGATCTCTACTGAAATCTTGTGTCACACTGGCCATCATAATCATTGCAGAATGTATGTGTGGTTACTATATAAGAAGCTATGCATATATAATGAAAATTATATTTTAAGTTCTGTGAGTTGGGTGCACCTACCAGCAGTGGATTAGCAAGTTTCTTTCAGCCAGAAAATGTTTATCTATTGGTCTGTCTATATTTAAATGGGGATATTGTATACTTCAGAATGAACACCTATTTACATGTGAGTAAAATGCTAATCAAGTGATTGAAAAGTCTCCAGTAAAGACAATGGATTTTTTTTTTTTTTAAACTACAGCTCTAGGGACAGAAACAAACTCTGCATCTTTCCACTGAGGAGGCAAGAGGTCAGCATACTTGTATCATGACTGGAAGATCACAGCCTAGGTTAGCTGTAATACACTGGAAGGATTTGGGGTGAGTTTTGCCTCTATCTGACATGACAAGTAAAGTGTAGGCTCTAGAATGCATGTTATGATTTTATTTTATATGTAACACTTTGTGTCCAAAATTTCTGCTTTTTATCACTTGAATCTCTGCTCTTTTTTGTTTTTGTTTTTTTAATTTTTCTGTGTAAACAAATCTAAGTGCTGTGTGTAAAGCAGAGCTGTGTTCTATGGTATAACTGATCAGCTGTGCTGTACTGCTAGTTGGGAACAGCAGATTTGGAGACGCTGAAAGTGTCCAATGGATGAGGGGCTTAGCATTGCAAACGGATGCTTGGATGGCTCAAGGGTTGGAGTGTATCTCTCATTAACCAATAAAGAGAGCAGGGCCTGGAAGGTAGTGCTTGTCTTGCCACAGACTGGTGGTGTTGGGGAACCAACCCACAGCAGTACAGACAAGGCTTCCTCATGCTCAGGGTGGGGAGTATGGAGGTCCCTCACATCCATGGATACCCCTCGGAATCATCACACAGGATTCAACTTCTCAAAGGTGTTTGTGAGTTGGGAATACTCTAATTGCGGCAGGGGACGGTTATGTGGAGGTTATAACAGTGGTTTGATAGAACGTGACATATGGGTTTTTTCTTTTCCAGGCAAACACGTCTTGCTGAGTGCAGCACAGTCTGTGGTCAGACATCTCACCTGGAAAGCAGCTGCAAGTCTGTAGCGATTAGAGTAACGTGTGAGTGATACTCTACATAGAAAGCGATAAGAATGGGGAGAGGGGAAGGTGGGGGGAGGAGAGAGTGAGTGGCATGCAGAGATATAGTTAAATGAAAGGAAGAGCTGTTTCAAATCAAAAATGCTCTGAGGCATTTTGTAAGGTATTTGAAAATGAGCCCATGTCTCTGGAAAAATATACAAGATTTTGCAGATGTTGGGCTTGGAAAGGAATCCTTTTTTACCGTGAAAATAAACCTATTCCTGAGCAGAAAATGGGGCCCCATCAGGTGAGATTTTCAAAAACAACTAAATGACTTAGGAGCACATGTGCTATTGAAAGTCAGTGGGCAGTGTACCGCTGAGGCACTTTTGAAAATCCCACACATCAGCTGAAGGTGACTCTGGGATCGGAACTCTTGCATATTCAGGATTTGAAATGTCTCACGGTGCTGATCCTGTAACAGCCTCTTCAGGGAGCTTCATGGAAAAGTGAAACATGCGGGGCATGAAATTCCCTAAAACACAGTGAAAATCTCTGTGCTGAATTCTACACCTGCAGTTTCAGGCAGCTTCAGTGGTTTGTAGAGCAGGAAACAAAGGGAATTGGGATTGCATGTGGATTTTTCCCTCCTGGCACAACTAGAATGCCCATTAAAGCCAGTGGGGCTGATTCTGATCTCTCTTGCTCCAGCATAAATCAAGAGTAACTACCACAGAGTTACAGCAGTGTAGGAGAGAGCATGGGTGGGGATGTAGGATTGCTCTGCATGGGCCCAAACAGGCTGATGTTTCATGTAATTAATAAACCCCCCCTTTCAGGACTGTCCTGTTTAGCTGTACAGAATGACATTTTCTGGGGAGAAAATTGGGCTCTTTTTGGTGCTGACTCCCCCTTTTCATTGCTATGACAGAGTGCTGAGGTCTGACAGGTAGGACAGCAGCCTCATGGCTTTAGCCTCAATTAGTTCCTCCAGGGACAGCTGCTAGAGCAATTAGCTAATCAGAAGGAGAGGCTGGGGTAGTAAGGAACAAATTAGACCTCAGCTGGCTAACCTGATAAAAGCCAGGAAGGAAGTGCTACAAGGAAAGGATGACTTGGCTAGCTGAGTCCAGATTGAAAGAGTTCCCAGACAAGGAAATCTCTTTTCCTCCTAGGGCCCTGGTAAAGATGGATTGAAAGATGTAGGATTAAAAACTGATGTTGCCCTGTGCTGGTGTTGGTGGAAGGGTTTGGAATAAAATACAGACTGAACACTAAAAGAAAGTGGGCGTGAGCAGTTTCTGGAGCATCAGAGGATGGACAGAGCATCAACTTGTTACAATCACTCATGGTTTTTACTTTGCGTTTTTTCTTCTTCACAGGACAAATGTGGAATGTGAACTGAGGAAAGAAGCTGGACAGCTTATTTCCTCTCTGACTATAGACTGTTAGTAAATGTTACACTTACAATCTGACTGACTGCATGCTATGACTGTGCAGTAGGTAACTTGGCTAGATTCAGCCCTAGTGTGTATATCCCCTCCATGAACTCCCTCCAAATCTATAAGACCACACATGACCCAGGTTCCACACTCAGACTGAGAACAGTAGTTTGTCAAAGCATGTAAGATTCCCCATAATAAACTTCTCAAATTCCACAAGCCTGGGTCCTGGTCATCTTGTTCTCTCTACATGCTTTAGTGGCATGAAATTGAAGAACACTTACTGCTAGTAAACTGAATGGCATTTCCCTTTTGTAGTGCAATAAGAACTTATGAACACTCCAGCTGACCAATTCCAAAATTTCAGGGAATGTTCTAGGCATCAGTGGGCAGAACCCTGTAGATTTTGAAAAAACATGGATAACTGGAAAAGCCTGATTTCTACTGGTGCATGTGTAATTTAAAGTCAGGCCTACAGCATGCCCATTTGCTGCAGGCAGAGAAATCTCTGGTGCCCCATGTTGCTGCCTACACAAATCACAGGCAACTGTTTAATAGGCTGCTGTCTCTCCATTAGATGAATTGCCAGGCCTATTTAAGCAATGATGTGTCCAATTTCTAGTTAGAGCAAAAGACAGTCCCAAAAAGACAGGAACAAAAGGGCAATGGAGTTATGCATGACTCTTGGGTGGAATAATTATTCCATCAGGAATAATGTGGGCAAGGCAAAGTATCTATTTCACGCTCTGCCAGTGGCCCTCCGTCCTTTGCTGCAGCCCCCTGCTATTCCAATCCTAGTTGTCTCTTAAGAGCACAGTTTCACTAGGTCTTCCTCTAATTTCCATACTTCATAAAACCTGAGCACTGGGATTAAAAAACCTACACACCCCTCCTTTGCAAGTAAGAGGAAGGTAAGTAAGAAGGGGACTGTGCCATTTAAAGGACAGAGCATCCCTCGGCCTTGTCCACTTCACAACATCTTCCCAATTACTCAGCCCATTACAGGGAAAACAAGAGGGAAAGTTAGCACCACTCCCTTTAGGGCTGGTCTACGCTGGTGGGGGAGGCTGAAGTATCTTAGTTTGACTTTCCTGACTGTCCTTATGGTGGCAAGTCGACCGTTGTGGCTCCGCTGTCGACTCCGCTTACTCCTGCCGAGGTGGATTATGGGCATCAATTCAGGGATCAATTACTACCCAACGATCCAACAGATAGTGTAGATGTGGCCTTAGTCTCATTCAGCACTGAATCAGTCACCCCCTCCCCCACTCCTTGATCCTTGTCCCTAGGATGTATCAGCTTTAGGTCGGTGCTCAGTTCAGAGAATACCACAATTACCCTAATGCAGGATAGGACCCACACAATCAGTGTGTTGCTTGTGTCTGACACAGCTGGAGCCAGTGATTATGGGGCCCCTGTGATGTGACTGTCCCCTTGTCAATCTGACCCGCATCATATTTCTGGGACCAGGGCATACAGTCTAGTTTGTTCCCTGTACCCCTTCACATCAGAGCATTAAAACGAGGGGCGGTCCTGACTTACAACTAGATAGTGTGGCAAGGCACCTCTTCCACCCCAGCAAGCTCACTGCTTCCCCTCTGGCAGGGGGGCCTTAAGTAAGTCAGTCCCACTCCAGATAGTGTTTATTCTCCTACTTGAGGTTTATTTCTCAATAGTTTCCAAGTAGGCCTCCGAGCAGGCCCAAAGAGTACCCTTCCACTGAACAAAAACAAACATGTTTGTAACACAAACCAAAAGTGAATACCTTTTCCTACCCTCTCCAGGGGCATGTGGCCTCTTATTGGGGGAGGTTTAGGTTGGATATTAGGAAAAACTTTTTCACTCAGAGAGTGGTGAAGCACTGGAATGGGTTACCTAGGGAGGTGGTGGAATCTCCTTCCTTAGAGGTTTTTAAGGTCAGGCTTGACAAAGCCCTGGCTGGGATGATTAAGTTGGGAATTGGTCCTGCTTTGAGCAGGGCGTTGGACTAGATGACCTCCTGAGATCCCTTCCAACTCTGATATTCTGTGATGATTGGCCCTGGAGCACCAGTTCTTCCCCTAAACAGGCAGGTAGCTTCCACTGTAAAGAGACGAGCAACCATCCAACCTGGAGAAGCCTTTCTCCCTGCTGCCACTAGCCCTGCAGCAGCTTGTCTCTCACCTGAGGAGGGGTTTTTGAAAGTCTCAGGTAGTCCTTAATTGGACTCAGGTGTACCTAGTTGACCTGAGGTAACCTCTTTTCAGCTTATAGTGAAAAGGGCCTTTCTCATTCTGGGGCTAATATACCCACCCACTTCCTGGAATCCAACAGGAGCCTGCTCTTACATCTATCCAGCCTGACTGCCATGATAGTAACAAGCTCGTAAGACTGACTCTAGGGTTAAATGCAGTGGGCATGCCTACGTGGCCCTGCAGTTTGAACTACAGTGGTGTAAATAGCAGTGCACGCTGATGTGCTACGCTATAACTGCACTCTGTAGAGTGGAGTGGGCAACTACAGCTGGTCCGGCCTCCCGCTCAGCCCTTGAGCTCCTGGGCCGGGAGGCTAGTCCCCGACCCTTCCTCTACTGTCCTTCCTGACCTGGTGCTCTGTGCTGCCCTGCGCGGTGGCGGCAGCATGAGCCGGCCTCAGCTGGGCAGCGCGGCTGTAGCACTCCCAGCCACCAGTGCTCCAGGCAGTGCAGTAAGGGGGCAGGGAGCGGGGAGGGGAGGGAGTTGGATAGAGGGCGGGGGAATTTGGGGGGGTGATCAGGGGAACGTAGAAAGGGGTCAGTTGGTCAGAGGGTGGGGAACAAGTTGAATGGGGTTAGTTGGTCAGAGGGTGGGGAACAGGTTGAATGGGGGAAGTGGGGGCAGTTGGGAATGAGAGGAGGGGTTGGATGGGGCAGCGGGGGGCATTTCCAAAACCCGATGCAGTCCTCAGACCAAAAAGTTTGCCTGCCTCTGGTGTAGACCCTATGAGCGCAAACTAAAAGTTAGGTAGTTTGCATTAATATAGCCCTGTTTCAGGAGTATGGCAATGCAAATTTTGTGCCTTTTATTTGCACCTTCAGGGTTTATGTGGGGCAGTTACAGCAAAGAATAATAGCACACAGTGCAGTTTGCACCCCTGTAGTTGAAATTGCAGGGCCATGTAGCAAGCCCTTAGAGAAAAAAATAATGAAAATAAGTAAAGATCAGTGTAGACAGCATTTCCACCAATAGATGGGGCTGTATCTTTATCTTAGTGTTAAGTTGTATTGTGTGTTGTATCCAATGTGGGGAATTTAGCTGGTAGTTCAGTCCTGCCTTTGGTGCTGGAATTATTTCTTACAGTGTCTCAATAAATACTTTGGGTTCTACAAGCAAATATTACAATTGGTGGCACCAGCTTCAAGATGGCAAAAGCAGTTTTGCCTGAGAAGAAATGAGCTGATCTTGCAGACAAGATTGGAGTCTGTGCATAGTTGGCAGACTTCAAGCTGATGCTCTCTGTTAATGAGTGGTCTGGTGAAAAAGCAGCACATACCTAGCAGTGTGTTTGGATGGTGACTCTAACTAATTTTACCAGCACCTTCCCTTTGTGGATCATGGTTTTTATAGACAGTAACATGAACATTTGTATGACCACCATGGGGGGAGATTCATCATTTTGAAATACTGGAAGGAATGGCAAGCCAGGAAGTGGCAGGGAGGGGAACATCTGTGTAGGTATTTGTGTGCATTGCAGACACTGTTCGAAAGGATTTTGCCTGCACTATTTTGCCTGGGAGATGGCTCAAATGAAGCAGAATCTGTTGCGCTGAATCTGGAACTGGCAATGCAGAGATGGGGCTTATGCCTAGTGGCAAGCTGTGAGAGAATCCCATTTATAAACTGTTCAACAGAGGATCTTCATAAGCTGATGGTAAGAAAGATCACATGCTGGAAAAAACCTAAGGGCCAGATTATACACAGAGTTACAAATGTGGAAGCAGAAAGTGATGTTTCCTTAAAGGAATCAGCTGTTAATTCCGAGCCCCAGTGTGACCCCTGTGCAGCAACTCTAGACAAGATTGTGAGGGAAATGGCTAAAAAAATGGAGGAGGCCCGGGGGGAAGCTGTGCACGGCCATATGGTGGGTCAGGGAGGGACTGTTTTCTGAGTGGGTCCCAGGCCAGATGACATTTGCGGGTGATGCAGAGGCAAAGACCTTGAGAGATTAAATTGCCCAACAGTGGGAAGCCAAGCCCAGGGAAATTAGAAGTTGCTGCAGCAGTAGGGCCACCCTACTAAATGAGCTTTTATTGTGGTGATCAACATTTCTAGTGATGTTGTACCGGGAGTAGATTTCATCTGAGGGAATCATAAAATCCTGGTGTGGATGCTGGAGGGCATCTTCTAGACCTTCAAGATGCCTCTACCTTGCCTACAGGGTGGTAGCTCAGAATAAAGCAGCCCTAGAAGGCAATGAAAGGATCTGTTTAGAAGAGCTGTTTTAATGGCATGCTAGTGTGTTTCCCAAGTTCTTCATTATTCCTGGAAGATAGGATTGGATGCAATATCAGACTGTTTTTAAGCCTGAGATTGTTCCAGTGGGACAACTTCAGCCTGGAGCTGCAGGAGGAACAAAGGTTAGGTGGGAGGGCAGAACTGATGTGGGGGCAGGAGTGAAGCAGGGTTGTGAAGCAGAATTAATTGCTTGGCAGGGGACAGGCTGATGTGGGGGTGAGAGTTCTCATAGCAGGGGCCAAAAATCACCTTAATAAATTTAGGTGAAGGGGCTACACTAATTGTCATATGGACGTGAACACACACATGGATGGACACTAGGGTGACCACACAGCAAATGTAAAAAATCGGGACATGAGGTGGGAGGTAATAGGCATCTATATAAGACAATGTCCGAAATATCGGAACTGTCCCTATAAAATTGGGACATCTGGTCACCCTAATGGACACAGACCCACTGGTTATAGGCAGGGGGCATTCAACAATCGACAGGCGAAAAATGCAATACACTCTTTTTTAAAAAACTTGGTTTGGGGCCAATGCCATAATTTTTGAGCCCTGACTCATGATTTTTTTAACTTTTGGGTTGGCAATACTGAAAATGTCACAGCTATAACCCCTATAGAGGGTGAAAGGGTGGGAAGAGGGCATGAGGGTGGGAGAGAAGGAAGAGCGGGAGGCTGATGTGAGAGGATGCGGAAGGGGCACAGCTCAGCGGGGAACCCTGCCAGCAGTTGCCCAGCTCCACAATGTTTAAGGCCTGTCCAGAATCTAGGCCTGTGTAATGGAAACCCCGGGCCAAGCAGCTGCAAAGAGTGAGACAATCACCAGCCCCCAAATGTTTCCTTTGCTCCAAAGATTGGAGGGAGTGTGGCTCAGCTGCCCTCTAGGAAATCCCACCAGCAGATGGTCAGTCATTTACTGTGTGTTGGCCTAACCCTAATGCTCATCACAGCCATAGCAGCAGCAGTCCACCATGTGTGCGCTACAGGTCAGCTGAGCTGATCCCACACTCTCCCAGTAGATGAGAGCACACTCACCAATCAAGAAACACCACCTGGCAGCATGGGACAAAGTTCAGTCACTAAACAGAAGGAACAAGGAGACAAAAAATAAAAATTAAAGAGCGAATTTAAAAAATCAAATATTTGAAAATAATTAAAAAAACATTTTTCTAATTGATTTTTTTTTCACAAAAAGGAAATTTCTTTGGCATTTGTAGTCTTCAAAACAGGAATTGTGATCAATAATTTTTCATTAGAAAAATTTTTCATCAGCTCTCCCATGACATGCTTGGCTCTTGCAGGAGTTAGTTCATTTCTGACTAGCAGAGGAAGCTTTTGAAACAGGCTGGTGCATACAGGAAGGCGCACACAAATATCCTGATCCAGAGAGATTTGTCTCAGGTGTGTGTTTAAAAAAAGGGTCCCAACAGTCTCTCATGTGAGATACAGAGATTAATCCTTATAAAACCCAGACTGAACTGTAGAAACCACAGAACCTCATCTACACAAGTCTCAAACTCCCTCAAGGCCTAAGTGAGGAAGAAAGTGGTTTCTTTCCCACCACTCATTTCCCCTCAAGTATGTTGCTCCTTCCTCTCTGCTATTAGTTCCATCTCTTACATAAACATCCTTATAAGAGATAACAGCAGCTGAAAATCACACATGTGCACTCATACAAACATACAGCTGTAAATAGAACTGTGATACACCGGTAATTTGGCTCTTGGAGAGAGTGTGCTCGCCCTCACTCCTATATATTTTTAGACTGTAAAAGTTTGCAGGGCAGGGAATATTTTTTAACATATATGTCTGTACAGTCCATAGTGTATGGTGGGACCCTAATCCTGACCGAGGGCTTCTGAACAGTAACATTATTTGTAATTATTTGTACTACTGTATTAATAGGTCATTAGCAAAGTCCATTTTTTAAATTCTCAGTGCTAGGCCAATTCTCTAAAAGATTTTCTCTGTGCCAAGAATGTATCTGCAACCATTCTGCAAAATGTCTAGTTTCTACACCAAACCCCAGAGATGCTACTGCTGTTCAGTATAAGGTGTGTTTTGTTTTGTTTTAACAATGGTAAAAGTGTATTTTATTCTTTTTCTTTGTGTTTACAAATGTCTGGCCTATTTTGGCTGATTTTATTCTTTAATCACTTTAAGGAGAGTCTAGATTAGAAAATTTCAGCCTTAAAGAAAAAAGTTATAAAGAGGTAGAAAGGATCCCTTTAAAATGGAAATGCTCTGGCTATGTTACCTTTAGTCTGAAGCACAGGCGTTGACCTGCACTCCACCTACAATACATCCAAGAAGACAACCATCCGCCGCACAGCCGGATATGACTGTCAGTGGTCAGCTCTTGTTATGAATTCACGCAGTTTTGGCAATTCTTTTGGATAAATTTAGTTCAATATAACTGGTGACCTCATGTGATCTTAATTTCTCCAAAGTGCAGGCTTCATAGTAGAATTGGTTGAATAAAGAAAAAGCTTTACAAATAATCTCAAAACTACTCTACCCAGCTCATACCCAGCTCCACGAAGGAATTTAAGGTGTGTAAATTGCTAGATTGCTTAGAAGGCTACTTCAGAACAGCATGTGGACAGCTGAAAAACCATTAGTGGAGAATGAGTGACTTTTAGGCCCAGACTTGTTCCTCGATGAGGGTGTCCCCAAGCAGGGGCACCTTGGGCTCGGCAGCTGCAGGGACCAGGAGTCCCAGCTCCTGTTCTGGGGGGGGGAAAGGAGAAGGGGATTACAGAGTGATCAGCAGCCCCTCTCGCTTGTTCCATGATTTCAGAAGGGTGACATGATAGATTCAGCACTCTTTTCACTGATCTGGCTGATGGACCTCATAGATAATGGGGCCTGCCTGGCACATTACCTCATATGGAGCCTGCCATTGGGATAGAATTTTGGCCTCCTCGCGTGGCCCTGATCCCCTGGTTCTAAGGTCCGAGTGCACTCCCCGGTTATAAATCCTGGGCTAGGCCCCCTGGACGGCCTGCAAATTCTCCCTCACTTGGTCCCCGACCTGGGTTAGGTGTTGTTGCAGTTGCATGATGTACTGCAGAAGCCCCTGGGTCTGGGTCTGGGTCTGGGTCTGGGTCTGGGCCTGTTCCCAGATCGCTCATATTAGGTCGAGCAAACCATGAGGTAGATGTCCATACAATAGCTCAGATGGCAAGAACTAGGTGGAGGCTTGTGGTGCCTCCCTGATGGCAAGCAGTAGAGGAAGAAGGTCAGTTAGTCCCAAGGGTACAATTCTTTCAGTGGAACTTTCAGAGTATCTCCTTGAGGATCCAACTGAAGTGCTCGACCAGTCTGTTCATCTGAGGGCGATAGACTGATGTCCGCAGTGTTTTGATCCCTAGGAGGCCGTAAACTTCACGGAGCAGCCAGGAGGTGACATATGTCTCCTTCTGCATCACAATTTCCCAGGGTAAGCCCACTGGAGTTATGGAGTTCTGCCATGATGCGTCATGCAGTGGCGTTGCATAGGGGGACTGCCTCAGGAAAGTGGATGGCCTAATCCATCACTACCAGGATGTAGTGATAGCCAACAGCGCTTTTAGTGAGAGGCCCCACTAGTTCCCTCATGACCATCTCAAAGGGTGTTCCCACCACCAGAAATGGGACCAGGGGAGCTTTCGGTACCTCTGGAGGTAGTGTCAGTTGACACTCCAGGTAGGAAGCACAGTAATCTTTGAGATGCCCAGCTAGAAAAAACAGGCCAAGACCCCAGCCAGGGTGTTCACCTGACCCAAATGGCTGACTGTGGGGATGCCATAAGCCATCTTATGTACTGTTTGCTGGTGACACTGGTGGTATGACTCGCTGGAACCAGGGCTTGTGTGTCTGAGGATCCTGGAAAACCCTCATAGGTGCTTCCCTGTCAGCTCAAATTGTGGCCACTGAGCTGCGCGCTACAGGTTCATTGCTGCCCTGGTTGTCTGACTGGGTTGGAGTATCTCCTCTGGGGGTGCTGAGACCCCCACGAGGGGCTGAATGAGCCTCCCTGCACACCTCAGCCTGCCCACATGGGGGGTTTCCCTCAAGGGCCATCTGCACTGGAAGGCTTTGGTGTGCAAAATCTGAGTGAACTCCGGCCAGGCAAGTCTGAGGATGATGGGATAAGGCAGCTTCAGGGCGACCCCTGCTGTTATTACCCAGGTCACACTATCCATAGTTAATGGCACTCAAGTGTTTGGATACATCTTCACATCCCCATGGATACAGAGGAGCCCAATCTGGCCAGGCCACTTGCTGGGGCAAGCCCCTGACACACTAAAGTCTGCCCACAGCCAGAGTCCACCAGAGCATGTACCTTTTTCCTGTTAAGGCCCATGGGAATCAGCACCTTGGCAGTGGGGCGCCAGTGGGCATGGGTCTCCCCTGTGTAAACTTGCACAAAGGAGCAGTCCATGGTTGGGCACTGTTGCTGGAGGTGCCCAAAGCTGCCACAAGTGAAATGAGGCCAAATCTTGGCAGGGACAGTCTGGGCCTCAGCTTCCCCCCTCTGCTGTGGCTTGCAAGTGTCCTGTAAGACTTTGGGACGGGTTGTGGCAGGGGATGTCATAAAGCATAATTCCCAATTCTGAACCTTAGCGTCCAAAATGTGGGTGCCTGCATGAAACCTCCAAGCTTAATTACCAACTTAGATCTGATAGCGCTGCCACCAGCCAGAAATTCCATGTCTGGCTCACTCTGGTCTCCCAAAACTCCCTGGGGACCCCAAGACTCAGATTGCCTGAGTCTCACAACAAGGGAAATAACCCACTCCCTTCTCCCTCTTTACCTCCTCCCAGATCTTCGCGCCTGGGTACTCTCCTATGAGATTACGCTGCTTCATATCCTTGACACACACAGAGAGATCAAGTTTCTCTCATCCTCACTCGAGTCCCTGCATAATGCAAGCTTTGTAACTCTAACACAAAGAGATTTTCCCTCCCTTCCTTCCTTTAGCCTTAACCAGAGAAAAAAATCAAACAGGTCTTAAAAAGAAAGCTTTATATAAAAAGAAAGAAAAAGACATAAATGGTCCTCTGTATCAGGGTGACAATAACAGGGTCATTGGCTTAAAGAAAAACAAAATGAATAAACAGCCTAATCCAAAAAGAAATACATTTAAACATTCCAGCAAACTACACACATGTAAATACAAAAACAATATAAGCCTATTGTCTCTACTTTGTACTTACACTTGGAAACAGAAGATTAGAAGCCTGAGATAAGAGAGATCAACTCCAGAGCCGAGAGAGCAACAGAGACGAGACAAAGAACACACACCCAAACTTCCTTCCCTGAATTTAAAATCTTGTTCCTGATAAAGATCTTGGGTCCTCTGGTCAGGTGTTGTCCTTTTGTTAACCCTTTACCAGGTAAAAGAAACATTAACCCTTAGCTATCTGTTTATGACAGGGGACCAGTGGATGGCCCTGTCATGGTTCGACTCCCAGTGGGCTGCTATTTTTAGCACTGGAGGGCCTTTCTGAGGTGGAGGTTGGGGGCTTCACATCTTCGTCATGGTTCCAGGCATCACAGGGGCCTCTCCATCCAGAAAAGTTCCTTCATGAAGCCAACTGCCACTTCAGGGTGGTTGGTAGATATCGCTGACCCAGGCACTCCCTTGGGATGAGCGGATATTCACAAAACTATTCAACAGCCACCTGCTCAGGCTACTACGGTTGTGGATAACACTTGGGTTGGAGCCACCACCAACAGATGTCTTAAGTTCCAAAGAGCTGATAGGTCTTCCCTCAAAACTAGTGCCAAAAGTTTCTGGGGGTGTGTCTAAGTTGTCCATGATAGCCATCCTACCCGCCCTGGTTGTAGCAGGTCTCATCATTGGGGAGGGTCCATACAACAGATAAGAAAAGTTAATAGCACAGAAGTACTTTATATCTCTTTGACGGTAAAGGGTTAACAAGTTCAGTAAGCCTGGCTGTCACCTGACCAGAGACCATCTAGGAGACAGGATACTTTCAAATCTTGAGGGAGGGAAGTTTCTCTGTGTGCTGTTAGTTTTTGTGGTTGTTGTCACTCTGGGGCAGCAGGGACCAGACGTACAACCAGGTTTCTCTCCAATCTCCTTGATACAGGTTCTTATAGATTCCCAAATAGTAAGTCTAGATAGATAGCAGTTAGGCTTATGTTTATTTCTTACTTTGCAAATGTGGCATTTGACTGGAAGAAGTTCAAATTTTATTTTTGCTGAAAGGATTTTAATTTGTACTTGAATACTTAGGCTGGAGGGTATTCCAGTGCCTAGTATGCTAAAAAACTTCTCTGTACCTATATTCATCTTAAATCTACAAGATAATTTTTACTGTTTTTCTCTCTTTAATTAAAAGTTTCTTGTGTAAGAACCTGATTGTTTTTTATTCTGGTTAGACCCCAGGGACTGGGTCTGGATTTACCAGGGAATTGGTGGGGAGAAAGGAGGGAAGGGGAGAGAAAGGCTAATTTCCTCTCTGTGCCAGGATTACTTATTCTCTCTCAGGGAAGTTTTTGGGAGGGGGAGAGAGAAGGAGGGAGGAAGGTGAATTTCCCTATCTGTTTGTTGATTCAAGGAGTTTGAATCATAGTGATCTTCCAGGGTAACCCAGGCAGGGGAAGTCTGGAGAGGCAACAGTGGGAGAAGGGTTTTACTCTCTTGGGTTAAGATCCAGAGGGTCTGGATCTTGGGGGTCCCCAGACAATTGGTTCTTTGGGGGAACCAGAATGTACCAGGCACTGGAATTCCTGGTTGGTGGCAGCTCTACAGGTTCTAAGCTGGTAATTAAGCTTAGAGAAAATCATGCTGGTACCCCATCTTTTGGATGCTAAGGTTCAGAGTGGGGAATTGTACCATGACAGAGAGGCTACGATATATGGCCTGGGATGCCTTTGTTAGGTAGGGGGCCAAGAGTTTGGCCCATTGGTTTGGGGCCCACCGAGAGCTGAGATGACCCACTCAAAGATGATTAGAAAGATCTCTGGGTCATCTTCTGGTCCCATTTTTGTGAGGTGTACTGACAACACGGGGGTCACAGAGATAGTCACACCTCTGGGAGCCGGGCTGGAGAGGCTGCGCAGAAGGGCAGACTGTTGCTGGAAACACTGCAGCTGGTACTCTGCTGCTGGGTCCCCAGCTGTCAGATTAGCTGCTGCTCTTGGGCCCCCAAGTTGCTGGAGCAGCTGCTGCTGGCTCTCAGTCCACCATTTCATCAGCTGATCCAGTTCTAG
The DNA here is from genome assembly GCF_003597395.2 of Chelonoidis abingdonii. NCBI lineage: Eukaryota > Metazoa > Chordata > Testudines > Testudinidae > Chelonoidis > Chelonoidis abingdonii. The sequence goes on along the minus strand of NC_133769.1, from coordinate 145,649,108 downwards.
GGGTAACACTCAGCCTGGTGGTGGGTTATGAACAAGTGCAGTCCCCCTCTATCTCAAGAGGCAAGTGCTGCCTGCATCTGCACCATGTGTAGGAGTGTGTGGTCATCCCTCCTCCTCAGTCATGGAAGGAGGCCATGCCCCATTGCTCTCAGATCTGTAGCAAGGCAAGGATTATTGGGCGATTAGCGGTCTCTACTGTCCAGCCCTCTAGGCAGGGCCAAGAGGCAAGTAATCCAGTGCTCTACCTCAGGCAGGGCAGAGCAGCAAGCCTAGAGGCTGAGGCCCTCAGCCAGAGTGGTGCACCAAACAATTGAGGGGCTCAGACCCACGGGCAGGGCAGAGCAACAAACAGTAGAATATCATGGTTGGAAGGGACCTGAGGAGATCATCTAGTCCAACCTCCTGCTCAAAGCAGGACCAATCCCCAATTAAATCATCCAACAGATTTTTGTCCATATCCCTAAACAGCCCTCTCAAGGAATGAACTCACACTCCTGGGTTTAGGTGGGCAATGCTCAAACCACTGAGCTATCCCTTCTACCATCCTAGCTCTGGCAGACATCAGACAAACACAGGCCTCCTGACCTAAGGTGGGGGGAGGCTGCCAACCCAGAGGTGAGGTTGGCAGCAGAGGGTAGTGGGGACTTGGCCCATCCTACCCTACTGAGTCCCAGCCCAGAGCCCTAACAGTGGTGGAGTGTTCTGCCACTGGATCAGCAGGGTTCCAGCAGAAACACACTGACTTGGATTCAGTCTGGTGTCCCTGGGCTACTTCCTACACTCCCCTCTCTGGGTACCTGTATGAGGATGTTTTCCTCCGTCTCCCCGGGGTACACCACCAGCGTCATTCCCAGTAACTCCTCAGTTTAGTTTAGCATTGTTGTTAGTGTTAGTATAGTTAATGTAAGAGAATTGGTTTTTCTGCTCTCTTTACTCCCATGAGATTTGTCTTCTTCTGGTGGGGTATGACTAATTCCCCAGGCTTCAATTGTTGTTCCTTTCTGTTTCTTCCATTGACTTCTCTCCCATGGGAGAACGTGGAGGAAGAAGACTCCCAGTTGATCTCCTCGGTTTCTGATAGGGGTTCTCCTACAACCGCTCTCTGGAAATCTGCCTTCACTCAGGGATGATGTTGCAGTGCATCAAGCATGGTGGAACCAGCCCTATATGCCATCTCTCTCTCCCTTATAGACCCCCCGCAATAGCAATCTTAGAACCACTGGATTGCCTATAGGTAATAGTTCAATAAATCACCAGTACCATCCCAGAGAGAGACCAGAGTTCAACATCCTCCCTTCACCCTTCCAAGACAAGTGAAAACATTTGAGGAATTGGAAGCTAAGGTAGATGAGGAAGTTGCCCTTGAATCTCCTATTTCATAGTCATTTCCAGATAAGGTGCTTATGCCTGCGGCTCCTTCCATCACCAATGACTTCAGACAGTTCCAGAACCTCATTACAAGGGTAGCGGACACTCTGCAGCTCCCTTCTGGGTCCACCTAAGATGGTATGGCAGATACTATTGCACCAAGTGTAAAAGGGCAGACAAGTAGTAGTATGAGCCTGCTAAGGACTATGACCTTTTGTTTTCCCATCCCCCACCTCGCTCCCTCATGATGGATGCTATGAATGAGCAGGGTTGACAGCACTGTTTCATGGCTACACCATATGACAAGGACTAAAACGACTGGATCTCCTTGGACAAAAGTTTTACTCATCCACAAGCTTGCAGTTCCAGATCGTAAACTATCAGGAGGTCATGGCTAAATATAACTTTACTAATTATAGCAAACTCCCGGCCTTTACTAAACACCTGCCACAGCAGGGAACAATTCCAATCAATTGTTGCTGAGGGTCAGCTGTTGGCCAGAATGGCTCTTCAGGCATCCTTAGATGCTGCAGATACTGCTGCCAGGTCCATCTCCACAATGGTAGTTATGCACAGAGCATCCTGCCTCCAGCTTTCAGGGTTTCTGAGAAAGGTCCAAAATACAGGAGAAGATCTCCCCTTTGATTGTCACAAGCTTTTCTTGGAGACCCAGAATGACTCCCTGCACATGCTTAAGGACTCCAGGGCCATCTTCTGTTCTTTGGGCATTTATACATCTATAAGTAAGAAGCATTTCAGGAGATCACAGACTGCTCAGAGATCATGCCCTGCTCAGTTCTTGGAGTACCAAAGACCTACAGACCTCTCCAGAAAGAGACACAGGGACATCCAGACATAATCTAAATAACAGTTTTGATGGACTGGTCAAGGGTTCAAGTCCTCCTGCTCCTCTGATTTTAAAGTTGAATCCTTTAGCCCATCTCCCTTACTTTGGAGACCACCTTGTCCATTTCCATCTGGATTGTGAGCAGATCACCATGGACCAATAGGTCTTGGAGGTCATGACTTTGGGCTACATTGTTAAGTTTTTGACATACTCCCTCCCTTCCACCACACTTCTCCATCCCTCTTCAGGAACCCTCTCACAAGCTTCTACTAAGGCAAATGGTCTCTCTCCTCTGGTTAGCAGTGATATAGATGGCTCCTTTCCCTTCCAGGGGCAAGGGATTATACTTCCTAGTACCAAAAAAGAATGGAGATTGGAAGTCAATCTTAGATCTAAAACAGCTGAACAAGCTTCGAAGCCCCAGAAGTTCAGGATAGTGACTTTCACAACTATAATTCCTACTCTAGAAGAAGGTGATTGGTTTTCCTCCCTGGACCTACAAGATGCCTACTTCCATATAGCCATTCACCCATCACACAGGAAATACCTGAGTCACTAAGGGCCAATATAATTTCCAGTACAAAATGTTTCCCTTTGCCCTTCAAGGCTCCAAGAGTATTCTTGAAGGTTCTAGTGGTAGTGGTGTCTTACTATGGACAGGAAGCAATTTTCATCTTCCCATACCTTAATGACTGGCTTATCAAAGGCTACTGTTCTGAGGCAGTGTTGTCATCCACTCAGAATGCCTTTGCAGTATTCCAAGAGTTAGGCCTACAGCTAAACATAAAGAAATCCATGTTAGTACCAGTGCACAGAATTCAGTTCATTGAGGCATACTTGGACTCAGTGACAACCTAGCGTACTTCCCTTTAGACAGATTTGTGATTCTGTCAGGACTGGTAAGAACAACTCAGGGAAGCCCTTGGACATCAATTAGAAACTGTCTTCAGCTCCTTGGCTACTTGGCAGTGTGCGCCTTTGTGATCAATCATGCCAGGTTACGCATCCGCTATTTCCAAGGTTGGTTGAGAATTCTCTGACAAAAGGTGCCTTGGAAAAGCAAGTGGCAGTCCACTTCCATATAAAGAACTCCCTGAATTGGTAGAAGGAGTGACTCCACCTGTGTAGGAATCACTTTCTGCCACCCAACCCCATCAGTGACTATAACATCTGCTGCTTCCCTGTCAGGGTGGGGACCCCAGCTTGGCACCCTCACAGTTTAGGGTGGATGAATGGCCTATGAGTCCAGTCTCCACATCAACCTGTTGGAGCTCAAGATGGTCAGAAAAATTTGTCTCCATTTCCTGCCCTTGATCGGGGCAGAGTGATCAAGATGATGATGAACAAGAAGGGAGGCACAAGATCCTCTTCCTTGTGCTCTGAAGCTATAAAGCTCTGGAATTGGTACATAGTCAACCACATCTATATTTCAGCAGCCTACCTTCCAAGCATCTGGAACACCACTGCTGATGCCCTCAGCAGACACTTCTCCCATGACTACAAAAGGGAGCTGGATACTCAGATCCTCCAGGACATATTCCAGACATGGGGATGGCCAGAGATTGATCTTTTCTCCACCTTCAAGAACAGGAAGGGACCTCTCTTCTGTTCAAGAGGGCATGGGGGGCACTGCTGCTTGAGGATTGCCTTCCTGCTACTGTGGAAGAGGAATCTGTTCTATGCCTTTCCCCCATGTCATTAATTCTAAGGGTGATGAACAGGATCAGGCAGGACAAGGCCAGAATTATTCTCATGGTATGTACCTGGCCAAGACAAGCTTGGTACCTGTGACCCTACATCACATATTATTCATAAATATATTGTTATATGAATACGGCATAACTAAGATGTATTCTATGCAAGATGGGTTGTGTAAGATACCATTGGAAAGATTATGCTTTACTGAATATGATTATCTTATTTGTATGCATGTATCTTTTCTGTATCTGAAGCTAGAAATATGGACTCTGTATCATTACAAACATGTTTGCACCTGAGAAACGCCCACCAGACCAAATGCAATCAGGCTGGCTGATTAATCAATAGGCCATTAGGGAGAACAATAGGGTTCGGATGATGCTAATCTCTTACCTTCCTGAGAAGCTTCTTGGGATGCTGCTTTGTCACTGCAGGGTCATGTGATTGTGTCACTTGGTACTGGACTCCATCTTGGCCTACTAGTATTTTTCCACTAATAGCGGTAGGGACCAAACTGGGAAACAAAAGATTCTCGCTATATGTAAATCCGGTTTAAGGCAGGGAAGTCAGTTAATCTTGGTTCATTCTTCACTGAATCCTGCCCAGGATGATTGCTAAGAACATCTAAGAAACTAGGATTGGGGCAAGGCAGGAAAGAGCTGAGCCTAGGCTGGAAAAGGTGTCTGGCCTGTGAAAGAAATGCCTAAAACAACATTTAAGGTGAGACATTATGACTTATAATCAGTTTCTTTAGTGTATTGAACTTAGTTTGCATATTTGTTTATTTGGTCAGTAATCTCCTTTGATCCATTTGCTAACCCTTAAAATTGCTTAAAATTAACCTTTTGTAATTAATAAACTTGTTTTGTTTCCTCTAAACCAGTTTGTGCAATTCATAACTAGGAGGGAGAGAGGGAAAGCTGTGCATATCTTCCTCCACATTGAGGGAGGGAGTGAAGAGCTTATGCTGTACAGTTTTCTGTGTAGTGCAAGACAATACAATTTTGGGTTTGCACTTGCAGGAGATGGGTGGGGGGAGCGTGTTATGCACTTGAGTGCTGGGAAATCCCCTAGTTGATTCTTCCCATGCAGAGCTGATTTCAGTGTCTGTGTCTCTCTGCAGCTGGGTATGTCCCTACCTGTGCGTGTGCTAGAGGAGGCTTGAGGGTGGGGCACAGCAGGACAGGGTGAGGGAGCCCAGGCTACTGGAATGGGCGGGTTCAGTGGGACTCCAGTACATCAGGTGGCACCTTGCAGTCGGCGTGGGGGCAATCCATCACGGTACCCTTTCCTGCTTCAATTGTGTCCAACAGCAGATTAAGCTCCCAGCCATTCCCTGTCTCCTGTCTCAGGATGCAGGTCATGCACTTCACCCAGACCAGGCAGTTCTACATCTCAAACTGCTCTGCAATGTTTTTAATATTAAGTGCCAGCAGTCTGGATCCACTTTGGTTTAGGTGGAGCCCATCCTTCCTGTATAGACTCCCTCTATCCCAAAAGTTTCCCAGTTCCTAATAAATATAAACCCCTCCTCTCTACACCCTCATCTCATCCATGCATTGAGACTCTGAAGCTCTGCCTGCCTACCTGGCCCTGCGCATGGAACTGGGAGCATTTCTGAGAATGACACCATAGAGGTCCTGGATTTCAGTCTCTTCCCTAGCAGCCTAAATTTGGCCTCCAGGACCTCTCTTCTACTCTTCTCTATGTCATTGGTACCTACATGTACCACAAACACCAGCTCCTCCCCAGCACTACACATAAGTCTATCCAGCTGCCTCGAGAGATCCACAACCTTCGCACCACGCAGGCAAGTCACCATACAGTTCTCCCGGCCATCACAAACCCAGCTATCTATGTTTCTAATCAGCGAATCTCCCATTATTAACACCTGCCTTTTCCTAGTGACTGGAGTTCCCTCCCCCGGAGAGGTAATCTCAGTGCAAGAGAATACCTTAACACCATTTGGAAGGAGGGTCCCAACTATGGGAACATTTCCCTCTACTCCCATTGACTTCTCTGCTTCCCTGGGTCTTTCATCCTCAACAGTGCAGGGGCTGTCTGATGAGAGGTGGGACAAATCTACAGTGTCCCGGAAAGTCTCATCAACATACCTCTCTGCCTCCCTTAGCTCCTCCAGTTCCGCCACCCTGGCCTCCAAAGCCTGTACGCAGTCTCTAAGGACCAGGAGCTCCTTGCACCGAATGCACATATGTGCCACCATCCATAGGGCAGATAATCATACATGCTACACTGAGTGCAATAAACTGGATAGCCCCCAATCTGCTGCTGGGCTTCTGCCTGCATTCACTCCTACAGCTACCTAGGTTAATGATAGGGTTTTTGTTTAAATCAAGAAGATGTGGTTATAGTTTGGTTGAAAGGTTTTAAAGACTGGCAAGTGTACCTCACCCCCTTCCCACTCCCCTTCCAAACTCCCTCTCACAAATCCCTGTTAGAGGCCCCTGTCTGCAAAGCTCCCTGGTCACTTGCTCATGGCTTTATAAAGCCCTGGACTTCCTGATAGCCCTGCCCCCTGACTAAGGCTCAACCAACAAACAGAGGCTTCTAGATTTCAAACTTAGATTTTAAAAGTATTGTTTACTTTTTCTCATAATACAAGAACGAGGGGCCACCAAATGACATTAATAAGTAGATAAGCAGTAGGTTTAAAACAAACACAACAAAGTACTTTTTAACTCAACACTGTCAACCTCTGGAACTCCTTGCTAGAGGATGTTGTGAAGGCCAGTACTATAACGGGGTTCAAAAGGAAGCTAGATAGATTCATGGAATATAGGTCCATCAATTGCTTTTAGCCAGGATGGCCAGGAATGGTGTCCCTAGCCTCTGTTTGCCAGAAGCTGGGATTGGGTTACAGGGCATGGATGACTTTATTCCCTTTGGGGCACACGCCATTGGCCACTGTCAGAGGACAGGATACTGGTCTTGATGGACCTTGGTCTGACCCAATATGGCCATTTTTATGTTCTTGTGTTCTCTTTTTAACAGTTAGTAGGAGTAATAAATTCCTATGCAAACAGCACAAGGAAGAGTAGAATATTTTTCTTAGAATTTCAAATGTTTTAGCAGCTCCCCTGGCAATGGGGGCTAAAGGTAAGTGTTTAATCGTAACCCTCTCTGGATTGTGAGTGTGTCTATGCAAAATCGCAACATCCTCTTAACATGGGGGAGGTGAAGGTGGGGCGTGATATGCAATTTCCTAGCATTGTGAAAACATAAAGATGATGGGCAGGACTTCATAAAAATTAGCCTTTTTGCCAGGACTTTGAAATTCTGAACTGGGATTGGTAGGAGGGAGGGGGAAGAGACTATCACTGGCTTGGAAGGGTAAATAGAACAAGAGTTGGGGGACAGAATCTGTGACTTGCTGAGCAAGGAGATTGGGACCTGGGGTAGACTGGGACTGACTAGAGAAGGAGTCTGGGACTGGAAACCAGTGGGCAGGAACTGGGGGTGGGTGAGGAGACACTGACCAGATAAGGAGCCAGAGTGTGGGGACAGTCTAAAACTAACTGGGCAACGGGACTGGAATAAGCAGCCAGGGTGGGGTGGGGGAGACGGAGAGTAGATCTACACGAACATTTAGTTTGTGGCAAGCTGGAGTATAAATCTCCCCTGCACTGTCCTGCCAGTCACCCAGTGTCCATGTGGACCATGCTGCCTCGCACTAACAGTTCCCTAATGTGCTTTGATTTATTCCCATCTCACAGCACTAGAGAAACTTTAGTGCACAGCAGCAGGGTCCACACAGACACAGCCAAAATATCTTACTGTGTTATAGGTGAAACCGCGATATATCGAACTTGCTTTGATCCGCCAGAGTGCACAGCTCCCCGGAGCATTGCTTTACCATGTTATATTCGAATTCATGTTATATCGGGTCACATCATATCGGGGTAGAGGTGTACATCCCAGTTTGCCACAAACTAAGTGCTCGTGTAGAGAAGCCTTAATATTGGATGAGGCATCAAGAGAGGGAAACTGGGGCTTGGGGCAGAGAGAACAACCCAACACAAGGGTAAGAGTGAGAAACAGATCAGCTGAGGACCCCAGAGGGGAGGGGCAGCACAGAAAACAGGGGGGAAACTGGGACTTGGCTGGGGAAGCCAGAGGTGAAGTCTAGGACTTGCTTGGCAAGGAGACTGGGAAAAAGAAGCTTGAGGAGTGGGGACTAGAACTAGGTAGACAATGAGATGGGCCTGGGATACAGAGCAAGAGATGGGGAAGAAACAGGACTGAGATAGGGACAGGTTGGAGGGGAAGGGGCAGAAGGATTCAAAGAGTAACTCCTGCTAGAGCTCCCCATATGTCCCAGCAAGGCAGACAATGGCTACAGAGACCCCAGTCACTGGTACTTAACTGACAATACAGGGGTCAAGGCTTTTCAGCTTTTGCCTCTGACCAACCTGGGCACAACCCCCCTAGCTTGGGAGAGAGGAGGGGCCCTTCAAGTGGGAAAATTAGACAAAGAGCTTGGGAACTATGAAAAGGGAGCCCTGATGAACAGAGAGGGAGAGGCAGGATCTGCAGGGCAGGAGAGTGAACCCAGTCCCAAGATGCAGGGGTACCTGGCATAGGCTGGGCCAGCCCAGGTTTTAGGGAAATGCTGAGGATTAGGTAAGACATATGCCTGTTGGCCTTCAGTTGTTTTAACACTTTTCTCTCTAGTCACTGTGTTCTATGGATACATAAATAATATCACTCTCCTGGGCCTGGTACAATTCAATATTTTCATTAATGGTTTGGATGTTGGAGTAGAGAATAAACTAATCAAATGTGTGGATAACACAAACCTGGGAGGGGTCACAAGCTCTTTGGATGAGAGTTTTAGAATTCATAATGACCTTGATACGTTGGAGAATTGGTTTGAACTCAGTAAATTAAAATTCAGTAAAGACAAGTACAAAGTACTAGACTTAGGAAGGAAAAATCAAATTCAAAAAATCCAGAATGGGGAATAACTGACTAGGCAGCAGTTCTGCAGAAAATGTATCTTGGGTTATATTGGATCAGAGACTGAAATGAGTGATGCTGTTTTTTGAAACAGGAAATGTCTTTCTGGATTTTATTACAGGAATTGTCCCTACGTAAGACAGAGAGATAATTGTCCTGCTTTACTCAGCGCTGGTGTGGGCCTCAGCTTGAGCACTGTGTTCAGTTTTGGGGCTCTCTCTCTAAGATGGGTAGGTAGGACAGAAATAATCCACTTACATTGCAGCAAGGAGAGTTAGGTCAGATATTAGGGAAAACCTTCCAACTATTAGGATAGTTATGTACTGGAAGAAGGTACCAAAGGAGTTTGTGGAATCTCTGTTGTGATGTTGCACTCCCTATGTTTTCATGGAAATATGCTATGAGTGTGGAATATGATGTAACTGGAATATGCTTTATGCAAAGGCTTCTGTAAGGTATCATAACAAAGTATAACTACTGAATATATTCCTCCTATTTGTATGTATGTATCATTCTTGTATCTGAAGCTAGAAATATGAAGTATAACTCTGAGGTCCTTTTGTAATTATGCAAAGTGTGGGCCATTAAATGGTGGCGTAGAATCTTTATGACTCCCATTGAGTAGGACAACTGGTTGAGGTGGTTTATTTACCTGCAAGCCTTCCTGTGTATGTGTCAGCCAGCCTGTGGGTAATAAAGAATGAGATCTCAGAGGACATGTGCCCATGTCACATGATACTGGAATCCATCATAAATCTGATACTTTTCCATTTAGAAGGAGGTGTGGGGACCCAGAGAGACAAAAGACTCCTGCCTTGTGACAAAGCTATGAAAAGGGATGGAGCAGAACAGATGGGGCTGCCAGTCATGAGAAAGCCCCTGGTTTCCATCTGAGATGTCTGCTGGAACTAACAAGGACTGTACCAGGGGAAAGGATTGGGCCCAGACTAGGAAGGAGTCTAGTCTGTGAAAGAAGCTTATTGGAACATTTCTGAGGGTGAGATTTTATCTGTAATCAGTTTTTTAATGTATTAGGCTTACACTTGCATGTTTTTGGTTTATTCTGCTGGATGACTTACTTTCTTCTGTCTGTTATTACTTGAAATACCTTAAATCCTGCTTTTTATACATACTAAAATCACTTTTGTTTACTAATGAACCCAGAGTAAGTGATTAATACCCGGGGGGCAAACAGCTGTGCATATCTCTCTGTCAGTGATACAGAGGGTGAACAATTCATGAGTTTACCCTGTATAAACTCTATACAGAATTAAATGGATTTATTTGGGGTTTGGATCCCATTGGGAGCTGGATTTCTGGGTGCTGGAGATAGGTGACCTGCTGAGCAGTTTTGGGTTGAAGTCTGCAGCTTTGGGGGCGTGGTTCAGACCTGGGTCTGTGTTGCAACAGGCTAACGTGTCAGGCTCAACAAGGCAGGGTTCTGGAGTTCCAAGCTGGCAGGGAAAATGGGCTCAGAGGTAATTTCAGAACATCAAGTGACAGTCCCAAGGGAGTCTCTGTGACTGAACCCATCACACATTGTCATAACTATAAAGGGAAGGGTAACAACCCTCCTGTGTACAATACTATAAAATCCCTCCTAGCCAGAGACACCAAAATACTTTTACGTGTAAAGGGTTAAGAAGCTCAGGTAACCTGGTTGACACCTGACCCAAAGGACCAATAAGGGGACAAGATACTTTAAAATCTTGTGGGGCGGGGAGGCTCTTGTTTGTGCTCCTTGTTTTGGTGGGTTTCGCTCTTGGGACTAAGAGGGACCGGACATCAATCCAGGCTCTCCAAACCTTTCTGAACCAGTGACTCATATTTCAAACTTGTAAGTAATAGCTAGGCAAGGCGTATTAGTTTATCTTTGTTTTTCTCAACTTGTGAATGTTTCTTTGCTAAAGGGAGATTTATCCCTGTTTTGCTGTAACTTTGAAACTAAGGCCAGAAGGGGTTCCTCTGGGCTCTTTGAATCTGATTACCCTGTAAAGTTATTTTCTATCTTGATTTTACAGAGATGATTTTTACCTTTTAAGAACAAGTTAGGCAAACATATATCTGGGTTGGACTGGGTATACTTAAACCTGTCTTGTTGTGGGGGGATGGATTAGCTGACTTCATGAAGTTCCTTCCAGTCCTCCATTTCTATTTATTCAAAGATTTGATAAGCTATTCAGGCCTGCTTATTTTTTAAAAAGTTTTTCCCTAGTAGATACTGTTTAACATCCTCCTAAGTTACCAATGGACTGCAGAGTGGTTCACCCTCTTCACTTAGTACGAATACACATCCTGCTTCTATCCAAAACCAGAAATGTTTATTGAACACTTGTGCCTTATTTTGTCTTTGCTCCTAATATACTTTAAAAAATTCTCACTATTGGTCTTAGCCCTGCCAACTATTGATTTTTCCCTGATAGCTTTAGCTTCCCTTATTGATTTTCTACAACTGAGGGTATGTGAGGCCTTGCTTAGGTCACTCAGAACTGCCAGACATGGTTACTGCTCTGCCTCAGCAAGTGAGAGCTTTGCTGCTGCTCAGCTATTGTCAACTCCCTGTCACACCAGCTCGCCTGCCCGTCTAGCAACTCCTCAGGATTCTACACTTACAAACCTCACCTTACCGGGAACCGTCAGTGAACCCCAGTGCCCGAGTTCCCCAGAGACGTCATTCAGCCGCGGTCAGTCCCTCTCACTAGGTACTCACAGAAGTTATCAAATGTGCTGCCTCCAAAGAGACACCAGCCTGCTAATTTGGCTGAGGATTTTACCCTTCAGTTTTATACAGAGTACTGGGATGGTTTGGTAATAAAACTAGAGTTACTCCATCAACAAAGAACAGATATTTAAGTGATAATAATTAGGAATGGAAGATACATGTACAGTAACAAGTAAAACAAAACAAAACACGCTTTCTCATGACTAAAACGTCACTCCATCAAATTACAGTCTCTGACCTGGTCTACACTATGGGTTTATACCAAATTTAGCAGTGTTAAACCGAATTAACCCTGTATTAGTCCACACAATGAAGCCCTTTATATCGATATAAAGGGCTCCTAATATCGATATCTGTACTCCTTCCCGACGAGGGGAGTAGCACTCAAATCAGAATTGCCATTTCGGAATAGGGTTAGTGTGGCCACAGTTTGACAGTATTGGCTCCGAGCGCTATCCACAGTGCACCCATTGTGACACTCTGCAGCAATCTGGAGTCAGATGCACTGGCCAGGTAGACAGGAAAAGTCCCGCAAACTTTTGAATTTCATTTCCTGTTTGCCCAGCGTGGAGAGCTGATCAGCACAGGTAATTATGCAGTCTGAGAATCAAAAAGAGCTACAGCATGGACACACGGGAGGTACTGGATCTGATCTCTATATGGGAGAGGATCCATGCTAACAGATCTCCGTTCCAAAAGCCTAAAGAAAAAACATTTGAAAAAATTTCCAAGGCCATGATGGAGGCCACACCAGGGATTCAGTACAGTGCCATGTGAAAGTTAAGGAGCTCAGAACAGCCTACCAGAAAAAAAGAAGCAAATGGAAGGTCTGGGGCAGGGCTGCAAACATGCTGCTCTATGGTGAGCTGCATGCAATCTAGGGGGGGCGCCACCACTACCAACCCTGTCTGTGGATTCCGAGGCGAGATTAATCTTAGCCTTGTCGAGGATCTGAGGAGGAGAAGAGGAGGACGAGCTTGCAGAGAGTACACAGCACTCCATTCTCCCAACAGCCAGGAGCTTTTTCTCAACCTGACAGAAGTACTCTCCCAGTCTTCCCAAACACTATCCAGACATGAAGCCATGGAGGGATCTCTGGTGAGTGTACCTTTGTAAATTATAAACATGGTTTAAAGCAAGCATTTTTTAATTATTATTTTGCCTGATGACTTGGGATGCATTCGCGGCAGTACAGTTACTGGAAAAGTCTGTTACATGGCTGGGGATGGAGCGGAAATCCTCCAGACATCTCCATGAAGCTCTCCTGGAGTACTCCAAAGCCTTTGCAGAAGGTTTCTGGCAGGCAGCCTTATTCCGTCCTCCATGGTAGGACATTGATCACGTCATGCATGTAGCAAGTAATCTGGTATCATTGCATGACAAAGACTAGCTGCATATGGTCCCGGTGTTTGCTGGCATTCAAGCAACATCTGTTCTTTATCTCACTGTGTTATCCTCAGGAGAGGAATCGTTCATGTAACCTGGTTGAAATTCAGAATTTAATTAAGGGGACAGAGATGGTTATGCTGTTTGACTGTGCTTAAAAGAAATCCTTCCCTGCATTTAGCCAAGCAGGGGAAGGAGGGAGGGTGATTGACTCTGAGTTTCTCGTGTTTGGCGGCTGGGATCTTCCCTGCTACCTGCCACGCAGTGAGGAGAGGGTGGCTAGCACGATCTCCATGATATCAGCCACACGTGGGGGAGGGGTAAAGCAATCATCCAGAAAACTGGATGGGGCAATTCTGGTGCTAACGTTAACAGGAAAGAACAGCATTAACGGGCTTTGCTTGCTATTTGGAAAGGAGGGCACAGGATATAGAAGGCTGCAGAAGCCGAAAGACAATGCTTATCATGCCCATGAAAGCCGAATTCTGATGCCGGACTGCGTCTGTGATCCTAACACCAAAGCCACAGGCACTCAATATCAAGATGCATTAATGTGCCTTGTAGTGAGATCACATGTGCTATGTAGTGATATGTTGTTCACGTGAAAAGAGTATAACCATGTGTCTGTAAATGTATTTTCTAAATATTTCTCTCCCTTTTTCCATCCTTCTGCAGTGCAAATTTTAAATCTCCTCTCTCCTGAAGGCTAGCTCAGATAAGGCGACAGAAAAAACAAGATGCGAGACAAAATGTTCTCGTAAATCATGAAGTGACTCATGAAGAGCTCATCTGAATGAGTGGAAGACGTGGTATCAAAGAACAGGAAGATGCCAGACTGTGAGGACAGGAGGGACAACGTGAGAACAGGAGGGATGATGTGAGGGAGGAGAGAAGCTCGAGATGGAGTGGCGACGGAAGATCAGAGGTGTCGCAGGAAGATCAGTGGTGGGGGATGCAAGCTGGAGCGCTGTTGATCAAAGTGACATCCTCTGACGTCTGGTGGAGCTTCAGAACAGCAGAAGATCACAGAGTGCCATGCCGCCGTGTATAACCCTCTCCTCACTATTTCCTTACCTCCTCACCACCAGACGACTAGAACCGTGGGGGGAGGCTCGTGCACCTGCCCATTCACCCCAGTGGACAGCCCAACCAAAGGTTACCATTGTTTGAAATTTTTTAGTGGCCTTTTCCTTCCTCCTTCCCCTCCCAAACCCCGTACTTGTCAGTTCTCTCCTCTTTTATAATTAATTAATAAAGAATACATGATAAATGAGTGAACTTATTTCTTAGGAAGCAAGCGGTAATCGAAGGGGAGGGTGGGTGCTTACAGAGAATGAGTCAATCAAGGCAGGGGGTTTCATCAAGGAAAAACAAACAAAAGTCACACCGTACCCTGGCCGTGATGAAACTGGTTCAAGCTTCTCTGATGCAGCGTTCCTGTGTGCTCTTCTAACGCCTGTGGTCTGGCTGCACGTAATCAAGGCCAGGTGATGTGCCTCAGCCTCCCACCCTGCTATAATGTCTCCCTCTTACACTCACAGAGATTGTGGAGCACACGCAAGCAGCAATATCAAGGGACATTGATCTGGCGAGTCTGAGCGAGTCAGTAATGTGCACCAGCACGCCAAATGCACATTCTACCACCATTCTGCACTTGCTCAGCCTGTAATTGAACAACTCCTGACTATGTCAGGCTGCCTGTGTATGGTCACATGAGCCATGCATCAAGGGTAGGCTGGTCCCAGGATAACTATGGCATTTCAAATCCCAATGTTATTTCTGTCTGGGAAGTAATTCCTTGCTGCAGCTTAAATAGAGTATGTTCCTGAAGAAGCGAGCGTCATGATCCCTTCCCGGCCATCCCGTGGATGTTGTGAAACATCCTTGTGATCTACCGTGCTTGCAGCACCATGGAAAAGTCCTTGTGGTTACGTACTGGGTGCCTTGGTGCTCCGGTGCATCGCCCACCAAGAGTTGGGAATCCCATTGAGCAAAGCCATCCATGAACCTGCACATTTCCAGAGATCACAACCTTTTGTAGCGCAGCATTCATGATGCTGTGGCTACTTGCATCACAGCAGCCCACAGTAGATTTGCCCACTCCAAATTGATTCCCTACTGACCGGTAGCTGTCTAGCGTTGCAAGCTTCCAGATGCTATCGCACTCTCTTCTCAGACTTGTGAGACTCTCTCGATCTTGGTATCTGGCATTTCAGGGCAGGGAAAGAAGTCACAAAGTTCCATGAAAGTGCCCTTACGCATGCGAAGTTTCGCAGTCACTGGAAATCGTCCACGACCTGCAACACTATGCGGTCGCACCAGTCTGTGCTTGTTTCCTGAGCCCCAAATCGGTGTTCAATGGCTAGAACCTGCTCCATTACCAGCATGATCTCCAGCACGCAGGGGCCCTCAGTTTGAGAGAATTCTGTGTCCATGTCCTCATCACTCTCATCGCTGCGCTGCTGTAGCCACATCCTCCTCGCCTGGTTTTGCAGTTCTTGGTTCAGCATAGACTGCACGAGAATGCGCAAGGTGTTTACAACGTTCCATGATTGCTGTCTTGAGCTGAGCAGGGTCCATGCTTGACGTGCTATGGCGTCTGCACAGTTCACACAGGAAAAAAGGTGCAAAACGGTTGTCTGCTACTTGCATGGAGGGAGGGGTGAGGCTGTACCCAGAACCACCCGTGACAATGTTTTTTGCCCCATCAGGCACTGGGATCTCAACCCAGAATTCCAATGGATGGGGGAGACTGTGGGAACTATGGGATAGCTATGGAATAACTACTCACAATGCAATGCTCCGGAAAGCGACTCTAGTCTCGGTACATGGACGCACACCACTGAATTAATGTGCTTAGTGTGGCTGTGTGCACTCGACTTTATACAATCTGTTTTAAAAAACCGGTTTCTGTAAAATCAGAATAATCCCATAGTGTAGGATTTCTAAGCAGATTTTTCACCTAGTCAGTTCCAGCTACTCTTGTTTTCCAGGCCAAGAGGATCCACTTTCCATGAGCTCAAAGGGTGCTGCTCCCCCTTTGTCCCCTAGGTGATAGATAACAAAATGGCTTTTTGCCTCTGCTCAAATCTTCCCAAACTTCATTCACTCTGTTTGAAAAAGCAGGAAGGCTTCCTGGGGATGCAACCACCATCCCCAATTGACATTGTTAAAGGGTCATCGTCTGCCACTTGCGTGCCTGATGGCTTTGTTTACCTTACACGTAAATGGACTTTTCTTTGTCTTTGCTCTCACCTTGCTTAATTCACATTGGAGACACAGTCAAGCCAGTGAAACAACAGTCCTTTGTTTAGGACAGCTGGGCTTAGGCACACACTTTAGGAACATATTTCCAGCACACATCTGTCATTCTTTAAACCTCACTCATTCATGCACCACACAACAATATGAATGACCAGCATGAGAGCAGTTTCCATGACACCTTAAACAACACCTTTTAGATGCAGATTTCAACACCAGTCAGTTGGGGCAATGAGCATGTCAGACCAGAAGAGAGCTGTGGTATGCAGTGAGCTTTGAGGGTTGGCACTGAGGAACTCCCTGGCCACAGGTACGTCTAAACTTCATGCTGGGCATATAATTCCCAGCTCAAGGGGACTAGCACTCTAAAAACAGAGTGTAGCTGCGAGCCTAACATCTCCTAGGATATGCTAACAAGCCCCTCTGCCCAGCTCTGTGTTACAATCCTTATAGCGACCTCCTCACAGAGATTCAAAAAAACAGCAACTTCTGCAGAAGTTACTCCTTTTAACCCTGTGATACACATTTATCATTGTATTGTATCCTCTGAGTTAGAAACAGTCCATAATTTCTTACACACTGTGAATTATTTCTAGTATATAACAGGGGGTGTTATTTAGTGCGTTTCCCATCTCTCCTGAGCCCAGGTCATTCTGAATCACTCAGACGGTTGAATGGAGAGAGTCAGTGCGACAGGAGAGTTGAGATTTCCCTCTGCGATACGTGGGGCAGAGTGCTGGATGACCACTGGGACATGAACAATGCCAGCATGGTGTGCAGGGAGCTCCAATGTGGAATCACTGAGAAAGCTTATAACCCTTCTAAGTCTGAGCGAGGAACGAGTCCCGTGGGGCTGAGAAGCGTCCAATGTGCAGGAAATGACACTCGTCTGACTCTCTGTGACATCTTCACGTCTGAGACAGCTCAGGCAGGAATTGCTGAGGACGTTGGTGTTGTTTGCTCAGGTGATTTGTTTCCAAATCCCACAAACATTTTCTGTTCAGTAGGAAAATACATATTAACAGTTGGGATCTATCCCTGCAGGGAGCAGGTGGATCAGACTGGTGAATGGGGCAGGTCGCTGTGCTGGGAGAGTGGAGATTTATTACAATGGCAGCTGGGCAGTCTGTGATGATTCCTGGGACCTACCAGACTCCAGTGTTGTCTGCAGACAACTGAGATATGGACACGCTATCAATGCAACTGTCTCTGCTCATTATGGGCAAGGATCCGGGCAGATTTGGCTGGATGATGTGAACTGCTCTAGGAATGAATCCGATCTCTGGGTGTGTCCTTTCAGGGGGTGGGGCGAGCACAACTGCAGACACAAAGAGGAGTCGGAGTTCTCTGCTCAGGTCTGGTCTGTGAACGCTCTTGTAAGCTGTGTTACCAGGGGATTTAATGGAAGGGCAGATATTTAAGGTGATCGCTGAGAATGAGACTCTCCCTGACTGTTTCTGCCTCCCTTTCCCTTGTGTAACTACCTACCAGAGTCACCATTAGAAAGTTCTCAGCTCCCAACCAAAGGTATTGGAGATATTGCAAGATTTCCCTAATGTTAGAATGCTGCATTTCAGGTGCCTGAAGGAGACTGTATCATAGCAAACAGTGACTGAAAAGGACGTAGGGTCCCAGTGGAGAAAAAACTGGACATGAGCTCCCAGTGTCCTGCTGTGGCAAAACTGGCTAATGGAAACTTGGATGTAAAAACAAGGGAGTAATGAGTAGGAACGGGGACAAAATTTTACTGTTGTATATGGCACTGGTGAGACAGATCCTGGAATATTGTGTCCAGTTCTGATGTCCACAAAAATTGGAGAGGGAGCAGAGAAGAGCCACAAAAGTGATCTGAGGCCTTGAATAAAATCCTTAGGGTGAGAGATTTAAGATGCTGAAACTATTCAGCTTAACAGAAAGGTCAAGAGGAAACTTGATGATGGTGCATAATTATGGTCACAAGGAGAAAATACCACTCACTAAAGGCCTTTTTAATCTAATGGGGAAAGGCAGAACAAGAGTTCATGGCTGGAAGCTGAAACCAGACAAATTCACATCAAAAATAAGGCCCAGGTTTTTAACAGGGAGGCTGATTAACCATCAGAACAAACTACCAGGGAAATGGTGCATTCTGCATCTCTTGTAGTCTTCATGTCTAGACTGGATGCCCTTCTGGAAGCTCTGTTTATGTCAAACTCAAGTTATTAATCTCTATGCAGCTGAAGGTCAAACTGTTTGGTCCGGGTCACGCTGTCTGGAGTGCCTCGCAGCTCTGAGTGCCCACCTCAGGGCAGACTGTGAAAAACAGGGCAACTCCCCAAACTGGTGGTGTGTTCTATAATTAGATTTCACCAAGCCAGCCACAGATGTGAACTCCAGGATCACTATATCAAGCTTATCATGGAGTCACAGACAGTTCCCTTAGACTCTTCAGTCTTTCTGGCCATGCACACAAACTGGACTTAGTGATAATGGGTCACTTACACCAAAAATCAAACCATATTCAGGTTGCTTATAGTCCCAAGAGACCAATCACTTACCTCAGATCAGTTGGTACCCTGGATCTTACATCAAAGCCAATGCCTGTAGCCAATCCTGTAATAAACTATATACCGATGAAAGAAAGCAAAGATATACACACAAATGAGTTAGTATTTACATCCTAGGAGTGACAGAGTCGTAGTGATCCGTCAATTCCAAATGTCCTTCAACATTGACTCAGGGGTAACCCCTGGAGATCTCTTGCTTCAGTTTGGTGTCTCTAGCCCTGTCACAATTCAAACAGCCAAAAAGATGAAAAATCTTCACATTTACTATTTTTATTTCCCTCTTCCAGCCTTCAAAGTGATGGGATTAGGCCTTCTGCATGTACTGATCCATAGGTGCAATACGGCCATTAACTAATCCTTTATATTGTGATGATCCTTGATAGCCCATCTGATTTTGATAGTCCTTGGGGATGGATTGTGGGACAGAGGTTTACTCCTGTGCCTGAGTTCACAAGTTCAGAGCAAACATTTTCAGCTATAAAGCAAAACTTACATATTTTCTTGTAGCATGGACCACAGACATTACAAGTGAGATTAATGCCTGCAGCAACTAACAATAATTTCATAGAGTCTAAACACTAAATACATTCTTACAAGACTAATACCTGTTTTGAGCAAAACTAACAAACTCGTGACCTGGCCTGGTCTCCAGCTATGAGATTGTCAGTTCTCAGCTGCAGCCTGGGCAAGAACTGGCATCTGGCCTGCCAATGTCACAATCCTTTCTGGCCTTAATCTGTTACAATCTGTATGTAGTTGCTGGCAAATGGTGACTTCCAGAGATGCCCACAGTATTTCTAGGGAGCCTGTGGTGCCTAAAAGAGTCTTTCATTCTTGGAGTGGTTCTCTAGCAGTTGATCCTGCAGAATGATACACAGGATCGTTAACAATCACTTGGATTTCACTCTTCACACCCGTTTATTTCAGAATCAGATTATTTAAATCTCCTTTTTGTGCATTGCCTTGTAGAATTCACAGATCTGAGGCTGGTGAGCGACAGTGATTATGCTGGGTGGCTGGAGGTTTTCTACAACGGGACATGGGGTAGTGTTTGTTCCAATCAGATGTCTGGAGTCACCCCAGCAATTGTCTGCAAACAGCTGAACTGTGGGGATGGAGGGCAGATTGCAAGAGACTTTGACTATGGAGCAAGTTCTGGTCCTACATGTCTGAACCTCGTTGCATACAGTGAGCAGCACAGCTTCCTCTGGCAGTGCCCGTCAGAGCCCTGGGATCCAAAGTCATGTGATTGCACTGGTAATTCTGAAAATACCTGCATGCATGTGTGCAAACACATATTTACGCAATGTGTTTAATTAATTGAAGGGTTAGGATAGAACTTGTTGTTGTTCACACCTCAGTGTAGGTAGATTTTTAAATTCTTAACACAAGATACAAACATATTTTCACAGTCTTTTATAGGAATAAGCATTTCTGTGATTAAGAACAAACATGGAAGTTAACCAATTAATTATAAAAGAGATCAGTGTTACACAGTGTGCTAAGGTAGTGTGAGAGCGAAGAAAAGCCTCTCTCTAGAGACTGTCATTAGGCAGCTCTGTGGTTATTAATCCTTTTGGGATGAACAATCAGAGATGGGCCCAGACTGTGCAGTTTGGATTGAGACTGGAATCCCCCACAAGTCTGTGTGCGTGTCAGCCTGTGTGTCTGAGTAACAGCTGAATAGCAAATTAATTAGGTATTAAATGACCCAGAGTTCACATTTCAGTTCAGAGAGTTCTGAAATTAGGGGTTTAAGATACAGATAAATTCTACTCCCACATCACACACACAACCCAGTGCATTCATGTCGGCTTTTTCTTTCCATAGGAAAAAAAGCAAAACCAACTCAGACCTTGTTTACCGAGTGCCCAAACTCTCCAAGCTGCACAGGTATCTCTGCTTCTCACTGTTTCATTCTTGGTCCCTAAGGACTTTCCCAGCTTCCCCAGTAACATGTGAGGTTTCTGCATTTCCAGACCAGGAGAAGTTACTCGTCGTGGGAGGAGAGGACAGATGCTCGGGCAGAGTGGAGGTTTGGTACCGTGGCTCCTGGGGAACAGTTTGTGGTGACTCCTGGGACATGGCAGATGCTAATGTTGTGTGTAAACAACTGGGCTGTGGATCTGCTGTATCTGCCCCCGGCGAGACTGCATTTGGCGAGGGGACTGGTCCCATATGGGTGGAGATGTCGAATTGCCGAGGGACAGAGTCAACTGTCTGGGACTGTCCTGCCAAGCCCTGGGGCGAGAGTAACTTTGACCATAAGGAAGATGCTGCTTTGAATTCCTCAGATGAGTAACAGGAGATGTTTGTACTACATGCTGTAATTTTCAGGGAGGAGGATGGACCAGCCTCCCACTTTTGTCCTAGATCAGGCCCTCCCATCTCCTGTGTGCAGGAGCATCCTGGATGTTGTGGGATGTATCCTTTTTCAGGTCAGACTAGCTCAGACATCAGCGCACAAAGCCCCTGTATTCATCACAGGCTCCAGTGTGCTGGTTTGTTACTAGTGTTCTCATTGCTGCACAGAGCACAAGGGACGTGAGCCCCAAATCACTAACAAACAGGCCCTGTGCTGCTGTGAGCAAGTTTGTGGAGGTGAGAGTTGGAGAGTGTCCCCAGGGACGCTCAGAGGTGAGGTTCTCCCTAGTAACAAACACATCACTTCCACCTTGCTCCAGGCTCCAACTCTCCTTCCTTTCCCTTTGCAGGTCTGACAGAGAGGACCGATTCTCTGAATACCCCAGTGTGACCCTCTGTTCCTCAGGGCAACACCCTACACCCCCATGTTCATCTTTATAAAATGATTGTGTGGTATCCAATGCAAAGTTTGTCATGTTGGTTTGTCTTCACAAGGCTCATGATGCAGTGAGCGTGGTTGTTATGGTGATGATATGGTAATCATTTCAGGAATGTTATAGTAAGGTTATAGGTTATAATTTCATGTATATACTTATGAGGCTGAAAATGTATCCTCAGAGCTTAACGCAAGCCCAGGCAAAAACTCTCCAAGAACAGAGAGGCAGTTCACACCTCATCATGGCATGGATGGGACAAACCCAGCCCAGCCTCATAGGAATGGACACTGGCTTAGGCAGCAACAAAAGAATCTGTTAGACCCTCCAGGGAGTCACCCGCCTTCCTTTGGTCAGTTTGAGACTGCAATGAGGTAATGCTCACCTGACTCTGAAGTGTGGAGGGCAAAGCTAAGAGGAAAGAAAGACATGATAAAAAGGAGAGCTGTTTTCCCATGCTCTCTCTCTCTCTTCCACCTACATCTACAGACCCCACCACCACCAAGCAACTGAAACGCTGATCAAAGGAGAGAGTCTGACTGAAAAGTAACCAGCCAGCCTGCGGTGAGAAGCATCTGAGTTTGTAAGGACATTGAAAGTGTTAAGATCAGCTTAGAATGCGTTTTGCTTTTATTTCATTTGACCAAATCTGACTTGTTATGCTTTGACTTATAATCCCTTAAAATCTATCTGTATAGTTAATATATCTGTTTGTTTATTCTACCTGAAGCAGTGTATTTGGTTTAAAGTGTGTCAGAGACTCCCCTTGGGAGAACAAGCCGGATACATATTAATTTATTTGTTAAATCGACGAACTCATATAAACTTGCAGCATCCAGCAGGCATAACTGGACACTCCAAGATGGAGGTAACTAGGTTTGTGTCTGGGACCAGAGATATTGGCTAGTGTCATATGGTTGCACAATCCAATCAGCTTACATGCCAAAGGCTGTGCATGAACAGCCCAGGAGTGGGGGTTCTCACAGAAGAGCAGTGTAAGGCTGGCTCCCAGAGTCTAGGATTGGAGAGGCCTAGCAGATCACTGGTTCAGATAACACCAGAAGGGAATGTCACACTCAGATAAAACATCCCCCTCCCCCCATCAAGGGTTAAATTTCCCTGGTGCTGGGTCTCAGAGGGAGGAGCTGCAAGCTGTAGCCCAAGGGAAGGAGCTCCTTTCCATGGCCTGTGAAATCTAGGGGTGAATGACATCTGGGTGGGAGCTGCAGGACATGCTGAGCAGGAGGTGGGCTATTATGACTGGGAGTGGATGAGTCATTACACAAACTTAAAACTATTTCCCCATACTAATTTTTCCTTCTACTGTTACTCACACCTTCTTGTGAACTGTTTGAAATGGGCCTGATTACCACTACAAAAATTATTTTTCCTCCTGCTGATAATAGCCTACTTTAATTGAATTGTTCCATTAGAATTGGTAAGCATTCTCCTCATCTTTTCATGTACTCTCTCTCTATATATTCCTACTGTATTTTCCCCTCCATGCATCTGATCAAGTGGGTTTCAGACCATGAAAGCTTATGCCCAAATACATTTGTTAGTCTCTAAGGTGCCACAAGTACTCCTTGTTGTTTTTTGCTTATACAGACTAACATGGCTACCACTCTGAAACCTTTTAAGAGGGAGCAGCTCTCTAATCCCCTTTCCATCTGAGGCCCTGACCCAGAATTAAATCATTGCAGCTTCACCCTGTGAGCTTGTCAATGAAGCCGGGTACAAGTCTACATTGAATAATGTTTTGGTGAAAAATGCAGATTCAGAGACACTGAAATATTTCACAAATTCCTGTTAATTTCATCCAATTGTTCCAAATACACACAGAAGAATTCATTTCATTTCAACACTTTCTAAAGAAAACATTTTGGGTTTTTTTTTCAATTTGATATTACTTTTCCATTAGACATTTCCTTCAATTTTATCTATAAAATTAAAATAAACAACAAATGTCCAAAATAACATCAAATGGTTTTATTCAACATGAAACCATTTTTTTTTAACTTTTGCTAGGGCCGGCTCCAGATTTTCTGCTGCTCCAAGTGGAGGGAAAAAAGCTGCGGCAGTGCAATTGTGCCGCTCCACTCTTTGGCGGGAATTCAGGGGCAGGAAAACCCCGTCCCACACCCTTCCTCCCTCCCTGACCCTGCACCCTCCACCTGCACCCCAACCCACTGCCCCAGGTCAGAACACCTTCCTGCATTCAAACTACCTCCCAGGGATGGCACCCAGCACCCCAGCCCACACCCTCGCCCCTGTCCAGGCTCTGAGCTCCCTCCCACACCCAAGCTCCCTCTCAGAGCCTTCAGCCTGCACCCTCTCTTGCACCTCAACCCCATGCCCCAGTCCTGAGTCCCTCCCGGACTCCAAAATCCTCAGCCCCAGTCCAGAGCCCCCTTCTGCGCCCCGAGCCCCTCAGCCCCAGCTCACCCCAGAGCCCACACCTCCTGCCAGAGCCTGCTGCACCCCCTCCTGCATTCCACCCCCCTGCCCCAGCTCTGAGCCCACTCCTGCACTCCAAACCCATTGGCCCCTCCCCTGCACTCTAAGCTGGAGACTTCATCCTCTCTCACACCACAACCCCCTGCCCTAGTGAGCAATGAATCCACCTCCTGGAGGCAACATCACCCTAATGAAAAACTAACTTTATTTCCCAGTAGGGACAATAGTGGCTTGTTAAGAAAACCAGGAAGTTCACCCACAAGTATTGTCTATTGGTGTAACACTGGGGGCACTGACCAGGTGCATTACAAGAGCTCTGTGGAGGCCCAGGGGTAGGCAAGTGTTTGATGTCCTTGATCATGATAACAGCCCATTGCATGGACATATGGTGGAGTTTGCCCAGGAGCTGACCTGGGACTCTCACTGCAATGAGGACTAGGTTTACTCACTATTTGTAAAGAGAACCCACTGAAGCAGAGATCTCTATAGTGCAGCAATGTTCCCTGCCAGCCTTTCCTGGCATGTGGCTATTGCAGCTTATTATACACCTGTGTCCAGGGCCAGTGCAACCATTTAGGCGAACTAGGCGGTTGCCTAGGGCGCCAAGATTTGGGGGCGCAAAAAAGTGGCGCCCCCCCAATTTTTTAAATGGTTGCAGCCGCTGCTGCTGGAGGGGGTGAGCTGCCGGCAGCAGCAGGTGCCTGCTGCCGGCAGCCCAAGGTGTCCCGGGTCAGGGCGCCGCCAGTCAGCGCGCCCCTGAGGTCAGTGTGCCGCCGCTGCAGCCCGGCAGCCCAGGGCGCCCCCGCCCGCGGGGTCAGCGAGCCGCCGCCGCAGCCGGGTAGCCCAGAACCCCCGCCCCGGGGTCAGGGAGCCGCGGCTCGGGTAGACCTGCCGCAGGCATGCCTGCGGCAGCTCCGCTGGGGCTGCGAGACCCGCGCGCGGGGCGGCGAAATGTCCCGGCGCCTAGGGCGCCAGAAACCCTAGCCTGGTCCTGCCTGTGTCAGACACAATGTGACAGGGGGGTGGGTGGAAAATAGATATTTTACACCCACGGGTCAATGTCCCACCCTTATTAGCTGGCTCAGCTCCCAGTTGTGTCAGTACGTTGGCGATCGATATCAGTTTATGGGGTAAACTTTATCAGGAGAACGCATTGAAAAGACATTTTAAATATAATATCAAGTTTAGGAAGTCGGGAACAAACATGGGCAATTCCAAATAATTTATATTTGTAATTATTACAGCAAAATGCCTTGTGGAGCAATTCTTCTGGACTAGATCCTAGTCAAAACTTTCTACAATTCACACACACACACACATCATCTGGGAGCTCTAGGATCCTTTCAATCAGCTACTAAAATGTATCAGATAAATGTGATATGTGAAATCCCCCCACTCTGAGGGTTCCAAAGGAGGGCTTCTCTTACTGCCCTGAGGGTGGAAGTGCTGGTGACTCTGGGGGATCAGTATCAGAACAATGTGATTGGACCAAATAACCTTGTGATGATGTAAAAGCTTTGCCTCTTTCTCTGAGATATGCTCCCTCTAGCATGATGCCCAGAGACAGTCCCTGCCTGGTAGATAGTCAAAGCAGCTATTTCTATAGGGTTTGTGTGAAGTTGCAGGAAATACAAGTGCGAGTGGGAAAAGGTTCACAAATTTCCTCTGTGTAACTTCCCATTTCTTGGCCTCCTGCTTTTTTATCCCTGTAATTTCTTCATCTTCAGCTTGTGCCTTTTTCATATTAAATCCTTCTGAAAGTCTTCCCCATAGTGGAAGTTTTTCTTACCAGATGAATTGTGCAGTTTCCAGGGCTCATCACAGAGAGTGGCTGAAATTGAACAAATCCAAGAGACAAGGGTGGGCCACCTCTGGGTATGGGTGCTGTTTAACAGGGAGTTTGGTTTACACTGAATGTTCTATCCGGTACATGGTAAAAGTGAGACACCAGCAAGAGAACTTTCTGAGATGAGCAATGTGGTTGTTCCTAAACTGAATTCCAATTTGAACCTTTCATTAAATCGAAGAAGATAAATGGGAAATTCTCCCTGGGTAATTCTCACCTGAAATTAAACAAACTGTGAAAAGATTTCCCAATTAGCAATAAATGCAGAGGATAAATATTTCTGCTAGGATGATAAATGAATTTTAAGACAATAGTGACAAGGAGAAGGTAAATCAGAATCTGAATTTTCACTGAACCAATAAGGCAACAACAAGTAATAAGTCAATGAGTTCTTACTAGAAACTCCATTAAAACAAATCATCTTTGCACAATGACATGTTTATTTCAATGACAATCTACAAATATAGTTTACAATCAATGCTGAGTTGAGTACTGACTAGTGGAGAAGCCAAAAGTGTTTGAATGAATCCTCAAAGAAGTGAATACCAGAATGCTTGTGTAAGGGAACTGTTGTCCTCTTACTAACACTCCATGGGGGTGTTTTGGTTGGCTACTCCCAGTACCAAAAGAATGGGGAGAGGCAAATACTCCAGATCAGCCTGATTGACAGGGCGAGCAGGCTAATCAGGGAGTCAGGAGGCCAGAGTGGGTCCCATCCTCTGTGTGAGCTGGAATTGCACAGGGTGACCACACAGCAAGTGTGAAAAATCGGGATAGGGGTCGAGAGCAATAGGCAGGGGCAACTCCAGGCACCAGTACTCCAAGCGCATGCTTGGGGCAGCATGCCGTGTGGGGCACTATGCCGGCTGCTGGGAGTGCGGCAGGCGGCTCTGGTGGACCGCCCACAGGCGTGCCTGCGGAGGGTCCACTGGTCCTGCAGCTCCAGTGGACGCCTGCGGGAGGTCCACCAATGCCGTGGGTCCAGCGGACCGCGGGACCAGCGGACCTGCCACAGGCATGCCTGTGGGAGGTCCACCAGAGCTGCCTGTCGCCCTCCCAGCGGCCAGCATAGCGCCCCCTGCGGAATGCCGCCATGCTTGGGGTGCTGAAATGTCTAGAGCCGCCCCTGGCAATAGGTGCCTATAGAAGAAAATGCCCCAAATATATGGATTGTCCCTATAAAATAGGAACATCTGGTCACCCTAGTCAGACAGAGTGCGGCCGAGCTAAGGAGAAAGCAGGGGCCCAAGCTGAGCTGGGGAGCAGAGCTGTGCCAGCCAGAGGGGCCAGAAAAGCAGCCCAGGAAGCAGGTCAGAGCTGGGAGCAGAGTCACGGAAGCAGCCCAAAGAGCAGACCTGTGCTGGAAGCAGGGCTGCAGCCACAGAGCCAGAGCCACAGCTCAGGGAGAGCAGATTTCCTACTGGGAGCAGAGCTGCAGCCACAGAGCCAGGGGCGAAAGAAGCAGCCCAAGCGGCTGGAGGCAGAGCAGCAGCATCAGTGCTGATGCAGAGTGGAGCCAGAGCTAGAACAGTGGAGCTGGAGCTGGGGCTGGAGCTGGGGCTGAGGCTAGGGCTGGAGCTGGGTGTGGTGAGCAACTGGGGCCAGCCAATGGGGGACTGTGGGCAAAGGGCCCAGTGCAGAAAGACACCCCCAACCAATGGTCCTTGCAGGCCAGGCTGTGAGGAGAATCTTAACCCAATGGGAGGCTGACACAGGGAAGAAAGGTCCCACCACCCAAAGT
Source organism: Chelonoidis abingdonii (assembly GCF_003597395.2). Classification (NCBI taxonomy): domain Eukaryota; kingdom Metazoa; phylum Chordata; order Testudines; family Testudinidae; genus Chelonoidis; species Chelonoidis abingdonii. The sequence goes on along the minus strand of NC_133769.1, from coordinate 145,621,461 downwards.
TCAGAGGTGTGTGGCCACCACCAGGGCAAATGTCTAACCTGCAGCATCCCTGCAGCACAGCCAGGGCCTGATAAGAAGGCCTGGCAGCTACAAGGAAGAGACTATGAACTGCCTTGACATTCCAGAGACACTGGTTGTGATGTTCCATGCCACAGAGCGGGGTGATGTGTTTTCCTTTAACCTCTCCCATTTTCCTTATTGTTTTTTAAAATTAATTGTTGATTAAATAACTTGTATTTGCTTTAAATTGTATATAATGATCAGTGGGTCAGGGAAGTGTCCAGTGCAGAGAGAGCATCGCAGATTTGGGACACACCAGCCCCTGTCCTAGGTGACCACAGCAGAGTTGGGGGTCAAGCCCCCCAGGAATCCTGGGCCCAGTGTTGTCAGGGTTACAAGGATTCTGCCAGACAGGAGAGCGGAAGGGGAGTCCTCAAGGGCAGGGAGGCCTCTGGGTAAAGGAAGTGGGAGCGAGGACTCAGATCCTTCCGCTAGCCCATTTCACTGGGGTAGTGCAGAAGCCAGGATAGTTCCCCACAATAGCGGGACCATTCCCCCACTTGCACTTGCAGAGTGCACCACTATTTCACAGAAATGTCTGTCTTTTCTTCACCACAAATCCTATATTCAGCTTGGTCACTTCATCTGTACACGGATACAATGGAAATAGAAAAGGTCGACAGAAGACAAATGCAGATAATTGGAAGCAGGGGGTGGGGTGGTCAGATGGCGAGACTAGAAATATAACAATTTATTTTTTAAAGAAGAAAAACAAAAGATAATATTATCAAGATGTATAATAGGCATACTGACCTTTGAAGACTGAGGAGGTAAATCTCAGGGGTTGGGCTAACTTGTCCTAGGGGTTGTGTCTTCAAGACAGATTTGTGGGATAAAGGAAATTACCAGAGAGAGAGGAGATGGAAATTTGTGCTTTGGCAGGGAACCCAGGCTGCTGATGTTGCCTAGGGTCTGGGACTAGAGCCTTAAAGAGAGGTGGAGAACTTCCCCCAAAATGGCACATCCAGATCCTGGGGAAAATGAAAGAGAAAAAGGATCATCAGCAGGTGAAGGTGACTAAGTAGGCGATTCCCTTGTGTATGTGTTGGAGATAGTGTTATCTGGATCACTTGGTAGCCTGGATCTGTCATAGGTCTCACCCCCCATCTGGACTTTAGAGTACAGATATGAGGACCTGCATGAGAAGCCCTAAGCTTAATTACCAGGTTAGATCTGGTTTTGCTGCCACCACTCCCAAATACTAACTCACTTCTCTGGATAGTCTTGAGAGACTTCTTCCCCAAGTCCCTGGTGAACATCAATCCAACCGTTTGGATCTTAACACAAGGAGAATTTAACCATCCTCCCCCTGTTTCCCCCACCAATTCCTGGTGAGTCCAGATCCAATCCCCTTGGATCTTAAAACAAGGAAAAATCAAGCAGGTTCTTAAAAAGAAGGCTTTTAATTAAAGAAAAGAAAGGTTAAAAAAACCCAAACCTCTGGGAGATAGCATACAAGCTAATCTCACAGACAACAGATTTAAAACACAGGATGTTCCCCTGGGCAAAAACCTTAGTACACACAAGAATACCCAAATTTTATTATTCCTCTAATAGCACAAAGATAAGTTACAAAGGAGAATAAACATAAACCTATTTATTCTTTTCTAAAACTTACTACTCTGATAAGAGGCTGGTTCCTTGATCTTTTTCACTCTGGCTGAAAGTGAAACTGACTAAACAAAGGAAACTTCCCTCCTTCCTTTTGAAACATCTTGTTCCCTCATTGGTTCCTCTGATCACCTAGGCTAAGTGAACTTCTTAACCCTTTACAGGTAAAAGAGGCATTAATCCTTAACTATCTGTTTATGACAGGGTCCATTCAAACACACTGAGCTCTAATAAAATGCAGGTCATACAAGTGCTCTCAGGTGATATAGAAAACTATTTCTCTCAGGTGCTTGGCTGGTGAGCCTTGCTCACATGCTCGGGGTCTAACTGATCTCCATTTTGGGGGTCAGGAAGGAATTTCCCCCAAGTCAGATTGGCAGGGATGCTGGAGGTTTTACATCATCCTCTGCAGCATGGGGCACAGGTAACTTGCTAGGTTCAGCTGGTATCTCTCACTAAATCAATTTGCTGCCAATGCAGGGGCCTCAGGTAACAGTGCCCCTCCGTCCCTCCTATTCATTGCCTGTGGCACATAATGATTTATTCTCCTGAGGGCTGTAACATTTTGGTCTACTACAAGTTGTTGGGCTCAGTGCAGGGGTGATGGGTGACTGGTCATGTGTAGGGGGGTTAGACTGGATTATTTAATTGTCCTGACTGGTCTTAAAATCTACACATCTATGTTATGGCTACAATGTTGCAGTGTCTGACCTGTGGTCACTCCAGCTCACAGGTGCCCCCTCTTTCAAATATAAGCACCTCCTAGAACTCAGGGAATGGCAGCTGGAGCGAAAGGCAACAGGGTGCTGGTGGGAGTAACTTTGGGGCAGTCACTGGCCACAGAAAAATAAATCTTTCCCAACTCCCTTGACTGCTTCCCACCAGGGTCTCTGGTCATCCAGGAGATAAGCCAGCATCCCCAGTGGAAGGGAAGGAAACACTCAGGAGGGGAAGTTGTCTGTTTCAGCCATATGAGTGTGTGGGTATCATTGAGACACATGTAATGTACCTACAAGCAGAGCATGTTTAAACTGTAAAAATACCCAGTCAAGAGGGATGTGTTCATTTCAGCACAAGTTCTGCTTTAACCCATTAGAAACAATTACCACCATCCTGTAATTGTAGGGGTTGCTAAGTGACAGAGTACACCAACCCCCCGAGGTGTCAGTAGAGTGCCCAGTACACAGATGCTTCAGCAGCTGGGCCTTGTGGATGCTAGCCCTGGTGGGTCCCACTAACTGCTCAGACATGTGGCTAAGGGAAAGGGGAAGGTTATTCACACACTAGGTCCAGAGGCTTAAACAGTTACAGTTCACAGGGAGCAACAACGGCAAATGTTTGGGTCTCTGGGGCTGTCCAGTCATGAGTCAGGGCTCTTCAAGCCTAGTGCCTGGGGTGCCTCTCCAGTCCAATCTCTAGTCAAGCAAATTGGAGCTTGCAGATTTCCAAGCCACCTTCACTTAGTGTCTCTCTTTAGGGCCACTCTGCACTTGTTCCCTGCCCAGCTGCTGCTGCTCCCCTGTAAACCTCACACAGACCTACAGCCAGATATAAGCTCTAGTAGTCACAGCCTGTTCCATGGTTCCTGTGGATTTCCCTCTGCATCCAGCTCTCTGCAGCTCCTCACTTGCCATGCAGCCACCACTTCCCACAATAGCCCAACCATTTCCTGGATCAGGCCCCTTCCCATTACCTGGCCAGAGGAAAGGGAAGTACAGTGGGCAGAGATCTGGTCGTGGTTGTAGTCCCATTCTTAGCTGATCCATCACAATCCCAAACATAGGCTGAAAGATTCTGCAAACAGAGAAGGTTTCTCCTCTCTACTGTATCAGATTATGATTCCCAAGGATTTTTGAGTTCACATTGATTGCCCCTTTTGCTTAAAGAAATAGTGTTAAAGTTTGCATCTGTCTTTTCATCTCCTTTCTGTACCTTATGTGATGGGACAAGGCCAGGTGGTATGTTAGCCTGGGGCTAAACAAATCCCTGGTACCATGGCAAGCAAATGGCAGGTTAATCAAGACATCTGGGGCCAACAGAGAGCCTTCTAGAAGGCAGTGGAGATAGATAGATTGATTGGGACACTTGATGCCAATCAAGAGCTGTCTGGAACTAATTAAAAGGCTCCCAGTTAGGCAGTGAAGTGTGGGTGTCAGGAGTTATAGGAGGAATGAAGCAGTAACAATGCCATAGTAGTAAGGAAGGCAGCCTTGAGGTAATGGTGAAGGAGATATTGAGTGGGGGGCTGCTGTGGGGAAGTGGCCTAGAGAACTGTACATGTCATATTTCCAAAAAGTCAGCTCCATAGCTGCTAATTTTAGGGTCCCTGGGCTGGAGTCTGGATTAGAGAGTGGGCCTGGGGCTTCTCCCTCCCCTCCCCTCCCCTCCCTGATTAATCACTGAGACTGGGAGACAACAGAGACTGTGTGAGGGAGGGATACTTCTTCTCACTTCCCTTGTTAACTTATCATGAAAATAGCTCAGTAAGCTGTGACCTTTGTCTCTAGAGAGAGAAGGGCTTTGTGGAGGATCACAGGGAGCCTCTGAGGCTAGCAAAATCTGCCAGGAAATGCAGGACCCACAGAGTAAAGGACAGAACTTTGTCACACTTCTTTTAACTACAAACTTTATATATTATAGTTTTGGGGACACATTGATTCCCTATATTTTTACCTATTTAACCTCAAAAGATCCATGATATATTACCAAAAAATAGTCATTTGAGAAAGTCAAAATGTTTGTGAAAATTTTAATTTTTTTTAAGCCACCTCTTGGGTCAGTGGACCCTGATCCATGGATATTTGGGCCAGATTGAAGACTGAGCAACTGAAGGGAACAGCTAGTTGATAGACGAAATTTCCCTCTCTCTCCCACAGCAGCAGAGTCAGCAAAACCATCATCACAGAACCTGGCAGGGACCACAGCCAGGACAGGCGGGGTACATTTCCAAAACCTTGGAGACAGCATGGCCTGAGGCTCAGTAGGACTGACACTCTGCAGACCTGAGTCTAAGAAAAGAGATAAACACTGAGCAAGAAGTCAGCACAACCCACTACTTTTCAATGTGGGGTTTTCAAAAATAATAATAAAAAAAATCCTGGCCCCATTAGTGTCTGTAAGCGGAGCTTGGGTTGAGATGCCCCTGAGTCCTGCTGGACATGTTCCAGAGGGCTGGCATGCTGCACTCTAGGATCTGCTGGAGCAGCTTCTCCACTCCCCCCACCTAGACCACTCTGAGAACTGGGGAACTCATAGGACAGCTGATTCTCAAGGCTGTTGCAGCTTGAGCAGCCCTGGCTGCCTGCTTCCTGATGGGGGTGGATTCATTCCCAGGAGAACTCTCTGCTGTTAGCTCCTGTGTCCTGGCACACAGTGAGTGTGTGGGGGAAGGAAGTGTTTCAGTTTTGCCAACACTCACAATTTTATGAGGCATTTCTAAAGCCCCAGTTCCTGAAGTCCAGAGACTGAATAGTCTCAGATTTCATTTAAACACAGTGATACAGTTGTGGAGAAAATCCTGAAAAGAGAGTCCCTAAAGGCTCCAACACAAGAGACAAAAGACAAGATAAAAAAATCTCATGATTTTTAAGCCAGTCTCATGATTCTGGGACTTGACTCATGATGTCGGAACTCTTGAGGTTGGCAAGAGACACTGGTCCCAGACAGGCTTATATTGCATGGATTCCTGTAGGCCTCTGAGACCTGCTCCTCCTCCTGTCCTCCAGCAACTGCCTGCTAGGCCCAGTGTTCTCTACCCACAGCAGATAGAACAGCTAAAGCCAGAGAGATGGTTAGACTCTTGTGTGAGAGCGTATGGGCCATTGGAAGTCTGAGTGCTCTGTCTCCATGGAGAAACCAGGCATCAGGACTGGTCTAGAAAATCAAAGAGAGAATCTGCATATTGATGGATTTCATCACACCCTGAAAGTTTTGGAGGCTTTTGTTTCAATCAGGGATCACTTGGCAAGTTGTCTGCCCCTGAACACTTTAAAGCGAAAATGTCACAACTCCTGGGAGGGTAAGAGAGATCATCTGCCAAATGAATGATATTCCTGTACAGGGGTCCAAGCAGAGCCTATGTCTTTTGCAGTCCTAAAGGAGCTGGAGAAGGTAAGCCTAAAATTAAACACTAAGGGTGAGGTAACAGAAAAGAGCCAAGTCTCTGGGGCAAATCATTGATGGACAGAGCAGACCCGGAAAATGTTCAAGTCATAATCCAGAAGACTGAGGCTCAGAACATCAGTGCAGCACATCTGTGAGTGGGCATGTTAGCCTGTGAAAATGTCCACACAGTCACCAACAATGTGGCACCCCATAGCACAGCTCACTCCAGCTCTCACCAACACAGCAGTGCTGTGCACATTTACAAAGGGTGGCATTAACCCCTCCATGGCATGTAAATGCTTCAGAAAGTTTCATTTAGAAACAGACTACTGGTTACTCTGATAAGGACAAAGCCCCCAGATGAATTACCCCTAGAATACAACATCTGAATGATGCTCATGTGGTTATAGTTTTCAGTTTCTTGTGTAACTCGAACAAGATCTCATGTCAACAACCCGCTTTTCAGAGCTGTCTAGAAACTTCTCAGCCAGAGTTCAAGCTGGAGAACCTGCAGATCCAGTGCTCACTCCCCTGCCAATCGGTGTAAAGCACCTCTAAAGGCATCTACACTGAAATCATGGGGTGGGATTGCAGCTCATGCAGACATACCCAAGCTAGCTTTAATCTAGTGTTTTCCAAACAGTGGGTCCCGAACCACCAGTCATGGAAAGGTTCTGGATGGGTTACAACATCCAGGTCTGGATTAACCCATCACAGGACCCTGGTCTAGGCAAACATACAGTTCTCCTGGTCAAGTGCAGAGGGGAGGCCCTGTGAGGGGCTTGGAAAGTCATCCCACCACATGCTCACCCTGCAATGGCAGCTCCTGTCCGGGGCCACCCAGAGGATTCAGGGGTCCTAGGGTCTTCAGCAGCAGGGGCCCCGCGCTTCAGCAGTAATTTGGCAGTGGGGGGGGGTCCTTCCGCTCTGGGACCCGCTGCTGAATTACCACCGAAGACCTGAAAGTACCCCCTGCTGCTGAAAACCCTGAACGGAAGAAGTTCCAGGGGCCCGAGCCCCACGAGAGTTTTCCAGGGCTCCGGGAGCGAGTGAAAGACCTTGGTCCAGGGGCCCCAAAAAACTCTCTTGGGGGCCCCTGCGGGCCCAGAGCCTGGGGCAAATTGCCCCACTTGCCCACCCTCTGGGCAGCCCTGCTCCTGTCTTGTAGGGCTGGGCCCGGTAGTGGCACTTCCCGGGCTACCCAGGGTTACAAGGCACATCAACTATCACCTGCCCTTAGCAAGAGGAAGACTTGTCTGTGCCTGCCATGGCTCAGATCCCACCTCCGCTTGCCCTGGGCAACACAAGTACTCTCCTCTATGCCTCACAGGCCCTGCTGTTACTCCACAGCTTAGAGGTAGGTGTACACCAAGCCTTGTGTCCTCCAAGCATCTCCCAGCAGTGTCCAGCTCCTGATCCCCTAGACATTCACAGTATTCATGGATTCATTGCTTTAAAAGAAGCAGTGGAACCCAGTTTAGCAGTTACACTCAGATCACTGCTCCGTTTATCATACAGCACTTAGATATGTTTGTTAAATAAACTTATTCTTGATTTAACTACAAAGACAGAGATTCAAGCAGTAGCAAATAGGAGTATTGGAAAGAAATTTTTACGTATAAAACAAAATTGTAACACGCATTCTGCAGCCCAGATTTAATTAACAAAACACTCTCATGTCTTGTAGAATAATCTTTACCCAAAACACTTGCAGCATTTTACAGCCATGCTGGCTGTGACCCTCCTTTCATGAGTCAAGTACTCTGGCAGCTTGCCTCCTAGGTGAAGGCCCCGTGTGTTCCTTTGCCCCCCATAAATTATACCAGTCCCATCCTTGGTCTTGATTCATAAACAGGACATCCCCTGCTCCTTTGTTTCTTCCTGCAGAATTTCTCTCTTGTAGATTTTGCAGACTTTCCACTTCCACTCAGTAGACAAATAGGTTTCCCTTTTGAGGAGTGCAATACACAATACAAATGACCAGACAGGAACATTTTAGAAGTATGTCATCTCCCGGTGACCTGACTTAACTCCAGGACCTTAAGAACATAATTGTCAGATAAATTACTCCTTAAATATCATCTGTACATACATTCTGAAATGGTTATGAGAACTGCTGGGCTACTGGCTCTTGGCAGATGCTTCATGTGCCACCCATTAGTGAAATATTATGCACCAGAGGGTTCCTGGGTCACACCAGTTTCTTCCTTCAGGCATTGTGACCTGGTACCTGGGGTCGCAGAGTCACTTGGTTTTGGTCCTGCGCCCTTCCATCATCTGTCATCATGAATGGGTGTCCAGTCCAAAACTGAGAGGCACTGCAACGGCGTGAGTCAGGTTACAACTCCGCTTACTCAAATGTAGCCCAGCCCCATCTTTGACTTTGTGGTAGAGCACTGGTATTTTCTTTGGTGCAATCTTGGTTGTTTACAAGGAATGTACAAAGTCCTGCTACTCCAAACACAGGAGGGACTGAGAACAAAAGGAGCCATTTTTTAGTTTATAGTTCTCAAGTTTCTTTAGCTAACAGACTCAAATGCTCTCTTTAGCAGGGGGATCTGCTCTATGAAGGACCTGTCCTGCCGGGAAGCACTGGCCTAAGGAGAAACTCAGCAGGCAGGTGTTGGGAACCAGCTGATCCAGCTCAGCAGCAGGTAATGAGTGGCTCTGGTTCCCAGTTGGAAGATGTAAGAGAGGATCTAGGCCTGGGGGGAATGAAAGACAAACACTTCCCTGAGCAGCAACAGCAACAGCAACAGCAAGCAGCGTTGCATAGTCAGGGCCCTGCAGGGCCTGTACCCCTGAGGCTAAGGAGGGCTGTGGCCTTTGAGCTATTGCAGTTAGAGGACCCTGTAGTATCACCGGGGTCAGGACCATCACTTGGGTAACTTTCCATATGCCTTGTCTTTGTGTGGCAGAGGATAACAGAGGATGCTAAAGCAGAGTTGGGTGGAGCTGGTTTTTTGTCCCTAGGCTGGTGGACAGGTCCAGCAACAGGTGGAGAATGCAGGCTGTGTCTGCCACTGTCCAGGAACCTGGATCTTGAACACTCTTAAATGGAGCATGAGTACTGTAGCTACAAACATCAGCAGCTGCAGCAGATTGTACCCAGCAGCAGCAATTACACCAACAGGTTCATCTACAAACAACAGTAACAGCAAAAGCAGCAGGGAGTAGCTGTGGTTTATGCTTCATCTGAGAACTGGAGCCCACGGATGAGTGCGCGGCTGTGGTTACCTCTGTGGGAGGGGGAATCTTCACCAAAATGGGCCAGAAGATGTTTTTGAGGCCTTCCTAGGAACTTTTGAGCAGGTAGCCAGGGCATACTATTGGCCTGGAGGAATGGGCCACTAAGATTGCTTCGTACTCAACAAGAGAGGCCCAGGCAGCGTATCATGGACAATGGAACTGCAGGAACCCTACCAGCCTTCTAGGACTTAGTGAAGGGGTATCATTGTCCAGTCAAACATGAACCATTGTCTCTAGATTTCCACTGAGGGATGCACAGGGCCGGTGCAACCTTTAGGCGAACTAGGTGGTTGCCTAGGGCGCCAAGATTTGGGGTGCCAAAAAGCGGCGCCCCCAAAAAATTTTAAATGGTGCAGCCGCTGCTGCTGGAGAGGTAGTCTGAGCTGCCGGTGGCAGCAGCTGCCTGCTGCTGGCAGCCCAGGGCGCCCCCGGGGTCAGGGCGCCGCCGCGGTAGCCCGGCAGCCCAGGATGCCCCGGGGTCAGCGTGCAGCTGGTCAGGGCGCCCCCGGGGTCAGCGCGCCGCAGCGGCAGCCCAGAGGTTCGGGCTGCCCGCGCGCGCTGACCCAGGGGAATCCCTGAGCTGCAGGCAGAGGCTCAGAATCCCTCCCCCTCCCAGAGCAGGGGCTCAGCCTCTGCAATTTTCTGGTTGCAGGGCGGGGGGCGGGGTGTGAACCGGCGGCTGGCAGAGCTGCGCAGCTCTGCTTAGGCACGTGGCAGGGTCCCTGCGACAGCGACGAAACACAGCGTTTGCTTCTGGAGGAAAGCGGCAGCGTGCCCCTGGCTCGCCTCCATGTCAGACCAGCAAGGAGCACGGAGAAGAAAAGAGCCTCAGCGGTGGTCTGGTGGAGCGGAGGAAGAAAGAGGCCCCAATGCTCATGCATTGGGCAAGTAAGCAAGTGCTCTCCCACAGGTTGGCCTCAGGTGCCTATGCTCCTGCCCCTTGGTCCTTGGCTGGTCCCTGCTCTGCTTTCCTTGTGCCTGGACGCTGGAGAGAATAGCAGCCTGCAGAGCTGAGCTGCCCCAGTGCCCCCAGGCACCCCCCTGACCCATCCCCCCCACAGCCCTGACCCTCAGCTCCAAGCTCAGTCCCTCTGAGCTGGAAACCCTCTGACCCCAGCCCCTCTGGCTGGACACCCCCCTGACCCACATCTCCCCACATCCCTGAGCCCAGCCCCTGTGAGCTGGGCACCCCTGACCCAGAGCCCAGCTCCCACCCAGCCCTGGGCAACAACAGCACCACCCCCAGGCAACAACAGCCCATTGGTACCAACCATCACAATCACCCAGCAACTGCCCATTATGTAATTGCAAATGTATACATACCATTACAGCTTTTAATGTTTTTAAATAATGTATTTAGTTTATTTTCAATTTATTACAAATTAATTTTTGAATGTATTTCACTAGTTATTTTTTACATTTCCTAATATATGTACTATAGTATTGCGAATGTTTATGTGAAGTGGCCCTGATTTTGCTTTGCCCAAGGCCCCCTGAATCCTCTGGGTAGCCCTGTCTGAGTTTTAGCCCTGCTGCTGTGTTTTGCCTGCAACAGGCAGGCCTAAGCCTGTGAGTGACCCCCATAGCAGCTGCCTGAAGAAGTGCTTGGGGGAATCATGCAGAAGGAGCGTGATATTTGTTTGAGTTTTCTCCTCATGGAGGCTGTGCTCCACTTGGTGCAGACAGCAGTGTCAGCAGGACTCTAGGCCCAGCACCTTGCCTCAGTTGTAGATTTTGTAGTGCACCCATCACCAGGCTCAGTCTGGCACCGCTACCCCTCACCAGTGGCCAAGAAGCAGTCAAAAAAGTTGGTTGGACTGGTTAGGTTAGTTGTCATGCTGTTGCTTGGCCAGTGTAGAGACCACTGAATGCATAGTATTCCTCTATGATGCTCTGTCCTGAGCAAACTTGGCATGTTATGAGGTAGTGCCTGTGAGGGACAGGTGTCTTTTATGTATCCACCATCATGTCTTAGGTTTCTTGTGGGGGAGCTTTTCCATCCTTCTTTTATTGGTGACATCTATGATGCTCTGGTAGACATTATGAAGACACTACTCTGACAGGATCATCTGCAATACATCACGAGTTGATGCAAAGGCTCTTGCAAAGAGCCTTTCTAGTTTCAAGTTTCTTGTTTTTCTGTTTTGTGGTTGCAATATTGTTTTGAGATCAACATAACTAGCAACAACTTCAAGGCAAAGAATTGACATATGTGATGCCATTAATCAACTTGGAGAAACCGAGTTTCTTGTGGGCCGCAGAAGTGACGCAGCCTTTGAGAAACATTGGTAGATGCAGGTGAACTTGCGGAGGAGTTGGATGACGCACTTTTTGAACCAGATCCAATCCGTATTAGAAGAAGAGGAGCAGTTCACATATGAACAGATGATGAACCTATTTATGATCCGAAGAAAATTCAAAGTGAACTTTTACTGCAGTCATTGACACAGCAATTACATTCAGTTGAAGAAATTCATATTGATGCAGCAAATTAGTTCAGTATTTGCTTCATATATGATGTTTACAGTTTGCAAAATAAAACACCAAAACAATTATGGAACATTGGCTTGAATCTGGAAGAAGCTTTGCAACATGGTGAATCCAAAGGTATTGATGCCTTTGACTTGTGCAGTGAATTGCAAGCTTTGCAAACGAGTGCAAAGGAGTTTATCACCGAAGATGTATTGAACTTCATATGGAAAATAAGCTGACAGATAGTGTCTTACACAGGTATTGCTCTTCGCATCCTCTTGATTCTCCCAGTTTCTGTGGCCAGTGTGAGTGAAGCTTTCTCGAAGCTAGGTTGATAAAAACATATACACGACATCAATGTTGCACAAAAGACTTGTTGGGCTATCTATCTTGTCACAGAACATGACATTGCTCACAGCATTGACTTGGAGGAACTTGTTTCTAAATTTGCTAAACTTAAAGCGCGGAAACATAACTTCTAAATATAACATGTTACTCTGTGACCATGTATTGTGTATAATGTATGTGATTTGGGGGAGGCGGGGGCACCAAGATGGAAGTTTCGCCTAGGGCGCAAATATCCTTGCACCGGTCCTGGGGATGCAGCCCAAGATTCCAGAATTTATATTCTCTTTGTCGAAATCAGAGACTTGTTTGCCAGTGGAAATGGTGATGTTAGAAACAGTTTTGCCAAACTATCCTGGGGTGGCCCAAGCTGTCGTTGGCAGCCACCGGGTGACTTGACTGGAGGAGGCAGTCTGCCTTGTAGAGGACTTTCTGGAGACTGATTGGAGTGTGAGCCTCCGGGAAAACGTTGGCAATCAACATCCACAGCTTTCTAAAGGGGCAGAATGGTCTATGAGAGTGTATTCATTGGGAGTTTGGTCTACCTACAGGCTTAAAGTCAGGTTAATGGTGTGGAGCAGCAGGTTTGAAATGTCGGTGGTGGGTGCCTGATACCTAGCTGTCAGGTCTCCCCCCTCTTCTGAACTTTAGGGTGCAGATGGGGGCCATGCATAAATAACTGTCTAAGCTTAACTACCAGCTTAAGATCTGGGTTCACTGCTGCCATCCAGATTCCTCTGTGTCTGGACACCCCCTTTCCCCAAGAAACCTTCCCCTACCCTGGGTAGCCTTGAGAGGCTTTTTTCACCAATTTCCTGGTGAACACCGATCCAACCCCTTGGATCTTAACACAAGGAGAAATTTAACCATCCCCCTCCTTCCCCACCAGTTTCCTGGTGAGTCAGATCCAATCCCTTGGGATCTTAAATAAGGAAAAAATCAATCAGGTTCTTAAAAGAAAGCTTTTAATTAAAGAAAAAGAAAGGTAAAAATCAATCTCTGTAAATCAGGATGGAAAATACTTTACAGGGTAAATCAGATTCATATAGCCCAGAGGACCCCCTCTAGCTTGGTTCAAAGTTACAGCAAACAAAGGTAAATCCGCTCAGCAAAAGGAACATTTATAAGTTGAGAAAACAAAAATAAACTAACATGCCTTGCCTGGCTGTTACTTACAAGTTTTGAAACATGAGAGACTGGTTCAGAAGAAATTGGAGAGCCTGACTGATGGTCTGGTCCCTCTTAGTCCCCAAGGGCAAACAACCCCCAAACAAAGAGCACACACAAAAAAAGACTTCCCTCCACCAAGATTTGAAAGTATCTTGTCCCTTATTGGTTCTCTGGTCAGGTGTCAACCAAGTTTACTGAGCTTCTTAACCCTTTTACAGGTAAAAGAGGCATTAACCCTTAACTATCTGTTTATGACACCCCCCCCCAAATCTCAGACAGTGTTGAACCACACTGGGCAGTGATTTCTTCCTAGAACTTTAGAATAAACAGATTAATAAAACACATGCACCTTTAAATACTACTAATGATGTAAAACTACAAGATTTTTCACATTTCAAGGACAATTTTTTAACCAGTTGAATCTGGGAAACTTTCACAGGAGAGTGCATCAGCTACTTTGTTAGAAGCTCCTGAAATGTGTTGAATTTCAAAATCAAAATCTTGGAGAGCTAAACTCCATCAAAGAAGTTTTTTGTTGTTTCCCTTGGCAGTATGAAGCCACTTTAGCGCAGCATGGTCAGGTTTGTAGCTGGAAGAGCCGTCCCCAAACGTATGGGCATAGCTTTCCAGGGCGTACACAATGGCATAGCATTCTTTTCACTGATTGACCAGTGACTTTCCCTCTCAGACAGTTTCTTGCTGAGAAACACGACAGGATGGAATTCTTGATCTGGTCCTTCCTGCATTAAAACTGCTCTTACACCATGCTCAGATGCATCTGTGGTTACTAGGAATGGTTTGTCAAAGTCTGGGGCCCTTAGCACAGAGTCAGACATGAGTGTCACCTTAAGCTGGTAAAGGCCTTCTGACACTCATCAGTCCACTGAACTGCATTTGGCTGTGTCTTTCTGGTCAGGTCTGTTAGTGGGGCAGCAATTGGCTGTAGTGTGGTACAAATGCCTGTAATATCCGGCCAAGCCTAAAGAAGGATTGGACCTGTTTCTTTGACTTTGGGACAGGCCACTTTTGGATAGCATCCACCTTGGCCTGTGGGGGGTTTATATTCCTTGACCCACCTGGTGTCCAAGGTAAGTCACTCTGTTTTGGCCTGTTTGACACTTTTTAGCTTAACAGTTAGTCCTGCCTGCCTGATGCACTCGAAGACTTTTTCCAAGTGTTCCAGATGTTCTGCCCATGAATCAGAAAAGATGGCCACATCATCGAGGTAGGCAACTGCAAATTCTCCCAATCCTGCTAGGAGACCATCTACAAATCTTTGGAAGGTGGGCGGGTGCATTTCGCAGCTCGAAAGGAAGCACATTAAATTCATACACCCCTGCCTGGGTGATGAAGGCTGACCTTTCTTTGGTGGGTTCATCTCACGGTACTTGCCAGTACGCCTGGATAAGTCTAATGTAGAGATGAACTGGGCACATCCCAGTTTCTGCAATAGCTCATCGGATGCGTGGCATTGGATAGTTGTCGGGAATTACAGCATTTAGCTTACGGTAGTCCACACAAAAAGCGTATTTCCCCATCTGTTTGGGAACTAGAACCACTGGAGATGCCCATGCACTGTTAGAGGGGCAGATTATACCCGTCTGTAGCATGTTTGGATCTCCCATTCTATAGCATCTTGGCATGAGGAAGACACCCATTAGGGTGGGGTTCTAATTGGGTGAGCATTACCTGTGCCAATGGAGTGATATGCCCATTCAGTCCTGTCCCTGGGTGGCTGAGAACATGGTGCAAGCTAGTGCACAGCTTCTTGATCTGCTGTCGCTGAAGATGTTCCAAGGGTCGCGGAGAGGTTCACCTCTTCCACGCCACTGTCACTTTTTCCTTCGTAGTAGACACCTTCAGGCCACTCAGCGTCATCTCCTTCTTGGGCTGTAAACTGACAAACTTTAATTCTCTGGAATAAAAGGGCTTTAGAGAATTAACATGGTACACTTTAGGGTTGAGGTTGGGAAATGCTATGAGATAGTTAACAGCTCCCAGGCACTCTTGGACCGTGAATGGCCCTTCCCATGATGCTTCCATCTTTATGGGCCTGGAGCTCCTTTAAGACCATAACCTGGTCCCCTACTTTGAAGGAATGCTCTCTGGTATGTTTATCATACCAGGCTTTTTATGCTCTTCCTGGAGCATCCTTTAGGTTTTTCTTTAGCAAGGGCTAAAGAGTGTTGGACGGTGCTTTGTAGGTTGCTTACAAAGGCTAGAATGTTAGTTCCTGGAGAAGGCGTAAACCCCTCCCATTGCTGCTTCACCAAGCTGTAATGGCCCTTAACCTCGTGGCCATGCAAAAGTTCGAATGGTGAAAAATCCTAAACTGGGATGTGGTACAGCCCTGTAGGCAAAAAGCAACTGCTGCAACACTAGGTCCCAATCATTGGAGTGTTTCATTTATGAATTTACGTATCATGGCCCCCAAAGTTCACATTAAACCTTTCCACCAGGCCACATTGGTTTGATGGTGGTAAGGTGTGGCAACCAAGTTATTCACCCCATGAGCTTCCCACAGGTTTTCAGGTCCCTGCCAGGAAATTAGTTTCCCGAATCTGTAAGGATGTCGAGGGCCAACCTACCCTGGCAAAAATGTCTGCTAATGCCTGCCATACACTTTTAGCTCTGGTGTTGCTTAGATCTACTGCTTCCGGCCATCGGGTAGCAAAGTCCACAAAAGTCAGTACGTACTGCTTTCCTTTGGGGGTCTTCTCTGGGAAAGGACCCAGAATATCCACAGCTACTTGCTGAAATCGGACCTCAATTATGGGGAGTAGCTGGAGAGGGGCTTTGACCTGGTCTTGGTGCTTTCCCACTCATTGGCAAACCTCACAAGACTGGACATAATTAGCAACATCCTTGTCCATTCCCTCCCAGTGGAAGGACTTCCCCAACCTGTCTTTGGTTCTGTTCACCCCAGAATGTCCACTGGGATGATCATGAGCTAAGCTCAAGAGCTTTACTTGGTACTTTGTTGGAACTACCAACTGTCTTTGAGGACGCCAGTCTTCCTGGTGTCCACCAGAAACAGTCTACTTGTATAAAAGTCCTTGTTCTACAACAAACCGGGATTGGTTAGAAGAGCTGAGAGGCGATGTGCTCCGTGCCGCCACCTAAGCTTTCTGAAGGCTGTCATCTGCTTCCTGCGAAGCCTGGAACTGTTCCCTTGAAGCTGGAGACGTCAGTTCCTCCTTAGACTGTGGATTTGGCCTTGGTCCCTCTGGAAGCGATGTAGGTGATGGGGTTGTTTTCGCTGATTGTGAACAGCTCTTTGCTGGTGCACTATGTGATATTTCAGGCTCTGGCTGAGCCTTTTGGGTAGGGTTGTCTGCTGCTTCTGCCAGTTCAGGCCCGCTGGTGCCCTTTGGTGCTGGAGTTGTAGATGGGTTTGCAAGCACTGGAGTCAGTGCTGGCAACAGTTCTGGTACTGGTTGCTTTGCCAGTTCCGGTTCTGGGACTGGATTCACTATGGCTATAGCATTCATGGGTAGAAGATCTGGTTCCACCACCTCTGTCTGGGTCTCTGGTAACACAGATGGGGCCCTGGTGGACGGCTCAGGAACAGGGGTGGGTGTGGAAGCTTGCTTGGCCTGGCTGCGTGTGACCATTCCCACCTTCTTGGTCAACTTCACATGGTTGGCCAAATCTTCCCCCAGTAACATGAGGATGGGATAATTGTCATAGACTACAAAAGTCCCCATTCCTGACCAGCCCTTGTACTGGACAGGCAACTCAGCTGTAGGCAAGTTTAAAGATTTGAACATGAATGGGTGAATTGTCACTGGGACCTCCGGGTTGATGAAATTGGGGTCCACTAAAGGATGGTGGATAGCTGACCTTGTGTCCCAGTGTCCCTCCACATGATCAACCTCTTTCTGCCCACTCTTCAAAGTTTTCCCTTCTCTCTGAGGGTATTTGAGAGGCATCTGTGCCTGGATCTTTGGCGTGATGGTGTTTGTAATGAACTGTAATTGGTTGGGGTTCCTGGGCAATGGACCGTTATATGTCCCAGTCATTACATTTAAAATGTCGCCAGATTACTGGTCACTGGTCGAAGTTG
The DNA here is from genome assembly GCF_003597395.2 of Chelonoidis abingdonii. Taxonomy (NCBI): domain Eukaryota; kingdom Metazoa; phylum Chordata; order Testudines; family Testudinidae; genus Chelonoidis; species Chelonoidis abingdonii. The sequence goes on along the minus strand of NC_133769.1, from coordinate 145,604,384 downwards.
TTGCTGGAGACTGGTGAGGTAGGACAATAGGGTGGTCCTGGAGCTTTCCTTGGTTGTAGGTGGGCCTTAGTTGCCCCCGGTGAATAGGGTTTAGTTTCGGTGTGCCCCCTATGATTTCACTTCAAATTGCAGTAAGTTTTTTTTCTTTCTGGCCACTAGTCCAACCCATTTGGCCCCAATCTCCCCCGCCTCAGTTACAGTTTTGGGCTTCCATCTAGGATGTACCATTTCCTATTTCCTCAGGAACAACGCCCTTGTTCTAAGAACTGTCCATTTTGCATTAGGAAGGACATGCTTTTCCGAGATTTAGCACTTGCTCCTGAATATCCAGGTATCCCAATTTTTTCCAATGTGGTAGGTCCGTGTTCGGGTAAATGATACATGGGTGTTTCCACCTTAGGACTCTGAACGCCGCTGACCGGGCATGCTCAGGTTTAGCCCCAATTCGATTCTGGCCTTGGTTGAAAAAGTTTCTACTTGCTTCAATGGTTTCCTTAGGCAATTTCAGCCCCACCCTCCTCTAAGGTCCAACTGAGCTGGTGCCTCAGCTCTATCATGTACTGGGCTTGTAGGGATGCTGTAGCCCATGGCAGGCTCTTTGAAATGTTGTTCTAATAAGGCTCAGTTCATCAACCTCCTTGTAAGGTGGGGAATTTCTGGGATAGGGGAACAGTACCTGGAGAAGAGTTGTCTAGGGTGGCTGGTACTTCTGCTTAGGCCTTGCTAATTCCAGTTCATGCTTTCCCCTCTCTTCCCCTTTCCTCCAGTCTTTTTCTTTTGGACTCCATAGCTCTCTTGCGGCAGTTTCTTCCTTGTTATTTCTGCATAAATTTCTAATGTTTTAGTTCCATCTTCCTACCGTAGTTTGTCCTTCTCTGCTGCTTCCAGCCTAGCCCAGTTACATAGTTGTTAGCTTGCTTCACTGGTAGTCAGTTTCCTTTTCTTGTGCTGGCCACACCCCTGTGCAGTTCACTGAAACCTGATGCACTCAGCTCCAACGGCTGCTTGGTTAACAGCGACTTTTCTAACTAGCTATACCCGAGAGTAGAAAGAAAGAAAAGAATTCATAGCTTGTAAATTTCCTTTTGGGGCTAATGCTGCTCAAGAGCTTGAAGCCTTCTTTTAAACAAAGACCCCTGTTAAAAAAACTTAGACACCTCGCCTCCAGGCTGCTTTCTAAGCAGCTAGAAAGAGAAAAAAAATCCTACTGGCTTTGGTTTAAAATGATACCCACGCTCTGTCACCCAATGTCAAGGTTCCCCCCCACTCTGAACTTTAGGGTACAGATGTGGGACTCTGCAAAATACTTCTAAGCTTTAACTACCAGCTTAGATCTGGGTTCGCTGCCACCATCCAGATTCCATTCGTGGCTGGAACGCCCCTTTCCGTCAAAAACCTTTCTCCCCTGGTAGCCTTGAAGAGACTTTTCACCAAATTTCCTGTGAACCATCACGATCCAACTCTTGGATTCCTTAACGACAAGGAAATTTAACCCATCCCTCCCCTTTCCCCCACTAAATTCGCTGGTGAGTCCAGTCCAAACTCCTTGGATCTTAAATCAAGGAAAATCAAATCAGTTTCTTAAAAGAAGAAGCTTTAATAAAAAAGAAAGGTAAACATCTCTGTAAATCAGGATGTGAAAATACTTTACAGGTAATCAGAATTCATATACCCGAGGAACCCCCTCTAGCCTAGTTTCAAAGTTACAAGCAAACAGAAGTAAAATCCTCTCACAAAAAGGAACATTTAAGCAATTTGAGAAACAGAAATAAATCTAACATGCCTTGCCTGGCTGTTACTTACAAGCTTGAAACATGAGAGACTGGTTCAAGAACGATTTGGAGAGCCTGGATTGATGTCCTGACAACCTCTTCCCTAAAGCACGGAACAACCGCATAAAAAACCACACAAAAGACTCCCCCCACCAAGATTTGAAAATATCTTGTCCCTTATTGGTCCTCTGGTCAAGGTGTCAGCCAGGTTTAACTGAGCTTCCTTAACCCTTTACAGGTAAAAGAGGCATTAACCCTTAACTATCTGTTTATGACACTAGCCTACTCCATAGTATTGGGCTGGGACTGGGGACCTGTAGCTAGTCTTGTGAGGGTAGCTGGAAAGGCAAGGTTGGCACTTAACCTCTTCTTGGCATCCCAGGTTAATGTTAAATAAATTTTATCCTTTTCTGACCCTGAGCTGTTCGGTTCCAAACCAAAGTGCTTCCGGAAGCAGTGTCAGGCCGAAAGGGTCACGGTGCAGTGTAGTTTGGAGCTTCCTTTGGAGAAGCTGCAGGAACAACCTCCTCCTATGGACAACCCACTGGTCTTAGATGAGGGGTCCAACTACATCCAGAGTCAGAGGGAGGAGCCAGTCTTGAGTCTTCCATATGCCTCATTGACTTGGGCACGTGGCTTGTTGCTTGCTCCTGACCAGGATGCCCAGTACCTCCATTTTGAATTAAAAGGGGATCTCTTGGTGAGTGTGTGAGTGATCCAGGGCCGGCCAAACCCAATACCTGGTCCCCAAGTTGTATTGAAACTAAGTGTTAAATCTGGCCCAAGTGTACCGTGGTCCTGCCACTTGGGAATGGAAAAGACCCAAGGAAGGATTCTGGCCAAGTTCTTTTGGCCCTTGGATTATTGCAACCTCAACAATTATTGTGCATCCTGTCCAGAATGCCAACTGGTGGCCTCACGGGGCCCCTCAGTCCTCTTCCTTTTGTGAGCAGCCCTTTTGCCACCATTGGAGTAGACCTCTTGTGGTCCCTGGAATCAAATTCAAGCTGGTGTCAGTTTATGTTGGTGACTGTTCATTATGCCACTTGGTAACCTGAGCCATAGCCTTGTGCTTGGCAGTGTCCCAGACACAACAGCTACCCAATTAATGGATGTGTTGGCAAGAGGGACGTTTCTAAGAGTTCTCCTGACAGACCAGGGCACAGCTTTCATGTCCCAGTTAATACCTCCTGTCAGAGTCCCTTCCTCACTCTGAACTCTGGGGTACAGACATGGGGACCGGCATGAAAGACCCCCTAAGCTTGCTTAGGTTAAAAACTTCCCCAAGGCACAGATTCCTTCCTTGCCTTAGTATCGCTACCACCACCAAGTGATTTAAACAAACATTCAGGGAGAGCCACTTGGAGCCCTATCTTCCCCAAATATCCCCCCAAACTCCTATGCCACCTTTCCTGGGGAGGCTTGAGAATAATATCCTCACCAATTAGTACAGGTGAACACAGACCCAGACCCTTAGTTCTTAAGAACAATGAAAAATCAATCTGGTTCTTAAAAGAGGAATTTTAGTTAAAGAAAAGGTAAAAGAATCACCTCTGTAAAATCACGATGGTAAGTACTTTACAGAATAACAAAAGACTCAAAAACACAGAGGATTTCTCCTCTAGGCAAAACTTGAAAGTTACAAAAACAGGGATAAAGCTGCCTCTCAGCACAGGGGAAAATTCACAACCTAAAACAGAAGATAATCTAATGCATTTCTTTTCTGTTATTACTTACTATTTCTGCAAGACTAGATGCTTACTTTAGATACGCTTAAGGAGATATAATTTTCCTGTCCTGGTTTCTTGGCTGGCTCCGAGAGAAACAGACCGAAACCTTCCCCCACAGATTTGAAAGTATCTTCTCCCCCTATTGTTCTTTCTGGTCAGGTGCCAACCAGGTTATCTGAGCTTCTTAACCCTTTACGTGTAAAAGAGGAATTAACCCTTTATAGGGTAAAGAGGGATTTTATGCCACCCTTAGCTGTATGTTTAACACCTCCATTTTGTGGTCTCCTGAAAATGTACTCAGTTAAAACCTCCGTTGCCCGCAAACAGCCGGCCTGGTAGAGCAGCTTAACCATACATTAAATAAGATATTGCAAAAAATTGTAACTAAGGTGTAACACTCTGCACCCTATATTCACCAAATTAATATAATTATGATATGGTTATGATATAATTGTGATATATTTTGTACAAAGTATGCTTTGCGAGATATTTTAAAAGTTTTAATCTGTTACGGTTTAACAGGATATTAGTTTTTATGTGCTATAATTATATCTAGAGTTATGAAGTTTTTCTATGTATCTGCCACTAAAATATATTGTGAAATTAAAAACACTGGAAACCAGCCTTTTCAAGTGCAACAATGAAAAGGCCAAACAGCATTAATGGCCTATTGAGGGAATACACATACTCACAAGGATTACCCCAGGAACTGGGTACAATAGAAACCTCTTAGAGATAGCACTATGCAATGCGGACTGTTTCAGCCAGGTCACAGAAAAAGATCTTCCCAGGAAGATGGAAGAAACTGTAAAAGGGGGAAGTGACATCACTAGGGGGCCCCACTCCTCCTACAACACAACACCTGGAAACACCTGAGGAACAAAGACTGAACTGGAGAAAAAGGGGTCCCAGACAGAAAAGAAGGAAGCCTGCCTATATATGGAAGATTGGTGGACTGTTTGTGCTATCAAACAGGGTGAGACACAGCTTGATTCAAATCCTATCCAGTTTAGAGAATTTAGATTGTGTTTTTGTTTCATTTCTTATGGTAATCTACTTTAATCTGTACGCTATTACTTATAATCACTTAAAATCTATCTTTCTGTAGTTCATAAATCTATTTTATATTTTACCTAAAAACAGTGTGATTTGACTGAAGTGTTTGGGCAAAAATCTCAGCTCAGTTAACAAAGGCTTGTGCATTGTCCTTTCCACACTGAGGGAGGGGTGGATTGAGTAATAAACTCATATACTGATCAGGCTTTTGACCAGAGCAGGACAGTGTAGTTCAGGGGTTCTCAAACTGGAGTTTATGAGGTTATTACCTGGAGGGTCATGAGCTGTCAGCCTCCACCTCAAAACTCCCTTCACTTCCAGCATTTATAATAATGTTAAATATATTTAAAAAAATGTTTTTTATTCATAAATGTTGTCGCATTCAGAGGTTTGCTGTGTGACAGGGGTCACCAGTACAAAAGTTTGATAACCACTGGAGTAGTTCATGGGCGCAAGGCTGTGGAGCTGGATGTATTTTGGCTGGAGTTTCTCACTATTGTTAATTCATGAGCGGTTCTGGGAGCACTCATGCAATCTAGCCACGTGTGGGGCTCCACGTGGTGTCATGCTGAGTGATAGTAGCACCTGGATGGGATTTGCTGCTTGTCACTAGCAAGACATTATGAGAGACATCCTAGGCTGGAGAGTTAAGAGAGCACAATGGTACCCCAGTGCCAGGCTGCACCCTGGGAATGCCCATCACATAAGAAATCCCAGAATGGGGACAAAATGTCCCTGTATATGTAGTTTGCAATTCAGGAGGTTCCATAATCCTCCACCAGCTTTTAACCCTTTCAATTGCCTCTCAGGGAAAACCTGCCCCTGGCCCAGCGGGAGGAGGCCAGAGAATTGGTCAAGCAAATGTCCTTACTACTAAACTAGGTGGACCCACCTAATCAAACACTACAAATATCTGAAACCAGAAGTGCTTCTTCCAGGTACAGAAGTTGTTAAAAGACACAGCCAAGAAGGAATTACTAATTGTGTTGCAATTGGGTGTATCTGAGGAATCAAATAGTGACTGGTGCAGTCCATATTTCATATGGTGAAATAAAGCAAATTCTCTGCAGTGCTGGTACTTCACAGCTCAAACTTTATTAAAGAATTCATCTAACAAATGGGTGCATTGGAATGGGATCTGGGGGCTGCACTCTCGCAGGAAGTGGAGGACAGAGACCATCCCATTTTGCACTTGAGAAAAGAGTTGCTGCCCCAAGAGCAAAAATACACAGTGGTAGAGAAAAAATGCCTGGCAGTAAAGTGGGCCACCAAGGACTTCAGAAAATATTTATTTTACTCTCATCATAGATCATTCCCCTTTAAAATGGCTGCATGCCAGAAGGGACACAAACCCCAGGTTACCCCTGTGATACTTGGCTTCTCTTCCTTATGAGTTTACACTTCGCCATCGAGCCAGTGCCACACATATGAATGAAGACTTTTTTCGCAAGATGGGAGAAGAGGCTGTAAGATCAAAAGAAGTCTCCAAATCCATTCCAGGGGGAGGCACGTGGCAGGGTAGTCTGCCCTTTAAGGGGCTGAAGAGCCAGGGAGCAGCAAGCCCTGGTCTAACAAGAAGCTGAGCAGAAGATATTGGGAACCAGCTGATCTAGCTAAGCAGTAGTTAATGACTGTCTCTGATGTCCAGCTGGGACATAGAAGTGAGGATCCAGGTTTGTAAGACAGGGGCACCAGGACAAACAGTTTCCTAAACAACAGCAGGGCAGGCTGACAGGCCAGCTCTGTGGTCCCCCTGAGGCTAAGGGAGGGCTGTGAGCATTGAGCTACTGGATCCTAGAGGACCCTGCAGTATCAGTCCAGGTCAGGACTACCACACTTGTTACTTTTACATATACCTTGTGAGGCAGAAGAATAGCAGAACCTTTACAGAAAGCTAAAACAAAGTTGGGTGTGGCTGACTGTTTTACCTTCCATCTGATAGACAGACACACCAGACTACACACTCTCTTTGGCTTTTGCCAGGGTCAGATTGTGCTCATTCATAGGCTATTGGTTGGCTCTCATGCCTTTTGTCTCTGCCTGTCCCACTCTTCTTGTCTGTTCTCAGTTTCTAAGTGAACTCTTTTCCCCTACTGCCGTTTGTAAAACAATACTCAGCCAAAAGCTCCTGGGTGGTGTGATGTTGCTCTCCATATGCTTTATGAAAATATGCTTATGAACATGAATATGATGTAACTGGAATATGCTTCATGCAAAAGGTCTCTTATAAGGTATCATTACAAAGCTTATAATCTACTGAGTGTGATCAACCTATGTGTATGCATGTATCATTCTTGTATCTGAAGCTAGAAATATGAAGTATAACTCTGGGGTCTTATTGTAATTATGCAAAGTGTGGGCCATTAATGGTGGTTTAGAATCTTGATGGCTTCCATTGACTAGGACAATTGGTTGTAAATGGCTCTGTTTACTTGCAGACCTTCTTGGGGATGTGCAAGCCAGCCCAGGAAGAATAGAGGCTGGGGTCTCACAGCACATGTGATCATGTCATCTGAAACTGGAATCCATATTAAATCTGGTACTTTTCCATTTAGAAAGAGGGGTGGATACCCAGAGAGACAAAAGATTCCTGCTTTTTGCTAAAGCTATAAAAAGGTGTGTAGCAGGACAGAGGGGGCTGCCAATCATGAGAACACCCCTGCTTACCACCTGAGATGTCTGCTGGCACTAACAAGGACTGTACCAAAGGAAAGGATTGGGCCCAGACTAGGAAGGAGTCTAATCTGTGAAAGAAGCTTATCGGAACATCTCTGAGGGTGAGATTTTACCTGTAATCAGTTCCTTAATGTATTAGGCTTAGACTTGTGTGTTTTTGCTTTATTTTGCTTTGTAACTTACTTTGTTCTGTCTGTTTTTACTTGGAACCACTTAAATCCTACATTTTATACTTAATAAAATCACTTTTCTTTATTAATAAGCCCAGAGTAAGTGATTAATGCCAAGATCTGCTAAACATCTAGTGTCAGCACCAACACCCAGAAGTGCTATTGGCGTTCAGGAGAAGGTGGTTTGGGGATTGTTTGGATGGTTTTTTTGGAGAGGGGGTGGGGGCTTTAATAATGGTATAAATATATTATTTCTTTTTGTGCTCGAACAGCTGACTCATTTCACTAAATACAAATGTAAAACACCTTAAGTAGAGACCAGCTGTGGACAAATTCAGTCTGAAACATAAAAAAAAGCTATAAAGAGCTGAAAAGGGACCTTTCAAATGGAAATGCTCAGGCAACACCAGGGCTGGCTCTACAGTTTTTGCCGCCCCAAGCAGCGTGCTGAATTGCCTCTGAGGGCGGCAGGGGCAGTCTGTGTGCCCTTAGAGCGACAGGCACATTTCCACAGCGGTGGCAATTCGGCAGCAGCTTCTATGTTTAGCTGAAGCCGCCGCGGACAGCTAAACATAGAAAATGCCACCGAATTGCCCTCACTGCAGAAACACACGTGCTGTCCTAAGGGCACACGAACTGCCCCTGCCTTGCGCGGTGGCAATTCAGTGTGCTGCTTGGGGGCAAAACAACAGGCACTGCCGCCCCTTGGAGAATGCCTCCCCAAGCACCAGCTTGGAATGCTGGTGCCTGGAGCCGGCCCTGGGCAACACTGACCATAGCCTGAAGCGCAGAGATTCCTGTGTGCTCCATCTACAGTACTCACAAGATGACAGTCATCCCACCATACAGTTGGACGTGGCTATCAATGGTCAGCTCTTGTAGTGGATTCACTCAGTTTCAGTATTTCCTTGGATAAATTTGATTCACTAGATCTGGTGACCTCAGTGACCTTAATTTCTCTCAAGTGGAGGCTTCATAGTGGAACTGTTTGAATAGGAAAATGATTTACATATAATCTCAGACAAACAGCTCTAACTCCATTTGCTGCTGTTCATGAGGTCAGGCCACTATACAGATGACTGCTTGGGGCTCTCCCAATTACTTTCCAATCTCATGAATATCAGGAATTTGTCCTGGAAATGCATTATTGGATTATTGGAAGGGTCATTCTTAGGATTTATGGGGTCTTATGCAGTATTATTAAACTGGTGCCCCTTTGCTCGATGGTAACCAGGGCTGAAAATCCCGGGGAGAGTGGGAAGGGATGAGGCAGCAAAGGATACCCAGCTGCCCAGCCCACCTCACAGCAGCGGAGAATCACAGTTCCCCGCAGAGACGCCCGTACTCTCGTCTTCGCGCAGAATGTGCTGCACCGATGCATTCCGCTCTGTGAATACAGCCCCTGCCTAAGGAGACTGCAGCACATGCCTGGTGTGCGGGAACCGACCTGCTCTTACCTGCTGTCATGAATGGTGGGTGAAGCTGCAGCTTGGGGAGGCTAGCTCTCCAGTCCACCTCTTCTGCCTGTGGGCCTGCCAATACTCCACCCTTGCTCTGTCTCGGGCCTCGCTCTCTTCCCTCTGTCTCTCACCTCTCTTCCCATTTTGTATGTGTGCAACTGATCGTTCCCTCCTAAGTAGAGTATAATTTGCATTTTTTCTTATTTAATTTCATCCTATTCACTTCAATTTCTCCAGTTTGTCCAGATCATTTTGAATTATAATACTATTCTTCAAAGCACTTGCAACCCCTCTCATCTTGGTATCATCCACAAACTTTATAAGTGTACTCTTTATGCCATTATCTAAATCATTGATGAAGATATTGAATAGAACCAGACCCAGAACTGAACCCCGCAGGATCCCACTCATTATACCCTTCCAGCATGACTGTGAACCACTGATAACTACTCTCTGGGAAGGATTTTCCAACTACTTATGCACCCACCTTATAGTAGCTCCATCTAAGTTGTATTTCCCTAGTTTATTTATGAGAAGGTCATGCCAAGACTGTATCAAAAGCCTTACTAAAGTTAAGATATACCACATCTACCGCTTCCTCCCATGCACAAGGCTTGTTACCCTATCAAAGAAAGCTATCTGGTTGGTTTGACACGATTTGTGCTTGACAATTCCATGCTGACTGTGATTTATCACCTTATTATTTTCTAGGTGTTTGCAAATTGATTGCTTAATTATCTGCTTCACTATTTTTCCGGGTACAGAAGTTAAGCTGACTGGTCAGTAATTCTCCAGGTTGTCCTTATTTCCCTTTTTATAGTTGGGCATAATATTTGCCCTTTTCCAGCCTTCTGGAATGCCTTCAATCTTCCATGACTTTTCAAAGATAATGGCTCAGATATCTCCTCAGTCAGCTCTTTGAATATTCTAGTATGCATTTCATCAGGCCCTAATGATTTGAAGACATCTAACTTGTCTAAGTAATTTTTGACTTGTTCTTTCTTGATTTTAGACTCTGATCCTACCTCATTTTCAATGGCATTCACTATTGCCACCAACGTTCTTGGTGAAAACCAAAACAAAGAAGTCATTAAGCACCTCTGCCATTTCCACATTTTCTGTTGTCTTTTTCCCCCTCATTGAGTAACGGGCTTACTCTTTCCTTGATCTTCCTCTTGCTTCTAATGTATTTGTAGAATGATTTCTTGTTTTCTTTATTGTCCCTAGCTAGTTTGATCTCATTTTGTGTCTTGGCTTTTCTAATGTTGTGTTATAGGTTTATATTCATCCTTGTGTAATTTGACCAAGTTTCCACTTTTTATAGGACTCTTTTTTGAGTTTTAGATCATTAAGCCAGGGTGATCTCTTTCCATACTTCCTATCTTTTTTTAAGGAATGGGGTAGTTTGCTCTTGTGCCCTTAAGAATGTGTCTTTGAAAAAATGCTATCTTCAATTGTTTTCCCCCTTAGATTTGCCTCCCATGGGATTTTACCTACCAACTCCCAGAGTCTGGTAAAGTCTGCCTTCTTGAAATCCATTGTCTTTATTGTGCTGTTCTCCCTGCTACCATTCCTTAGAATCATGAATTCTGCCATTTCATGATCGCTTTCACCCAAGTTGCCTTCCACTTTCAAATGTTCAAGCAGTTCCTCCCTATATGTCAAAATCAAATCTAGAACAGCCTCTCCTCAGCCTCTCCATCTTCTGAAATAAACAAATTGTCTCCAATACATCCCAAGATCTTGTTGGATAATCTGTGCCCTGCTATGTTATTTTCCCAACAGATGTCTGGGTAGTTGAAGTCCCCCATCAGCACCAAGTCCTGTGCTTTGGATGATTTTGTTAGTTGTTTCCAAAAAGCCTCATGTACCTCTTCTTCCTGATTTAGTGGACTATAGTAGACATCCTTGTTTTTACCCCTTTTATACTTACCCAGAGACTTTAAAGAAGTCTATCTCTTATTTCTATCTCAACCTCAGTCCAAGTGTATACATTTTTAATATACAAGGCAACAGCTCCTCCCTTTTTTCCCTGCCTGTCCTTCCTAGCAATATATGTGAAAGAAAATGTAAATTCAAATGAAGTAAAAATCTTAAGCGAATCCACATGTTCCATAGAATCGCTATGGATAGAAATTTCATTCTCTAATAAATATAACATTAGGGATCTATTATCGACCACCTGACCAGGACAGTAATAGTGATGATGAAATGCTAAGGGAAATTAGAGAGTCTATCAAAATTAAGAACCCAATAATGTGGGGGATTTCAATTACCTATTTACTGGGAAATTTCATTCAGATAAATGCAGAGATTGAAATTTCTCGATACTTTAAATGACGGCTTTATGGAGCAGCTGGTAACGTGGAAACCCACAAGGGGAGAAGGCAACTCTAGATTTAATTCCTGAAGTGAGAGCGCAGGAGCTGGTCCAAGAGGTAACAATAGCAGCGACCATTGGAAGATAGTGACTTAATACATAACATTCAACATCCTGTTGTGAAGAACATTCTCAACAGCCCAGAGCTGTGGCATTTAATTCAAAAGGGGAAACTATATAAATGAGGGGATTAGTAAAAAAAGCTAAAAGGCTACGTGACTTAAAGTTGAAATCCTGCAAATTGATGGGCCCTTTTAAAGACACCATAATAAAGGCCCAACTTCATTATACCGCCAATTAAGAAACACAGTAAAAAGAACTAAAAGAGAACCCACTGTGGTTAACATCATGTAAAAGAAGCAATGAGCGATAAAAAGACTTGCCTTTAAAAGTTGGGAAGTCATTCTTAGTTAGGCAAAATAAGTGAGCACAAACACTGCAGCTTAAGTTCATAGAGTGTAATAAGAAAAGCAAAGAGGAGTGTTGAGAACAGCTAGCCAAAAACCCTAAATGTACTAAAATGTGTTTTTAAGTACATCCAGAAGCAGAAGGCCTGTGAAGCAAGCCTGTGGGGCCGCCTTGACCGAGTCATAATACACAATGGTGCACTAAGACGATAAAGTGTATTGTGGAGAAACTAAATGGATCTTTTGCTTCAGTCTTCACGCTGAGGAATGTAGTGTGGGTTCCCAACCTGAACTGGCTTTTGTAGGTGTCAGAATCTGAGGAACTGTCCAGAATGGAAGTGTCACTAGAGGGGTTTTGGAATTGAATTGATAAACGTGAACATTAACAAGGTCACCGAGGACCCGTGCATTCATCAAGCAGTTCTGAAAGAATTTCAGATATGAAGTTGCGGAACTATGTAATAAGGTTTGTGACCTGTCCTTAAGTCTTTCGGTACCCCAGTGACTGGAAAGTAGCAATATATAACGCAAACTTAAAAAGGGCTTCTAGAGTGATTCCCGCAATAAGACGGGCAAGTCTACACGATCGGGTCGGGCAAATTAGTTCTGAAAACAATAGTTAAAGAATAAATGTCAGACACAATAGAAAAACATAAACTTTTGAAGCAATAGTCACATGGTTTCTGTAAAGGGAAATAGTGTCTTATAATCTATTAGAGTTCTTTGAAGGGGTCAACAAACATGTGGACAAGGGGTCCAGTGGCCTATACTGTACTTAGAGTTCCAAAAGCCTTAACAAGGTCCCTCCCAAGGCTCTTACTAAATTAAGCGGTCATGGGATAAGAAGATGGTCCTTTCATGGATTTGAGAACTGGTTAAAAGACAGGACAAAAGAGTAGGAATTAATAGGTAAATTCATCGAATGGAGAAGGGTAACTAGTAGTGTTCCCCAGGTCAGTCCTTAGGACCAATTCCATATTAATTTTATCATAAATGATCTGGAGAAAAGGGTAACAGTGAAGTTGGCAAAAGTTTGCAGAATGATAGTAAACTACTCAAGATAGTTAAAGACCAAAGCAGATTGTGAAGAATTCAAAAAGATTCAACAAAACTAAGTGACGTGGGCAACAAAATGGCAATGAAATTTAAGTGGATAAATGTAAAACGATGCTACATTGGAAAAAATAACCCACTACTACATAAAATATGATGGGGGCTAATTTAGCTACAACGAGTCAGGAATAAAGATCTTGCGTCATACATGGATAGTATCTCTGGAAAGATGTTCCACGCAGTGTGCAGAGGCAGTCCATAAAAGCAAAACAAATGTTGATGCAATTAAAAAGGCGATACGAGAAAAGCTAGAATGTATAATTGCCTTATATAAATCCATGGATTGCCCACATCTTGAATATCGTGTACAGATGTGGTTCTCTCACCTCAAAAAGATATTCTAACACTTAGAAAATGTTCAGAAAGGGCAACTAAAATGATAAGGGGTTTGGAGGGTGTACCATATGAGGAAAGAATTAAAGAGGCTAGGCCTCTTCAGCCTTGAAATGGGGGAACTAAGGGGGGACTATGGATAGAGTATATAAAATCTGAGTGATGTTGAGAAAGGTGGATAAGGAAAAGTTATTTACTTATTCCCATAATACATAGAACTAGGGGTCACCAGTGAAATTATAGGTAGCAGAATTAAACAAATAAAAGAGTTCTTTCTTCACGGCCAGCGCACAGTCAACTTGTGGAACTCCTTACCTGAGGAGGTTGTGAAGGCTGGACTATCAAACAATGTTAAAAGGAAACTGGGATAATCAATGTGTGGCTAAGTCCATAAATGGCTATTGTCTAGGAAGGGTAATAGAATGGTGTCCTAAGTCCTCTGTTCATTCAGAGGATGAGATGGATGGCAGGAGAGAGACACTGATCATTGCATGTTAAGGTTCACTCCCTCTGGGCCTGCAATTGGCCTGTTGTAATTAGATACGTGCTAGATGGAACCTTTGGTATGACCGGTTACGTGGCCGTTTCTTATGTTCTTATGTATCTTCAATTACTAATATTCAAGTCATGGATTAAGCAGAGTCAGGATGAGCTCTCCCTTGGAACATCGGTGGTGATTACGGGAACGTTGTGGAATTGAATTTCAGGGAGTAGTGGAAAGGAATTTTCAGTATATTGCATGATTGGCAACCCACCCACCGCAATAGCCCACAGCAGCCTGGAATGGTTATTTTGAACAGTCTGGATCACCCAATTTCTTGTTATTGGGGCAAGAGGGAGGGGGGATAAGCGTGTCACCCTGATATGTGAATGAGGAACTATGAAACTGCTTTAATGACAGAAATGACTCAGCCTCAATTAAGTAGTACTTGCTAGAACAAGGGACAATGGGTTCCAATCCCAGTGAGGAAGAGAGGCGGGACTGCTGTGTGTACCTGATGGTTGGCCCCTTTTGAGGACCTGGGAATACCAATTGCACAGGCCTCCCGCTACTGTAAGAGTAGAGCTATATTTGGATCTTCATTAGGAGTCATCTAAAGGCTGTTAGCTGAATTCATGTTGGCAATAGTTCACCACACCGGGGCTCCCTTCTTAAAAGACTGAAATCAAACTAAAGAGCTGAGCATAGATTCATGAGCTTGCTGTGTTAACTAGTGGGGGAGCCTTGAAGACCTATTTGCTAGTGGCTGGCAGAGAGGAGCAGTTTGTAGCACATTGGAGCAGCCCATGGAACAGTGAGCGGAGTGGAGCAGTTTGCAGGGATGGCTGGAGTGACTCACGGGTCAGCTGGAGGAGCGCACAGCTGGTGTGAGGAGCTGGTCGTGGGAAGGCTGCAGCAGAAGTTCACGGAGAGCAGAGCTAGTTGGCCCTGGCCACTTAAGATGCCTTAACACCCTGTGTGGCCCTCCCCCACCATTTCCATCCAGGTTTGGGGGTAAAATTCTGCAGGTAAACTTTTGAACTCTGGGTGGCACTGACTAGAGACTTTTGGGTGTTGGACTTTGGGTGATTGGACTTAAGACCATAAGGGGGAAAGGACATTGCCAAATATACTTAGAGGTGGGTTTTTGTATGGTTTGTGTTTATAACTCTGTGGTGGTTTCTCCAATGTGATGCCGCATTGTTTCCCTCCTTTATTAAAAGGATTTTGCTACACTCAGACTCCGTGCTTGCGAGAGGGAAGTATTGCCTCTAGAGGCGCCCGGAAGGTGTTATTTAAGTGTCCCAGGTCACTGGGTGGGGGCTGGCGAGGTTATGCATTGTATTATTGAACGGAACTCTGGATCTGAACACTCGGCCTTGTTTGCGCCGAACTCAGAGGGGGCAGAAGGGTTACATGCATATTATACTACCAAGTCTCTGTGATGCAAACTATGTAATAGTTGCGTTTATTTACTATCATTTCGAGTTTTTCCTGCTTATTCCCCGTACTTCTTGCATTCGTATACAGAAATCTAAGGCACCGATTTGATTCCCCAACTCCAGTTCTATCTTGTATCTCCCTTATTTCCACTATCATTGCCCATGGTCCCCCTAGATTCTGATCCTTCTCCTAAGTCTCCATGTTTTTGACATACCTGTGGGCTTTGGTCACCTGCCCCCTTTGAATCTAGTTTAAAGCTCTCCTCACTAGGTTAGCCAGACTGTAACCAAATATGCTCTTCCCCTTCCTCGATAGGTGGACCGTATCTCTGTTTACCAGTCCTTCTTCCTAGAACAGCTTCCCATGGTCAAGGAAGTTGAAGCCCTACTGGCGACACCATCCTTGCAGCCAGGCATTCACCTTCAGGTTGCATCTATCTCTGCTGAGGCCCCTACCCTTGACCGGAAGGATCGAAGAGAACACCACCTGTACTTCCAACTCCCTCAGTCTTATTCCCAGAGTCCTGTAGTCACTTCTGATCTGCTGGGAGAAAGACTTCACAGTATCATCAGTGCCCACACGGATGAGTAGCATGGAATAGTAGTCAGAGGGCCAGATGATCCTAGACAATGCCTTTATAACGTCTCGGATATGTCCCCTGGCAGGTAGTGTACCTCCTGGGATGCCATGTCAGGACATCAGATGGGTGTATCCATCCCTCTCAGAACAAATTCTTCCACCACCACTACCCTATGTTTTCTCCTGGGAATGGGGCTGTGATCCTCCCAGCCTTGGGGGTACATGGTTTCTCTTTTTCAACATTTGGGGATGATTCTTCATCACTCGTTGCCACTGCAGCATACTGGTTCTCCATCACAATGGTGGGTGGTTTGAGAGTAGGAGTGGAGCACTGACTTCTGCCAGAAATAACCATCAGCCAATGTTCTCCCTGTACCAGAGCCTGATGCTCCTCCCCCAGTGGCATGACAGCAGTCATTTCTAACTGGATAGCGTCCTCAGCCTTGGAAGTCTCCATATAAATACTGTCAATGCATTCCTCATGTGCATGAATGCTCATCAGCCTAGCCACCTCTTCCTGTAGCTCTCCCACCTGCTTCCTGAGAGATTCCACCAGCAGGCACCTTTCACACTGGATGGTCCCCCGCACCTCAGCCTGGCTTTCTCTGAGTGGGAAATACAGGCCCCAGTCTCAGCAAATCCACACCAGGATCTGGGTAAAGGCATCCATATTTAGGTGGTGTGTCTGGATACAGGCTCAGCTGGAGGAGACAGGAGCAGTGCTGCCACAGGCGATACAGCCCTTCCTAACCTTAATGATTATATTATGACTCCCTCTCTCAAACTCCCTGTTTGCTGTCCCCTGTTCACTAGCTCCCCTTGGTCACTTAGCCTCTGGTTTTTAAGGCCTTCCCTCCTAGGTCAGCCCTACCCTGTCAGTAATCGCACAGGGGAGGGTGATCACAAGGCTGATCAAGGATGATGAAGGGAACAAAGGCTCAAACTTTCCTCAAACACACAATCCCAATTGACCTTGTAACTGAAATAACCTGAAAGAAAAGAAAAACACAAACAGACAAACAAACTCACTCACTCCAAAGTTAGTACTCGCACCTTGTTCATTCAGCAGAGGGATCTCCTTTGCCGTCTCTCAAACTCTCCTGTTCACTAGCTCCCCTTAGTTGCTTAGCCTCTGGCTTTTAAGGCCTTCCCTCCTAGGTCAGCCTTACCCCCTCGGTAAGAACACAGGCCAGAGTGCAATTCGTGATCAGTTTGATTGCTGGAGAAATGCTGGATTGGGACAGCCTTCCTCTGCATCATGGGGCATGGGTCACTTGCTGATCTAAACTAATGCAAATGTGGATTCTCTGTAACTTGAAGTCTTTAAATCATCATTGGAGGACTTCAGTAACTCAGCCAGAGGTTATGGGTCTATTACAGCAGCGTGGTGGTGGGGTTCTGTGGCCTGCAATGTACAGGAGGTCAGACTAGATGATAATGATGGCCTCTTCTGCCCTTAAAGTCTATGGGTCTCTAAGCCTGGTGCTAACAGACTGGAATGCCTTCCTGCAATCCTTTTTCTGCAATTTTTGACAACTGTCGTCATGCTCACTCTGAGGAAGCTGCACTATGGAGGATTCAGCAAGGGGAAGGAGGAGCTGCCTCACACACTGAGAATTTCCAGCAATGCACAGCTGATACAGAGTGGAATGAGGAAGCCCAAATGCATCATTTTCATTGTGGACTTAGTAAGGAAGTAAGGGTGAGCTAGCCCACACTGAGACTACAACTCTTTTGGATGCATTCATTGACTCTCTCTCCACATTTACAACAGGCTGCGTGAATGCAGAGGTGCTGACTTTCTGGTTTCCTCAGGGGTGCTCGAACCCCATTCCTCCCCAGACCCTGCCGCCACTCCACCCCTTCCCCAAGGCCTCAGCCTCACCCTGCCTCTTCCTGCCCCCACTCCTCCCCTTCCCCATGGCCTCACTCTGCCTCTTCCCGGCCTTACTCCACCTGCGTCCTGCCTCTTTATGCCTTGTTTGGTCCCCTCCCCCGAGCGCACCTCTTCCTGATCCCACTCAACCCCATCCCTCTCAGCACCTCCTGCATGCCGTTGAACAGCTGATCACCGGCGGGTGGGAGACACTCTGAGGGTAGGGGAGGAGCTGATCAGTGGGCCACTGGGGGGTGCTGAGGGATATCTCAGTAGGGGGAAGGTATAGCTCAGAGGTTTAAGCATTGGTTTACTAATCCCAGGATTGTGAGTTCAATCCTTGAGGGGGCCACTTAGGGATCTGGAGCAAAATCAGTACTTGATCCTGCTAGTGAAGGCAGGGGGCTGAGCTCAATGACCTTTCAAGGTCACTTCCAGTTCTAGGAAGGGGAGCAGATGGGCTGTTTTTGTCCTACTCAGTGGTGCTCGTGGGCTGGGAGCATTAAGGCATCCCAGCAGATGTAGGCTCCAGGGACAAAGGCATCCATGAAGTTGCTGTTTCTGTTCGGAGGGAGGTTGGCACTTGGGGGCCAGGGGTCTCTGAAGGAGGGTGGAGCATGACAGAAAAAATCTCTGGGTTAGGAGTGTCCAGGATCCATTTTCCAAGGACCTGGTTAGGGGACAGACGTGAGAAAGAGCCTGGAGAGGGAGCAGTGCTGGGAATGGATCCACAGTGTGGTAAGGATCAGATCTGCTCACCATTTTTATTATTACCATGGGGGAAAGTGTAGTGTAACAGGGAGGGATTTCTGTGCTGTGACCAATACAATTATTGCTATGGAGGATATTGCAGGCGGTCGGATGGGATTAGCTTCGCCTGAGGGTGGAAGCCACAAAATTTCCCTGGCAACCCTTTCCTCCCCCAACCACTGCCTGTTCTTCTTCATCTGTACGTTAGCATCATGCTGTTACCTCCGCATCTTAATTCAGCATCCTGGTAATGTTTACCCTAATTTTCCCCCACTCAAGGCAGGTGATGACTGAAAATATTTCACCCAGGAGAAATTCTAGATGGTCAGTCAGTTTCCAGGCCATATTGAGTCAGACCAAAGGTCCATCTAGCCCAGTATCCTGTCTTCTGACAGTGGCCAATGCCAGGTGCCCCACAGGGAATGAACAGAACAGGTAATCATCAAGTGATCCATCCCTTGTTGCCCATTCCCAACTTCTGGGAAACAGAGGCTAGAGACACCATCCCTCCCCATCTTGGCTAATAGTCATTATCCTCTATGAATTTATCTAGTTCTTTTTTGAACCCTGTTATATACTTGGCCTTCACAACAACTTCTGGCAAAGGGTTCCACGGGTGTAAATAAACATTTCCTTTTGTTTGTTTTAAACCTGCTGCCTATTTATTTCATTTGGCGACCCCTAGTTCTTGTGTTAAGAGAGAGAGTAAATAACACTTTCTTATTCACTTTCTTCAAACCAGTCATGATTTTACAGACCTCAATCATATCCCTCCTTCAGGGCCTTCTCCAGGCACCAGTGAAGGAAGCAGGTGCCTGGAGCACCCCATAGAAAGGGGCAGCACTCTGTCCCTTCTTGGGGCAGCATGTTCGAGTCTGCAGGGCAATTTGACAGCGGGTTCTTCACTTTCGTTCTTCCTCTTTGGAGGCATTTCAGTTGGCTTTTTTTTTTGCCTTCGCCTCTTGAGGTGGCAAAAAAACTGGAGCCAGCCCTGCCCTCGTTAGTCATCTCTTTTCCAAGGGGAAAGGTCTCAGTCTGATTAATCCTTCCTCATAGAGAAGCCATTCCATACACCTAATAATGTTTGTTGCCCTTTTCTGAACCTTTTCCAATATCAATTCATGTTTTTTGAGATGGGGTGACCACATCTTCATGCAGTGTTCAAGATGTTGGCATACCAGGGATTTATATAGAGGCAATATGATATTTTCTGTGTTATCATCTATCCCTTTCTTAATGATTCCCAACCTTCTGTTTGCTTTTTTTGACTGCCGCTTCACATTGAGTGGATGTTTTCAGAGAACTGTCCAAGATCTCTTTCTTGAGTGGTATCAGCTAATTTATACCCCATTGTTTTACATGTATGGTTGGGATTATGTTTTCCAGTGTGCATTATTTTTCACTTATCAACGTTGAATTTCATCTGCCATTTTGTTGCGCAATCACCCAGTTTTGAGTGATCCTTTTGTAGCTCTTTGCAGTCTACCTGGAATTAACTATCTTGATTAGTTTTGCATCATCTGCAAATTTGGCACCTTATTGTTTACCCCTTTTTCCAGATCATTTTTGAATATGTTGAATAGGACTGGTCCCAGCAGAGAGCCCTGGGGGAAATCACTTTTTACCTCTCTACATTCTGAAAGCTGACCATTTATTCCTACCCTTTGTTGCCTACCTTTTAAACAGTTACCAATCCATGAGAGGACCTTCACTCTTATCCCATGACACCTTACTTTGCTTAAGAGCCTTTGGTGAGGGACCTTTTTGAAAGCTTTCTGAGAATCTGAGTACACCATATCCACTGGATCCCCCTTGTACACATGCTTGTTGACTCCCCTTAAGTAATTCTAGAAGATTGGTGAGGCATGATTTCCTTGTACAAAAACCACGTTGACTCTTCCCCAATAAAGTATGTTCATCTATGTGTCTGATAATTTTGTTATTTACTATAGTTTCAACCAGTTTGCCCGGTATTGAAGTCAGATTTACTGGCCTGTAATTAGCGGGATCATCTCTGGGACCTTTTTAAAAATTGGTGTCACATTAGCTATCCTCCAGTCATTAGGTACAGAAGCTGATTTAAATGATAGGTTACAAACTAGAGTTAGTAGTTCTGCAATTTCACATTTGAGTTCCTTCAGAACTCTTGGGTGAGTACCATTGGGTCCTGGTGACGTATTATTGTTTAGTTTATCAGTTTGTTCCAAAACCACCTCTAATGACACCTCAATCTGGGACAATACCTTAGATTTGTCTGAGGTTGGGATGGTCCATGAACAACTGTATGAGCTAGAATACTGGCATTAAAAAAGGTTCAGAGAAGGGCAACTAAAATGATTTGGGTCCCATATGAGGAGAGATTAAAGAGGCTAGGACTTTTCAGCTTGGAAAAGAGGAGACTAAGGGGGATATGATAGAGATATATAAAATCATGAGTGGTCTGGAGAAAGTGAATAAGAAAAAGTTATTTACTTGTTCCCGTAATATAAGAACTAGGGGCCACCAAATGAAATTAATGGGCAGCAGATTTAAAACAAATAAAAGGAAGGTCATCTTCACACAGCACACAGTCAACCTGTGGAAATCCTTGCCTGAGGAGGGTGTGACGGCTAGAATTATAACAGGGTTTAAAAGTGAACTAGATAAATTCATGGAGGTTACTTCCATTAATGGTTATTAGCCAGGATGGCTAAAGCTGTGTCCCTAGCCTCTGTTTCGCAGAGGTGGAGATAGATGGCAGGAGAGAGATCACTTGATCATTATTGTTAGGTTCACTCCTCTGGTACCTGGCATTGGGCCACTGTCAATAGACAGGTACTGGGCTGGATGGACCTTAAGTCTGACTCAGTATGGCCATTCTTATGACTCAGGTATCCTTCGCCTAACTTCCTTTTGTGATCTGGGGTGGGGAAAATAAGTTGTCTGCCACAACGGGCTGCTTCTTGGAATTTTTTTTTTTTTTTTAGTTAAAATACATTTTTCTGTTTCAATGAAAAAACAGTAAATCACCATACATGACAATCCTTAATATTACTGTACTCCATTCCCAAACGGGGGCCCCTTGCAGATATCAATGAATGTCTTTGGGCTTTGTTTATTTTTTTTAAACATGTGTCTTTCATGCTTAACATTTGTGGATTGTTTTTTAAATAAAATGGGGGCATGACAACCATGATAAGCACCCTACAAATATCTATAGCTTTTAAATGTTTGGTTGTCTTTAGAGCACATACTTGTTCGAAAGTATGGTGGAGGTTTGTGAATGCTTGAAACATTTTAGTTTTGGGTTAGACACTACTTTATTTTTGTAAATATATTATTTTAATGACTGTGAGTTGCTAGAAAAAGTGATCCATCGCATTCTACAAACTCCAGGGGTCATATTTAAACTGTCCAATAGAGTTCTACCAACTCCTGGGTTATATTTAAACCGTCCAATAGCATTTGAAAACTTCTGAGGGTTTTTTTTCATTTCATATAATCAGAGCTCACCATCCTCACCCACCTCCCTTACTGTGGTTGTACACCTGTCAAATTTAGTTATTGTTCACTAATATGAATAATCCTGATGGCAACAAGGGTGGTAATCTCAGTCACCCTGGCTATTCAGTGGGCGCATGGTAAAAATCATTCAGTTCAACACAGTGGGTCATCTCTCTATTGTACTCAAACACAGCTGAACCACAAGATTCTAGAACATACATTTCAGCTTTTTGCTGTAAATGGGTCTCTTTAGCGCAAAGACAAAGAGATAGGTTCTCACAAACTATTTTTTTTATTTAAAAGACATACAGCTCCTTGAAAACAAACCAAGATGCTCCATCAGAACTTTAGCTCACTTAAGGGCCACAGAGACCTTCTAACAGAAACACAGATAGTCACAAAGCCCTTTTCAATAGATTTTTTATAGCTACCAAGTTTTATATCATGTTTGTCTCCTCACCATTCTGTAACTTAATCCTTTTAGATTTCTTACAAATAGTCTTTTTCTTAAGCAGGTTTCTTAACTTTTTTGCGCAGATCACATGGTCAACATAAAACTGAAAGCAGGCATCTTCTGGTTTGGTCATTTTCTTTAAAACACTTTCAGGGTCTTCACTGAATTTCACAGCATTTATTAAAGTCACTCCTTGTACTAATTTTTTTTGCGTTGGGTTTCAGGGTCAGGTTCTGGCGTATCCATCAATGGCTGGGCCAAAGGGCTCCCATCAGCCACTCCGTCCTCCTCCTTGGAACTGTTACTGATGTAGTGCTTTCTCCGTGGATGGTCGAAGGCCTTCAGGGATAAAACAAAGTTTAAAATTTTCACGGGGATGGTGAAGGAGTCCATGTTTCCTCTCAGTGTTTCCACGATTTCTAAAACATGCATTCTTGGTAAGAGATGGCCTCTTCTGCACGACACTGAGACTTCTGGTGTGCTGGTGCTTTGCTCTTATTGGTAGAGGGTGGTGGGAAGAGTTCTTAGAGGCGTCACACAATCCTCTTCTGGGCAGTTCATCCTACTCCAGAACCTGCCCTATTTTGGTCAAGTCTGTTCTCGAATAGGTCCTCTGTGGCTGAAACCCATCCTGATTGGTATACTGCAGTGGGGGGAGTTCTTAGAGTGGTCACATGAAGCACTTCTGGATGGGTCACCTGCCCCAGACTGCCCCCGATTAGTCAAATCTCCTCTCGAGGTGGTTCCCAGTGGCTGAAACCCCTCCTGATTGGTAGAGGGTGGTAGGAGGAGTTGTTAGAGGCATCACATGATCCACTTCCAGATAGGTCACACTGCCCTGGAACTCACCCGACTGGTCAAATCACCTCTTGGGGCAGTCCCATGGAGGGCAAAACCCACCCTGATTGGTAGAGGGCAGTGGGAGGAGTTCTTATAGTGGGGTCAAATAACACATCTTGCTTCTGATCATGTGTCTGGCTTGACTCCAGAAGTAATACCCCCAGGGGTGGGATTCCAGTGATGGATGCCCAGGGCGTAGCTAACATTTGATTGATGGTAGGGCCCTTATTCTACTTAGTGCAATTTCCTGTTTTGCTATTGCTGTTTCTTTAAATAGTGGGAGGGCAGGGTGAGGCAGAATGGCAGAATTGGGGTGAGAAGTTTGATAAAAATAAAGGGAAGGAAGGGGAAGAGGCACAGCCACACCTCCTCCCCCTGCCAAGCTAGTCACTCACTGTCAAGTGTTTCTCTGGAATCACCACAGAGCAGAACCTCAAAGATAGATTCAAAGGAGGATCAGATGTTGGTTGCACAGATTTTCTCAGGAAGTTTTTACCATACAGGAAGGGCATTATTGTAGAAAATGGAGAGGTAAACAGTTAAAGACATTTCCCTTAATCCATCTATGTGTACCAGTTCTTTTTAGGAAGACCCTGAGGTAGGTGTGGTGCCAGCCAGTCATTATTCTGTGCTATATGCCCCTAGCTTTGTGCCTGTTCCTTTTAATGTGTCTGTCCCAGGAATCAAGTAAACTTGTTTTCAAAGAATCTTCCCCTACTGACAGCACTGATGGGCATGGGTCATGGCCTGCTCAGGAAGCCCTAAGCTCTGTCTCTACTACTAAGAATCATGGTCTAGGTAGGAAATCCAAAGGCGGGCTGAAAGTAACATTAAACACTTACCGGTAGCGAGGCCCAGCTCCGGGGGCCTTGGGCAGAAGGGGCGGGGCTGGAGGTCAGCCTCCCCCAGACAGGCCATCTGCACTGCCTGGCCTGTGCCTCCCTGGGCTCCGCCAGTGATTGAAATTTTAAATCGCGAACCCCGGGGCAGCTGCCACTTTTGCCCTCCCATCCCCCGGTCGGCCCTCCTCCAAGGTCAATTAGTAGAAGAACTGTCAATATGTCAGATGCTGCTGAGTAGTTCTTCTTCGATAAAGCTGATCTGAGTGACACAACTTGGTTCGAGCGAGTTGTCCTTGTCTACAATTGGGCATGTCCTATACTGGGGATTGGTCTTTTAATGATCACTTTTGGTACAAGGGATTTCTTTCCTACTTTGTAAAATAGCCTGCCTCTAACGTCTCCCAATTCATGTTTAATATGATATAGAATCTATCGGGGTTAGAAACAGCATGGATACAGTTTGTACAGAACTTTTCCTTCCAGCTCCGGAGACCGGGGGCTACCCGATGATCTGAGGCTGTGGTAAACCTGATGTCAGGAGGGGGCTCATCACTCATATATGGTGATGTTTGTTGCTTTCAAGTTTTATTGGCTGTTTTAGCTGCATGAAGTCACAGATAAAATCACTGATGATAACTAAAAAGGCAGGTGGGTTTGCTATTGGTTCCTTCCCGCAGCTGATGCCAGCCTCTGAATCTATATATTTCCCTTCCACTGCTTTGTTATCACTTGTTAGACACAGAGGAGCCCTGGCAGGTGCTTAGGTGCAGCCAGTGCAGTGAAAGGAGGGCACAGCAAGTCAGGTTGGCAATGAAGGGGCAGC
This sequence comes from Chelonoidis abingdonii, assembly GCF_003597395.2. NCBI lineage: Eukaryota > Metazoa > Chordata > Testudines > Testudinidae > Chelonoidis > Chelonoidis abingdonii. The sequence continues at coordinate 145,579,716 of NC_133769.1, read as the reverse complement.
TCTCCACTCTGGTGCTGTGGCTTCTTCTCCTTACAATTCAGGACATAGCAGGTAAGTCTCTTCTGGTAACCCAGGGGAGCTGGGTTAACTGGAACTATGGTGGTAACTTTCACAGTCAGCTTTTTACCATCGGTGCCTGGCTAGGAGGTTGTGACTTTTCCTTTCAGGATTGGGCCTTGCCGCTGTTATTGAGGCTTTTGTTACCTTGAGGTTGGACTATTCAAATGACCCTAATGTGGGGCTGCACCTTAGAACCAGTCAGAGAATGAAGCTGGCGCAAATGTCAGCGACTCACTGATCAGCGTATCTTGCTGGGAGCATGTTAGAGCTGTGCTGCAGGGTCTGCACTGGCTGCCCATCTCTGCCACAGCTGTGGTTAGCAGTGGAGCCTGAGTTGGTTCCCCCTTTTTCTAAAGGAGAGGGGTGGCTGGCAGGGTGTTCTCTGTGCGGCCTCCAGGACTCTGAAACTTGTCCCCTTTGGGCCAAAATAGCCCAAATTAGATGATCATCAGGGCACACTGCAAAAGACACTTGTTTGGGGGTGAGAAGGAAGGACCTAGGCTGTGTGTCACATAATGAGAAATGGATGGGAAGGAGTTTCTGTAGGTGTCTGGCTGGCTGAGTTCCTGTTGAAATGGTCACTTCATGCTGCATGGATTTGCATGTGTCATCACTGTCGTACGGGTGCCAACAGTCTTGACTGGGCATTGCTTTAGTGTTTTAAATCCTAAGAAATACGTCAGTAGTTTGGGATCCAACAGAAATGTCTGTTTGGTCCTGAATCCAACAGCTCCAAGGGCCAAGTCCTGGCTCCTCACTCCCCCATTCACTCACTGAAACCAGTAGAAGTTTTGCAATTTTGATGTGAGCAGGATTTATTCAAATAAACCCAGAGCTGATTCCTCCCAGAGAAGGGGTGTGTGCATGTGTTGGGGTACAGTGTGCAATGACCTGTGCCCATGGGGTTACTGGAAGTTCTGCTAGCAGGAATATTTATTCTGCAGGAGCCCTGCCTCCCTCCCCCAGGGTTTCTGCTGGAGCAGAGAAGCTTTGAATCCTAGTTGGAGCCTAGAGAAGTCCGACCAGCACAAGCTGCACGGCAGATGTTCTGTATCAGTGCCTCTCACAGCTGCACTGGTTTCATACCCTCAAGTCTGCCCCTGCCCAATGTCAGGGCTGCTCTCATTCCTCCAGCACAGAGGCGGCTGCAGGCTCTTTCCCATGCTGTGTCCCAGCTCCAGGCAGCCTTAACAGCAGTGGGGACAGGGGTGCTGGTGCATTTTAGGGAGTGAATCTGGCCCAAAGACTCCACTGCTGATTAGCAATAGGATGAAAATTGACTGTGGTACTCAAATATGATTCAAATAATACAGTGATTGGAACCTGTTGGGATGGTGTTACAGCATCATAATGATCCATGTGACTGTCAGGGCAGTGAACTGCTCCACAGTAGCTGGTTCATGGGAACCTGATGTGCTGCTGCGCAAGCCTGAGAAACTGACTCTGAAGCTGATAATCAGAAATGTCAGTCTAAATTATTGTCTTAGAGAAAAACCTGCCCTAATGTATATTTCACAGACAGCTCAGTAATTGTGCAGTGCTTAGAGGGCTGGTACTCAGAAAATCCCTAGCAAACCAAACTGTTTATCAGGTTACTTGGAGTTTATATTTCAGATTCCCAAGAAATTTGAATATAATGTGCTGGGATTAGAGCCCATAACACAGCTGTGCATGACCGAAAAGCAGGGAATTCTTTGGTGACTCTTGGTGATCAGATTGACTTTGCAGGGGAGGAACAATTACTACCGTGTGAGAGATAAATTACTGCATGATTGTGGGATGGTGTCATATAATGATGCCAGGCACATGTTCAGCTCAGTGTATTTTTGTTGGATTTATGAGCAAATGTGCATCATCCCCTAGAAATTTCTTATTTTCTATGGGAAATTTGACTGCTTCACATGATGCAGACACAGTGACATGGGGGAGCATAAAATACTCTCCAGTTATTTGTGGGATAGCGTCATATAGTGATGCCAAGCACATACTCAGCTCAATGTATTTTTGTTGGATTGATGAGGAAATGTGCATCATCCCTTTGATAGTTTTTTATTTTCTATTGGAAATTTGAGTTTGCTTCACATGACACACACACAGTGACATGGGGGAGTTTACAATATAGGGGATACCACCAAGCAGCTACTTTTTCCGTTCCCTCAGTGCCCCAGTTCTCCTCCCTGAGCCCTGAGTAGAGGCCAGGTTAGTCTTTGCCAGAAGATCATGTTTCACAAATACTGACCTCTTTACATTGTGCGGAAAACAAATTTGTAAGATGATGTGGGGCCCAGGCAAACAAATGAGAAAATATCAGGGGAGGGTCAAAGCTGCAGGTTTCACTCCCAGACCCAGATCTGAACTTCTCCAATGTTCATAGTGCTGGGTGGGGTCATTATTCCAAGCTGGGCCACAGAAGTGGAGCCAGTATATGTTAGGTATGGTATGTAAATATGATTGATAGCTGAAAGGTGCTGATGGCTGCCATCAGGGAGTCTTCCATACTAAGACAATCACAGACCTCATGAAAGCCAGTGGCAGTGTAAAGTGCTCTCTTTTAGGGTCAAAAGATGGAACAATCAAGATCCTTAATGTAGGTAAAACAGCTGCAGACAGTGGGGGCTACTGAAAAAGGCACTGGGCACATGTGCAGGGCAGAGCTAAGCCAGGGGTTTCCACTGTTGCCAATGCAGGGGCCAGGATACTGGCATCAGACTGTGTCTGTTGAAGGGAGAAGACAGTAGAAGGAGTTGTGACTGGGATCTTGGAAGTAGAAAAGAAACAAAGCCTGTTGGAGTTCATTGGATTGGCAGGCTGGGGATTTTTGAGCAAGGAAATTGCTGGCTGTTCTTAGTTTCTACTGTCTGCAGGGAAACAGAACTGTGTGCACTTAGCTAGAGCAGTGTTACAGCCTTGGGTCCTGCCACGAGTGATCATCATTGAGTTAACCCCACTGAAAAAAAGCCCCTTTTTTCTTAGTGCAGACCAGACCCCATGGGTTGGCTGTGGGACTGCAATGAAGTGAGTTGTACCTGAATAAACGCCCCTGTGGATTGCAGCAAAGTGAGCAGTTTGCATTTGCTTGGCATTAAAGGAGCAGGATGGTCTCGGCATGTACTAGTGTGAACTGCACTGTTCTCTGAGCTCCATGGAGGCTCGATAAACACGTTGTCCCCTGCTCAGCCATCCACTGTTGCAACCAGCTCGTTCCAGGGGTCATTGTGGAACTCTCCATGTAGTGTAACTCATGGGCATTGTAATGATGCCCATACTTGCTCCCAGGTCTCAGGGTCAATCCTGTGTCTTCACTCCCTGTCCTGGGGACCAATTCTCCCAGCCAATATCCCAGGACTGTGAGACAGGCAGTGGACCCTCCTCACAGTTCCTGTGACTTGCCTCTCTCCCAGCAGCAGTTTTGAGACACAAAACTCTAGAGACAACTGGGGGCAGGGGGTGGAACTCAGATCTCGCTACTGGGAAAAGTCAATGGCAGGGAGTGGGGGCAGAGTCTGCTGCTCATCTGGGGAAGGAGCAGCCTGTACATGCAGGGCAGAGAGGCCGGGTAGAAAGGAGTGAAGAGCCCAGGGGAGGCACATGGAAACAGACAAATGTGGAAGAGGGAAATGTGTGGGGCAGGTGGGGAGAGGAAGCTCCGGTAGAGAGCACAAGACTGTAATGTCAAGCACCACAGAACAAAAATTACAAGGTTATAAAAAACATACAGTCATGTTACTCAGTCTGTCTATGGACTTTAGAACCCCCCCACCCCCCGCACTCCTTTGCCAGAGTGGGGGTGAGAATTGCAGGCTGAAAAGTCACCATTTAATGCACCCAAAACTGCACGACTCCCCCTCGCTGCTCAGCTGGAGACTGCACTTACCCTCCCTCACCTCTGAGACAGGAACTGCCGTCCATTGCCCAGCACTGCCTTCGCTCTCCCCTCCTGGGTCAGTTCCTCTAGCTGACGAAGGGGCGGCTGGGAAATAGTTTGACAGTCACTGAACTAAGCAATGCAGCATGGTTCACACTCACACACAGAACTTCTGTTACTGTTCAGGGGTGAGTTACAGATACTGGAGACCTTCACACTGACATCAACCATTCACATCAGCTATAATGTCACATAACACGACCGGTTTGGTTTAGCCATTTGCAAATAGCAACACTTCCCTGGCTTCCCCCACCCCACCCTGCAACTTCTCTGTCTCAGACTGAAGCACACCCCACAATCTAGAGGCCCCTCCTCTTCCCTTGCCTCCCTCCAGCCTCCTGTTCAAGACCCCTCCTCCCCTCTCCACTATCCCTCCTGCCCCCTACTTCAGTCGTTATTCCTCACTCCACTACTCCCTCATGCCCCTCTGCTCCAGACCCCCACTTCCCTGCCCCTCCATTCCCCTCACTCTCCCTCCTTCCTGCCTCCTTCTCCAGACCCCTCAGCCTCCTCCTCAATTCTCCCTCTTCCCGAACTCTAGACCCCTTCCTCTCCCTGTCTTCTGACACAACTTCCCAGCCCCCTTCCTTCACCTGGTCCCCTGCTCCAGACCCCCACCTATCTGCCCCTCCACACTCCTTGCCTGCCTCCTTCTCCAGCCCCCTTAGCCCCCTCCAGAGATCTCACTCCTCCCCCACTCCAGGCCCCCTCCTCTTCCTTCCTCCTGACCCAACTTTTCAGACTCCTCCCTTCCCCTGATCCCCTGCTCCAGACCCTCCACCCTCCACTTTACACTCCTCCTTTTTACCCACACAGCACCTGCACCCCATTCCCTAAAAACTCCTGAATCTGCCTCCTGCCCCACAATGCCCTTCTCCCCTCACTCTCCCCATCCTCCTTGCACAGGGTCTCTACTTCCCATCACAGTCTCTGGGTCCTGTCCAGGCCCTTGAGCCATTCAGGGGAAGCCACGTTCCCTGTGGGCTTCAGTCTCATTGAAAACAGTGAGAAGTGGCAGCCAGCTTTATTCAGGGCGGCCTCACTCCCACACGCCGACAGACTGTAGGGAGATGGTGGCATCTCGCTGGATTCAGCCCCAGTGACAGTGACAGGAGATGGCGCCTTTTGGAATAAGAGAAACTCCGTGAGTTGGTGTCTTGCATCGTGTTCTCACAAGGTGAGTAAGAACACCCCAAATTGCCAGAGTGGGAATAAAATGGCAAGAGCTGCACCACTGACAGCCCCGAGTGTGAGGCCCTGAGATGTGAGAAGTTGGCGACATGAGGCAGCTCTGGGCATGTCCCATTCTCCTGGCTCTGGGCGTGGATCCCCTGCTGCCAGGCGCGGACTCTGCTGTGATAACGGTGGGGAGGGGGCTCCCTGCTCGCTCTGACCCTGCTCTGTCTCTCTCTTTGAAGGTGCTGATGAGCTAAGGCTGGCCAACGAAGGCAGCTCCTGTGCCGGGAGAGTGGAGGTTAAACACTAGGATCAGTGGGGGACGGTGTGTGATAACGAATGGGACATGGAAGATGCTGAGGTGGTTTGTAAGCAGCTGGGATGTGGATCTGCTGTCAGTGCCTATGATCAGGCTCATTTTGGAGAAGGCTCTGGACCAACTTGGCTGTATCTAGTTGATTGTGATGGTGACGAGTCAGCTCTCTGGGACTGCAGACATGGAGGATGGGGTGCAGCACAGTGCCTTCATTCTTATGATACTGGAGTGATCTGCCTTCCCCCATAGGAAACTCCCCATGAGAGAGAAAGAAAGAACTGAACCCATGTGTGACATTTCTGGTGACTCAGAGCTGGACTGTGCCCTGCTCTGGGGTCAGGGTGGAACTGACCAGTCTCTCCTTGAGGTCCCCTGGGCAGACTGGGGATGAGCAGGCTGTGCCATCCTCTGGGCCACTAGCAGGGGCAGCTGGGGCAGCTGTTGTGGGGTGGGTGACCCTATTAGCCAGTCTGTGCTGGTACATGCCTGGGTACAGCAGCCCAGTGTCTCCCTGGGGCAGTGGCAGCAGCTGTGACCCTGCCTGTGGCTACTGGAGCTGGGACAGGAGTCGGTGGGGGGGGAGTGCTGTGGAGCTTTCCCCAGAGTTCCCTGAGGCACCAGGGGCGGAGCCCCTCTCCCTGCTACTTTAAAGTTTCTACTGAATTCTCTGACAGTATGGCTTGCGTGTTTCAATCTATTTGTGCTGTTGCCAGGCTCGGGTGACTAACTCTGCATTTTCATATTTTCCAATGTGTCTTAATTTTTTAAAGGAACTTTAGTTGTGTATTTCCAGGCTTTCCAAAGGGTGATTTAAAAAAACAGAAAAGAATCAATGGCATTCTTTTAAGGCCTTTTCTGCAGTGTGACACCTTTGCAGAGCCATAATTTCAGCTTAATGAAGATTTTTCTCTGGGAGTCTAAAGGTTGGGGAAGCAGCCTGATTTATTCTTCTCTTAGGAGCCCAGATCTGGTTCCTCTTTCCTCCAGCATTTGTTATAGGCAGCGCTAGCAGCGTTGCCTATAATTAAGGTTGCCTGATATATCCCATTCTAAGATCCTTTTTTCAGTTGCTTTTAATACATAATAATAACGATAATGTGCTCAGTGCAGGTGTTGGATATAGGCCATTAAATAAGATCTGGGACCACACAAAGAATGTGGAGGATAAAAAGAAATATTGAATAGCTACCTATTCACTGAATGCAGCAGCGGTGGTGTGTAAAGAATTGTATGTGATCATGTAACTAAAGAATGTTCTATAATGCATATGCACAAGGGAGCCAAATTAAGGTTGCATGAGCATTTCCTAACATTTGAGCACTTGAGTTTGCCACCTTAATGTTCTTTTAACACAGATTTGTTGGATGCGATATAGAGTCCAGATTTACTAGTGTTTCTTCTACTCTTTGTTTCAGAATCTTGTTCCTAATAGAGAGCTCCTCTTCTCACTTCTTCTTCCCAGTTAATTCTAAATACACAGTCAGTTCAGAAAGTGCTCACTGATGTTTCCCCTCCTCTGCCCCCCTCAGCTGCCAATCATTCTCCAAACAAGAGAAACATTTGTAGAGACAAGATCCCAGGAGGACCCATAAATTTCCAAAAAAACCCCAACCTTTAGTCTCAATAATATCTTTAGTTTTTCTTCATTGTCTGTGTTAATTTATAATAGCTTTGAACACCGTGCAGAGATCTGGGAACAAGTTAGGTAGTATATTAGTGGGAATGAGACATGAGTGGCATTGGGGTGACACAAATGATCCCCTGGGGAACCTGTTATTATTGATTCTGTGATATAAACCTTGGCAGATTAAAACTCAGTGATACAGCCAGCAGCAGGTTAAAGGGAGAAATGATTTTTCATTCTACTTTTTTCCATATGGTTTCTATCAAACACAATTTCACAGATGAGCTAATGACACAGGAGAGTGGTAAATACATTTTCCAACCCAGCCCATGTCAGTAGTGATTGATGTTTGGTAGCCCCCATGCAACAAGTTGATGATCTTAGTCTACCATCACCACTGGACATTTCTCGGCACTTATGCTGGCAATATTTAGGAGCGGCCAAAGGCTGAATGGGCAAGAGAGATTGAAGTCCCCTCTCTTTACACGCTGGTTGGGCAGTGTTCACCCCAACTCTGTGCCCTCTCAGCCTTGGCTGTGTCAGCACAAAGGGGCCACAGTCACCATAAGCCCCACCCCTTCCCTCAGAAATATGCCTGGTACAGTGGGGGGTGTACCTATTGGGTTTCCGGGGTACAGTGGAGGTGTAATGGGGTAGTAACCCTGCTCCTGCCCTGAAGGGCTTAAAACAGCCCTGGGAGAGAGCTGTGGTAAGAGAAAACCTGGGCTGATTGGGGAAGTAGCCACAGCTGGGCCATGCCCCAGTCAGGCTGCAGCTGGCCCTTAGAAGTGGGCAGTGGCCCAGGGAGCAGTCAGTCTCTCTCTGCTTTCAGAGATGGGGTGGGGGTTGGTGGTGGCTGGCTGGGAAGCTCAGGGTACCTAGAGTAAGGCAAGGCTGGGGAAAAGCCAGAGGGGCTGGGGAGCTCCAGGATGGCAACTCCCCAGGTTGCATGGCCTAGTTCAAGGCCCCATAGAGGTACTTAGTTGCACAGAAAGGCAGCAGGTGCAAACCCCCCTTGCCTGTGATGAGTGGCTTATACTTCAGTCTGCCCCAGGGAATGGGGCTAGCTGGTGACTGGCAGTAGCCTATGAGTGAGACAAGGTGGGGTAGGGGTTCCCTGGGGAGGGGAGACCCTGAGACTGAGGGGTGTACTGCCAAGGGGCAGCATCCCAGGTAATGGGGCATTGGAGTCCTGGGGGGGACACAAGGGCCAAGCAGCAGTGGGACACTGGCGAGCAGAGGGTGCTCCAAGGCTGGAAAATGAGCTAATTCCCAGGATACCAGCAGGAGGCACCGCAGGGGTGAGTCTCACACCGGTACAGGAAGCCTCCTAAACAGGAGTAACCCCCAGTACATGGAGGTGCATTTGTAACACTGACAGACTCTGGTCATTAGTGGGCAGGATTGAACTGGACCTCTAAAGCTTAGTGCTATGGGCCTCTACTGCATGAGCTAAACAATTACCAGCCTATTAACCAAAACTGTAGCAAACTCATCAATATCTAGGTGCTATTAGAGGGAGACAGAGCACCATAGCCAGCAGGCATGACACACTGGCTCCCCTCTCAGTCCCTCTGCCAGGTTCAGCACTGGTGCAAGGAGCTACCAGGGCCGAGAGTCTCTTTCTCCGCTTGATTCTTGGTTTCCCACATAAAGTGAGTCCTGGAGCTACAGTCTCTCAGTTGATCCTGGTGTAACTGACTGAGCTGCACCACCCTTATTTCCACTGTTTCTGTACCAGAAATGCACAATTGCAGACAGGAACTCATTCGCATAATGGGAGGAGCCAAAAGCAGGAGCCTAGCAGCCACACCCCCATTCCCTGCTGGGCGTGTGTGTTTGTGTGATTTTTGCCATGGTTTCCCAGCCCTGCTCAGTCACATGGTGTGGCCCGGCCTCACTCCCTGCCTGGCAGCTGCTGGAACCTGTGAGCTGCAAGCTTTGCCCCATGGGGAGAGACAGGAGGAATAGATGGGAACTGCAGAGAGGGGGCTGCTGCTTTCCAGGAGGGGAGGCTGAGAGTAACAGGGGGTGGGGCCTGTCTGCAGGATGGGACATGACTAGACGTGTTCCAAGGGTGGCTGAAAATTTAAATTGTGCCCCCTGCACTATCAGCAGGTATAGGTAGTCTCTGTCTGGGATTGTAAACCCTGAACTTCTGGGCTATTCCCCTACTTCTTGGGGGATTTGGAGAGTATCCAGATGGTGCAAAGGAACTTGACTGGCTGCTTGGGAAATAGACACAAGCAGTTTCCATGGCAAATCCCAAATAACTGCAAAGTAGAAACTTACCTGTCTGAGAAACCTTCACTCCAGCCATCCAACTCCAGTTACCTGGTTTTGATGATGCAACTCATCTTAGTACCAAAGTGACCAATGAGCCACCTAAATTGTGTCCCTTCACATTTAGTACTGAAAATTATTTACCTCAGAAATAAAGAATTGTTGCCCTGAGGTTACAGAGCCATTTATGCTAAAGGAAAAGATACCTCAACACTTCAAGTTTCCTGCATTAATGCTCAGTGTGTATCCTTCATTTATCACATATTGGCACCAAACCTGGGCTTTGTCAGGTGTCACAGATCTACAGGATCTATGCTATGCCCCAGCTTTTAAACAGTCCCTTGAAGTAATGCCTTCCATGTGCCAGACCCCAATCAGTCACTCTCTTCCTTAAGGTAGGTCACGTGGCCTCAGTGCCTCCAAGACAGAGTCTCTGGACTCCAGCACTCCTGTTTCACACCGCGAGCTCTGCCCAGTGAGTCCAACTGAAACAGATCCCTGCTCAGAGACTTACAGTCATCAGGGACCAGTGCGCCTCAGCAAGTATCTGCAGTGACTCCAGGCATCCTTTTCAAACCACAGCAGGGTTTATTAGTCAACTGGAACACAGTATCAGGAAGTCCTATGTTTAGGGTTACCATACGTCTGGTTTTCCTGGACATAAACTCTTTTTTTGTTTGCTGACCTCTGTCCGAGCGGATTTTCCAAATATGAGAAAATGTCCAGGATTTTTCCAGATGTTGCAGCTCAGAAAGAGATATCTCCACGCCCTGACTGGTCCCTCCTCTGGGCATCCGCATCTGCCACGTCCTGCTAGCCACATCCCAGCCTGGCCCACCAAGTAAGCACAGCCACCAAGCACCTGTTGGCCTGGCCACCTGCCCCACCACAGGGCCTCAGAACTCAACCAGGAGTGGTGAGAGGGCCAGGCCCTAGCTCCCAGCCCAGGGAAGGGAGAGAAACCGGCAGGGAGACCTTGAGTGATGGGCTGGTTTTGCTTACCAGATATGCATCAGCTGGCAGGAAATGTGACATTGACCTCCACCTTTAGAGTGAAGCTGCAGGTACCCCCTCTGGCATCCCCCAAATACTCCTTCCCAGGACACACACACCCCTCCAGGACCCCCTAAATATCCCCTCCAGCACCCCCCAACTGTAACCCCTCTCCATATTGGGCCACATCAGCCATGCTGCTGTGGACCCATCTTGGTTTCTTCTTTCTTTCTCTCTCTCTTTGTCTCTCAGTCGCAGATGAGCTCCCATGTCTCTTCAAAGGCCAGCTCTTATCCTAGACTCCTGTCACTGCTCGGTCCATTGTCCTCCTCCTGCCGATTATGGCCAATTATCCATATTGCACCAAAGCAAGCACATCACAGTTCCCACCGTCTACATGCCAGGCAGCAATCTTGTACCTATAGGGCACTACCAGGAGGGGAGCATGACAATGGACATACCCCAGGGGAGAACAGCAGAGAGGCCAACACAGAGCATGGCCTTGTTAAACGCTGTGACTGAGTAGAAAACTGTTCACCAGCTTTGAACGTACAACAGCCACTTACACCAAATTTGCCCAGGCTTGCACTGGAGAATATATACAATATAGATTTTGCTGACCACTCCCTTTCTTGCTGAGCCACTGTCCAAATTCTCTTTTGGAGCCTGCCTCTTGTCTCACCAAGTCAGTGGGTCTAGTTGCAGTTACAACGACTTCACTCAGCCAACAATCAGCTCAGAGGTGGCAAATGGGTGCAGTGCACTAGTGGTGATGGTAAAGGCCCACTTTACACCAGTGCAGCTGCCTACACGCAGCGCTATGGAGACCTGAGCCCTCTGTGTGCACATAGCCCGGCAGTTACTGCTAGAGTTAAACATGTCTCACACTGGTGACCTATGAATTGTCATTGGTGCTCGATGAGTCCCACCCAAAAGAGGAGGCCGTTGCTCATTCACTGCAATAAAGGCCAGACTCTCCTTACTGCCTGTGCACAGACAGCTCCGCATGTCAGAGACTGTGGAGTTAAGTTAAAATTCACTGACAGAAAGCTTCATTTATGCAGAGTGCATGTTGCCCAGAGGTATCTCATGCCCTTCTAGGACATTGAGCTGGGCCAACTCAAACCGCTGAAAACCAGGCAATACAGAGTTATGGTAAATGACAAGGCAGCCTTAACTCTGCCCCCTGTAGCTGGAACTAGCCACTGGCACCGGGAATTATTTGCATGTTCTCCAGCTGCAGTCACTGTGTTAGGTGTAGCTGTGCTGATGGTGGAGATGATGAGTGGGAGCACTTTGGCAGAGCTGACTGTGATATGAGAATGTCTGGGTCTAAGCTCCACCATGTGATGAAAGGAAAGAGGTGCCTGTGGACCCTGGGCATCCCATATACCTCATTTCAGCACTGTGTTCTGTAGGGTGTGTCAGTGGCGGAGCACAGAAATCTTCTTGCCATGGGGATCGCAGCAGTGAGGTGGGAGATGAAAGCAGTCAGTGTGTTTAATGATGGTGAAAGGACAGTGTTAGCTGACATCCTGTGAGTATGGGTAAAGGGATTGTGAGAGGGGGCAGAGGGGTTGTACAATGTAACAAGTGTGGGGTTGTTTCTGACTGGGGAGCAAGTTCAGTGTTTGTAGGGCACTGGCCACTGAGGAACCTCCTCTGTGACTGGGAAATGTTTTAGTTTTCTTGTGTGCAGATGCTCCAGTGCCAGGCATTTCTTTTTCCTTGGAATAGTTCCCATTTTACAGTTTGTTTACTGAATGTGGGTCAGTGTCATAGAAGGTCTCAGCCGAGCTGTGGGACCCATGGCCAGGGTGGAGGCTTCTCTGTGAGGATTCGCTGAGCCAGCCAGGAGTTTGCCTGCTCTGCAGCAGGGCCAGCTCTAGGCTTTTTTGCCGCCCCAAGCCAAAAAAAATGTTGGCTGCCTCCCACCCCAGCCCTGGGCTATCCCGCCCCACATCAGTGCCCTCCTCCACCTGCACCCCCTGCTGCCCCAGCCCTGGGCTCCATTCCCCAAACGTGACCACCTCGTTCATCACAGCAATCCTCATTTACACTTGCAATGGGGATCAAATTGTTTCTCCTATTTTTATTTCACTTTAGTATAAATCTCGCCTCCCCACCCCCAAAATCTCATCTTTAGTGCTCCAAATGCACATGGAAGGCATAGGGACTAACCCTCAAACCTTGTACCCAGAAAGTGATGGGGATCTAGCAAGGCCGGCTCTAGCTATTTTGCCGCCCCAAGCAAAAACCATTTTGGCTGCCCCTCGTCCCAGCCCTGGGCTCTCCCCCCGTACCCCCCTGCTGCCCCAGTCCTGGGTTCTCCCCCCCCAATCCACACTCCCTGCCGCCCAGGTCCTGCTCCCCCTTCCTCCCCATAGTGCTCCCCCATGCACACACCTCCTGCCCCCCAGCCCTGGGCTTCCCCTCGCCCCTGCACCCTCCTTCCGCCGCAGCCTGGGTCACTGGCTCACTCCCAGGGCCGTCATTCAGCAGGAATTTTGGATGTGCACAGAAACAGACAGGATTGGTTCCCATATGGTTACAGAGCTGCAACAAAGTGGAACAATTTTCAGCTTGTGTGATTAGAGGATATCTGGATGCAGATTATGAGACTGTCCTCCATAATGAGGAAAAGTTGACATGCCTTTATATTCTTTTGTTCCACTCTTTCTTTCTGTGGGAATTTGCCAATGCAATATCACTGTCTTCCTTTTTAAACAAACAAACAAGCAAAAAGGCAATGGCTGTTGAAAAGCAATTGCAGTCCAAATAACCACTGGGAAGCATTTCTTGCTCAATTCTATCCTACTTTTCTATCAGCAAGTTACATGGATCAGTATATGATTTGGGAGAAAAGAAGTAACAGTTGCCCAAACTGAGCTTACGCACTCGTGAATTTTGAGTGTTCAAATCTGGAAGGCAGGTGCTGAGTGTGTGTGTGTGGCGGGGAGGGGGCTGTGGACTCTGCGGGGGAGCACAGCAGCATGTATGCAGCAGCGTGTCTGGAGCTGCACAGAGCCAGACATGCTGGTCTGATGGCACGGTAAGGGGCTGGGGGGTGGAGAAGGGGTAGGGTTCTGGGGGGGCAGTCAAGGGACAGGAAGCAGGAGGGGTTGATGGGGCAGAGGTTGGGGGGGCAGTCAGGGGAAAGGCAGCGGTTGATAGGCATGGGAGTCCCAGGGTTTGTTAGGGGACAGGTAGGGGGTGGGATCCTGGGGGAAGTTGGGGGGTCTCAGGAGGAGCAGTTGGGGGCAAGGAGAAGGGAGGCTCAGATAGTGGTGGGTGGGTCCAAGGGGCAGTTAGAGGCAGGGGTCCAGGAGGGGGTGATCAGGGGACAGGGAGTGGGGGGGTTGGATGGGTTGGGTTTCTGTGGGGGGCAGTCACAGGGAGTGGAACGGTGGCAGGCTGGGGCTTCCCTCCCCGTGGATTGTCCTGTTTTTGACTGTTAAAAATACGGTCTCCCTGCCACTCTCCACTCACAGCAGGCTGCTGCATGAGCTCCCCACTCTTCCTTTCCAGTTGGTAGTGGCCAAGGGAATGCTGGGATATGTAGTTCTTTCCTGCTCCAGGCTGGCTCTATAAGCAGGCAGCAAACCAGAAACTACAACTCCCACAGCCCCTGTTGGTTCTCGCTCCCATGCCGCCCCTGGAATGGGCTGACCAAGCAGTGCTTGCTTGCGCAGCCTGAAGCCTCTGTTATAAACAGAGAGAGCTGTGTGCGAGCTCAGAAGCTTGTCTCTTTCACCAACAGGAAGTTGGTCCAATAAAAGATATTACCTCAGCCCTTGTCTCTCTCAACCCCTTCTCATCCAGATTTCAGTTTTCATTTCTGTTGGGTTAACAACCAACTTCGCCAAAACTTTCTCTTCCACAAGTTCCAACTCAGTCAGTGCACAGGCTGGATGGCGCCAGGAGTGAATCAGGGATGCACAGTGAAAGAGGCTTTTGTCTGTAGGCCTCAGCCTCATTTGTTGCAGCAGCAGCATTGCCATCAATCGGCAATCCCTCCGTTGAGGATGATCTCTACCACAGATTTACATATGCGTCCCGAGATAACTCAGGAATCCGATCCTGGAACTATAATCTGCCCGCAGTAGGTACAGATGTTTCCTGACGGGTCAGATGCTGAGGGAGAAAGTTTTTTTCTTTTTTCTTTCCTTCCTTCTCTCTTTCTTTTCAACTTCAAAGGCAAGGCGCTTCTCCTCAAAGCGGGCCACTGTCTGTTGGAGGATGTGGCTTCATTGAGATCAGTTGGTTCCTTGCTCCTCCCAGCTTGTGATGTCTACATGAGCTTCCTTGAGATACACTTTCAGTGTGTCTTTGTAGGATTTCCTTTGACTACCACTGGAACTCTGACCATGGGTGAGCTGAGAGTAGAGGGCTTGTTTTGGGAGGTGAGAGTTTAGCATCGGCACACAATGTCCAGGCCAGTGGAGCTGGTGAGTGTGGTTCATTGCTTCAATGTTGGTGGCATTGGCTTCAATGAGGATGCTGGTGTTACTGCAGCAATCTTCCCACTTGGTGCAAAGGATCTTCTGGAGGCGTCATTGGTGGTACCTCTCCAGACTCTTGAGGTGCTATTGATAGGTCACCCAGGTTTTGCGTCTATAAAGGAGTGTAGGAATAACAATTGTGTCATAGACCTGGATCTTGGTGTCCTTCTGTAGGTCACGGTCTGTGTAAACGCGCAAGAGCAGTTTTGCAAAGGAGCACTTTCGCAATGGATCTTGTGCTGGATCTCACTGTGAATGTTTGTATTTTGAGAAAGTTGGCTACTGAGGTAACAGAAGTCCTCAACTCTTTCCAAGGTCTGTCCTTTGATTGTGATTTCTGGTGGGTCATGTGCAAGGCCTGAAGCAGGCTGATGGAGCACTTTAGTTTAGTTTTCTTGATATTGAGTGAGAGTCATAGGTGTCGATAAGCTTGTGCAAAAAAATGCAGTGTGGACTGAAGGGCATTCTCAGTGTGTGTGACGATGACAGAGTCATCAGCGTACTGAAGGTCAGTAATGGACACTCTGAGGACCTTAGACTTAAAGTGGAAACATCAAAGATTAATAAGCTGCCCATCCTTTCTGTATTGAGTGTGAACTCTGTTAATAAATTTTGTAGGGCAGCCAAATCTGTCCAGCACCTTCCACAGGGCTTCGTGATTGACATAGTCAAAGGCCTTTGTCAAATCGATGAAGGCCATGTACAGGTCCTGATTTTGCTCCCGAGACTTTTCCTGGATTTGGTGGGCAATGAAGATCATGTTGATTGTCTCTCAAGATGGTCTAAAACCACACTGAGGCCACGTCTAGACTACACACCATATCGGCGCGTTAAAATCGATTGCTCGGGGATCGATATATCGCGTCTGATCTAGACGGGATATAATGATCCCTGAGTGTGCTTATATCGATTCCGGAACTCCACCAAAACCAACGGAGTTCCGGAATCGACATGGCGAGCCGCGGACATCGATCCCGCGCGGTGAAGACGGGTGAGTAAATCGATTTTAGATATTCGATTTCAGCTACGCTATTCTCGTAGCTGAAATTGCGTATCTAAAATCGATTTTCGCACGTAGTGTAGACCTGGCCTGAGAGTCTGGCAATATTTCCTCAGCAAGGGAAAGTAATCGGTTTAAGATGATACGGGCGAGAATTTCCCCTGCTGTAGATAGCAAGGCAATGCCACGATAATTTCCACGCTCCAACTTATCTCCTTTTTTAAAGATGGTAACAATGTTGGCATTTCTCAAGTCTTCTGGAATCTTCTCACTATATCAAATGTGAAGAAAAATGAAGCTCCCAACAGCATAGCTCTGCGGATCATTGGAGCACACAAGCCGCTTCATCACAACAAGGTGACGGTCCCCGAAGATGGGTTGCAGCAGTGGCAAGATGTGTAACCAATAAAATTATGCTGAAATTGTGCTCCCTATGGACCGGCGAGGCACCAGGCACTAGAACTGAGATGAGGAAGACTGTTTCCACCTATTGGGCCCAGGCAGTGTGGGGAGGAAGCTTCCTCAACTGAACACAGACTGGGGTGAAAGGGGAAAGTAGATGAGGATAAGGATTCTGAACCTAGAAGCTGGTGGATGGAGTGAAACTGGGACTGGGAGAGACATTGGGAGATGGGGACTGGCTGGGCAAGGAAACTGGGTCCAGGAGGAGGGGAAAAGAGACTCAGACTGGCTAGGCAGGATGATTAGGACAGGGCTTGGGTGGGGAGAGACTGTGACTTGCTGATCAAGAAGATTGGGAGCTGGGGAAATTGGGACTGACTGGGTGAGGAATGTGGGACTGGGAACCAGTGGGGAGGAACTGGAGGTGGGAGAGGAAAAACAGATCAGATCAGGAACCAGGGTGTTGAGGGAGTCTAAGACTAACTGGGCGAAGGGACTGGAATAAGCAGCCAGGGAGGGGTGAGGGAGACTGAGGCCAGGTCTACACTGCGACTTTAAATCGGTTTAATGGCCGATATACTGATTTAACGCTGTATCCGTTCACACGACATCGTCATTAATATCGAGTTAAACGGCTCCTTAAATCGATTTCGGAACTCCTCCCAAACGAGAGGAGTAGCGCTAAATTCGATAGATCTGTTTTGTAATATCGGTTTAAGCTAATTCGAAATAATCGTGCAGTGTAGACGTACCCTGAGAGCAGATCTACATGAACATTCAGTTTGTAGCAAGCTGGGCTGTAAATCTCCCCTGCACTGTCCTGCCAGGCACCGAGTGTCCATGTGGACTGTGCTGTCATGCTCCGAGGGCTTGTCTACACTACCGCTTAAGTTGATGTAAATTATTTCACTCAGGGGTGTGATCACCCCCAGCCCCCCAGGAACATAAGATACATAGATTTAAAACACTCTTCCATTGATGCCATGCATCTTCCTCAGACATGCTAAATCAGCACCACTGCATCGATGCACTGGCACTGATATAGTGCGATAGGGAAGACGAGCCCTAACAGTTCCCTAGGGAACAGATCTAGTCCCATTTCAAAGCACTAGGGGAATGTTAGTGCGCAGCAGCAGGTTCCACACAGACACTCACTGTGCAGCAGGCTAGTGCGGGGTAAATTTTGCCACAAAGTAAGTGTTCATATAGAGAAGCGTTGAGATTGGATGAGGTATCCAGGGAGGGAAACTGGGAGTTGAGACAGACAGGACAACCCAGTGCAAGTATGGGAGTGAGAAACAGATCAGATGAGGGCCCCAGAGGGGAGGGGCAGTACAGAGAACAAGCAGGGAAACTAGCTCTTGGCTGGGGAAGCGAGAGGTGAATGCTAGGACTGGCTTGGCAAGGAGATTGGGTCTGAGGGTGAGAAGCTGAAGGAGTGGAGACTGGAAATTGGTAGACAAGGAGAATAGGTCTGAGATGTAGAGGAGACAGGACTGGGACAGGGACCGGTTGGAGGGGAGGGGGCTGAAGGAGGAACACGGGAAGAAGGGTCTGTGACTGCTTAAACACATATCTTACCAGAGCCTGGAATGGAACTCAGTATCCCTGAGTTTTGCCATTCCCCTGCTGTGAGGAAATATCTGTCAAACCCTCCAGCCAAATCTTCTGATCCTCCTCTAGTGCTGGTCCACAAAGAAGATGACAGCCTACTACTGCTGTCAGTTACTCCATTAGCTCCAGTGGCAGAGGTTTGTGTGGTGAATCTAAAGGCTGAAAAGCTGCTGATGACCCATGGAGGTGGCAACATGATTCCACATCTGGAACATCTATTTTTTCAGTTTGCTTTTTAAAAAATGTAGGAAATTATGCACAAAACTTTACTTTTAAGGAACATTAAGTTTACAAAGCTGAGCCATAAAAAATAACAAAATGGCAGAATTAAAGTGTCTTTGCAACTCTATTTTGGCCTATCTTTACATGTGCATTAAGATTCAGCCTTTCATTACATGATAACTTACTATTTTTTCCACAGGACCCCTGCTTCATGCAGCTCATGGAAATGACAGTGCTCTGAATCAGGGCTGTGGAGTGAAGGATGAGGTTGTCTGTAGGATCCCTGCCTCATTTGTTGCAGAAACTGTAAAATATGCAGTGTGTGAGGCAGGGGATCGCAGAAAGAGAAAGGAAGATCTCTTGTTAAGGCAGTTGTATACTGCTCTGGGGAACTGGATTCTATCCCTGCCTCTGGCACAGAGTTCCTATGTGATGCTTGGCAAGTCACCTAAACCAGATGTTTCACAGGTGGTCACTAATTGTGTGTTCCTCATTTTATGGGTGGCCCCCTTCAGACTGTGAGTGTCTGATCTGCAGTCAGTGAAGACAGTGGGAGCTGTGCTGCAAAAGCTGAAGTACTCTCAAAAGCCAGGACGTGGGTATCTCAAGTTAGGCACCCAAAATCAGTGGATGCTTTTGATAATTTTGGCCATAGTGTCTCTGGGTTTGGTTCCCCATGTTTAAAATGGAGATAACAACACTTCCCTACCTCCCAGGTGTTGTCAGCTGTTGTCTGTGTGTGTTTTCTGTGTGTGTGTGTTTTTAGCTCTGCACAGATAGCTGACGCAGCAGGCCTCGATCAAACTGCCCAAGAAGACTACAGACTCGGTTCAGTGGCAAAGATGCTCGTTCAGGTTTATTGCTGACAAAGCATGGTACTAGCTCCCCGGATCAATGTCTACAGATACACTGGCACCTCTATGCCTTTTACAATGGACTTGGCTAAGTGAGTGGTGAGACTTTCCACCCCCACCTCCTCACTCCGAGGCCAGAAGACTCCGTCTGCGACTTGTCTTTTATACTCTGATAGAAACCAGTTATGTCTTGCCCCTCGGATATGGTTAATTACCACCCTTTACCTGGTACATTTTGGTTGGATCAAAACATCTCTATCCATCACCCTGTCATCCTGACCTTACCATTAGGAGGGGTTAGTGTGTCCCTGTATCATCACTGGGAAATGTGTTTACACCATAACCCTGTACCAGAGTGCTCTGGTATTACCCTTCTGGAACGTGTTTGTACACGTGCCAGTGCCTAGCACTTCTCATGAGTGTTTGTGTTTTTTCAACACCAACCATGCTTTTGCCAGGTTCATGTTCTGGACAACGAACATGCACCCAAAGTCACAAAGGGACTAGTGAAGGTTTCACAGGCAGGTACAAGTCTGGCGTTGTGAATGTTTGAATGCTTCTCTTTGCAAACTTTAAATTTATTTTTGATTCATAGCTTTATAGATTTTAGGGCCAGAAGGGAGCTTTAGATCTAGTCTGAGCTCCTGGGTAACAAAGACTAAAGAATTTAAACCAATTACTCCTGTACTTCATCTGAAATTGTGTCTGGCTAAAGCATATCTTCCAGAAAGGCATCCAATTTTGTTCTGAATACTTCAGGAGCTGGAGAATTTTCTGCTTCCCTTGGTAGTTTGTTCCAGTGTTTCATCAGCATTACTGTGAAAAATGTCTGCCTTACCTCTAATAGGAATTTATCTGGCTTTAACTTCCATCCATTGGTTCTTGTTATGACTTTCTTCACTAGATTAAGAAGGCCTTTGGTATGCAGTGTTTTGTCCATGGGAAGGTATTTATACACTGCAATGAAGACACATCTAGGACATCTTTTTGATAAGCTAGACAAATTGACCTCCTTAAATCTCCCACTGCAGGGCACATTTTCAAGCCCTGGAATCATTATTGTGGATCTTCTTTGCGCCCTTTCCCATTTTTTAATATCCTTCTTACAAGGTGGGTGCCAAAAGTAGATGCAGTGTTTGTCTCCCCAGTGCTGTACACACAGGAAAAATCACCTCCCTACTAGAGCTGGTTGGAAATTATTTAGCCAACCAGAGTTTCATTGGAAGACACCAGGTTGTTGAATTCAATATTTATCATGAAAATGAGAGTTCAAAGAACTTTCTCAAAACCACAAGCAGGGTCTGGTGGAAATGTCCATGGTTCCCTGCCAGGTTCCCTGGTGGCTCCTGTTAGTCCTGCCATGCAGATTGTCTGAGGGCTGGAAACCCCAGTCTTCTAGGATCTGCAGCTCTGGGGCAGCCCCACCATACAGATTGCCCCAGAATTGGAGACCCTAGTCTTTCTAGGGTCTGTACATCCAGGGCAGCCCTGCCAATGCTTTCAGGCTCTCTGCCATGGGATAGGACCTGCAAACTCTGGGAGCCCCAGCTCTCATCAAGGCTCAGCCCCAGGGTCTGCATCAGGGATCCTGGAAGTCCTGGGGTGGGTTCTGGTGTCCCAGGGTCTGTGGCTCTGGGGCAGCCCTGCCTTGCACAGTGTCCAGACTGGGTTATTTTCCTATTTAGGCTGCCAGCTAGTCAAGGAGTCTAGGAGGTCGGGGGTCCCCAGTCCAGGGCAGGCCACATGAGGAGGCTGCCGCAGAGCCCTAGCAGTGGCTGTGGGAAATTGACATCCTTGTCCTGATGCTAACAGTGGTGAAACTGAGAAGGATTTCAGTGTCACTCCGGATCTGCTGGGGTTGCTGGGAACTAATTTCATGCTGGATACACCATGGGCTAGAGTCTCCAAAACAAAATTTTAGCTGGATTTCCAATTCACAGGACATTTTAAAAGAGTGAAATTTCCTGTACAGTGGAAATCCTGTGTTTCAGCCAGCTATACCCATTGCTCCCCTCTTTATACATCCAAGGATCAACTTCACTGTTTCTGCAGCAGCATCACACTGGGAGCTCACATTCAATTCTTTGTCTACTATGACCCCTGCATAGAACATGGGCTATATCTGTATTTCTGTGAATATTATGTGCACCTTAGTTCCTTTTACTGCTATTTTCACATTTCCTACCAGGGTTCAAAGGGTAACCCCCGTCTGAGCTCCTCACATGTCCCAGGATGGCAGACAATGGTTTCACAGAACCCAGTACCCCCTGGTACGTAACTGACAAAACAAGTGTCGGAGCTTTTGAACTTTTGCATCTGGCCAAGCTGAGCGCAACCCCCCCTTCCTTGGGATGTGCCCCTGAGGTGGGAAATCCTAACCAGAAAGCTTGGGAATTGTTAACAGGGGAGCCCTGATGAACAGAGGTTGCAGGGAGAGAGACTGAAACACAATCTCCAGACACAAGGGTTCCTGAGATAAGCTGAGTCAGCCCAGATTTTGAGTGGAAAGCTGAGCTTTCGGTAAGACATAGGTCTGTAGGCCTTCAGTTGCTTTATTCTTTTCTCTGTGATTGCTGTGTTCCTAGGGATAAATACAAAATAACACTGGCCTGGGTCTGGTACTATTCAGTATTTCTGTAAATGACTTGGATGATGGAGTAGAGACACACTTACATAATTTCTGGATGACATAAAGCTGAGAGGGGTTGCATGCTCTGTGGAAGGCAGGGTTAAAATTGAAAATAGTCTTGATAAACTGGAGAATTGGTCTGAAATCAGTAAATTGAAATTCAATAAAGACAAGAGCAAAGTATTAGACTTAGGAAGGAAAAATCAAATGATAAAAAAACAAAACAAAATGGGGAATAAGTGACTAGGCAGCAGTTCTGCAGAAAATGATCTTGGAGTTATAGTGGATCTGTTGTATCAACCAGACAAGGTACTAACAAACTTCAACAGGACTTCATTTTTGCAGTTGAAACCTCTTTACCAATCTGCTGCTGCACCCTCTGTAACTCTCACTCAGCCTCTTCAACTCCTCCCCCATTCTTCCTGTTTCCTGTCCTTTCAGACTCCCAACAGCCAGTGCTCCCAGTTCTAATAATTACAAGCACATCTAAAGACCACAGGATCACAATCTGAAAAATTGTGATGATGTTATGAAAAAGGGAAATGTCATTCTGAATTGTATTAACAAGAATGTCATATGTAAGACACAGGAGGTAATTGTCCCACTCTACTTAGCACTAGTGTGGCCTCAGCTGGAGTACTGTGTGCAGTTTTGCTCATCACTGTTTAAGAAAGATAAGGACAATTTGGAGAATGTCCAGAGGTGAGCATCAAAGAGAGTAAGAGGTTTAGAAAACATGATCTACGAGGAAATGTTGAAAGAATTGGACATTTTTAGTTTAGAGAAGAGAAGTCTGAGGGGTGAACTGATACCAGTCTTCAAATAACTGAAAGATTGTTTGTCAATTGTTGTCCATATCCACCAAGGGTAGGACTAGACATAATCATCTTAGAGTGCAGCAAATAAGATTCAGATTAGATATTAGGAAAAACTTTCTAACTATACTGATAATTAAGTACTAGAACAGGGTATGTAGGGAGGTTCTGTAATCCTCATCATTGGTGACTTTGCACAACATGTTAGACAAACATCTATCGGAGTGGCCTAGGTATGCTTAACCCTCCATTGGTATGAGGAGATGGACGAGATGACCTCTTGAGTTTCCTTCCAACCCTACATTTCTATTGTTCTGTGGTTTTATTGGCTATTCAGGCCTGCTGATATAAAAAAAAATGTTGATCCATGGTAAATGCCATTTAACATGCTCGTTAGGTACCAATAGATTGGAGAGAGATTCATCCTTTTCATAGGATATGAATAGACATCCTGCTGCTGTACAAAACCAGAAATGTGTATTGAACACATCTGCCTTTTCTGCATCATTATTAAAAATTTTACTATCTCCATTTCTAATGCGCCTACAGCATTGTTAGGATTTGTTTGTTTGTTTGTTCCTAATATATTTTAAAAAACTCCTTATTTTTCATAGTCCTCCCAGTCATGGAGTTTATCCTGATGTCTTTAGCTTCCCTTATCAGTTTTCTTCATATCCTAACTTCTAATGTATATTGATTTGCTCTAATTCCCACCTTTTCCATTATTTAATATACTGCCTTTTATTTCTATTGCTGCCTTCACTTTGCCACTGACCCAGAATGAGCTGTTAGGCAAAGTTTTATACCAGTGGAGTACCTGAACTCCCAAACCCCCTTTATAATTTTCAGCTTTAATTGACTTTCTAGGACAAATTAAGCCCCGTCTTGTTGGAGGAGACGGCGCCTGCTCAGGACGTGTGGAGATAAAACATGGAAACACGTGGACCACAGTCTGTGATGCACATTTTGATCTCAAAGTTGCCAACGTTATCTGTAATGAACTACAGTGTGGAATAGCTGTATCTATCCCAGGAGGACGTCATTTCGGAGAAGGACAAGGGATGATCTTGACTGAAGAATTCCAGTGTGTGGGGAATGAGTCTCTCCTGTTCTCCTGTCCCAGGATATCAGAAGTGAATCAGACATGCTCACACACAAATGATGCTGATGTCATATGCTCACGTAAGAATTCAGCACAATCTCTTTAAAATCCCAGTGACGTATTCTAAATTAGAGTGAAGCAATGTACTGATCTCATTGTGAAGGGAACTGGGTTTAATAGGGTTGGATCAAACCCCAAACAAGCCAAGATAATGAGAAAGGGATCAAATGCCCCTGACTTTCCTTTCTTTTACTATTTGCTATAAAATAGTTCCAACCTCCCTCTCTAAACCCCTTCTCCCTTGTCCCCTGGGCACACAGGTTTCCGTCTGGTGAACGGCAGCACAGTGTGCTCAGGGAGGGTGGAGATCAAGGTTGGTGATGCCTGGGGAACTGTCTGTGACTCACACTGGGATCTATCAGATGCCAACGTTCTCTGTCATCAGCTCAACTGTGGGTTCGCTGAATCGGCTCCAGGAGGAGCGTATTTTGGAAAAGGAACTGACTCTGTCTGGACAGACACATATCACTGTAAAGGGACTGAACCCCATTTGGCTCATTGCCCTGTTACTGCCCTGGGGGCCTCTCAGTGCTCACACGACAATGATACCAGTGTGATTTGCTCAGGTAAGTGCAGGAGAGATGTTGGATTAAGGACACTTCCCCATCAGTGTGTGACACTGCCCCCAGAGCAGGGGAACCTCAGGGTACAGCAAGGAGAGGGGAACTGGATCCTAAAGCACGTATAATAATAGTAATTATTTTAAACATAAAATTAAACTAAATAATATTAATGCAAATGAATCATTGTGACCCAGGAAAGCCCTGGATTCTCCAGGAAGAGCTTTAGTCAGCAACTCTGTCCTTACGAAGAGCAACAGCATAGGGGCAGCACTTTATCCTTCAGGTTCCATAAATGTCACCAATTCACCATCCCTATTCTTCTCCAAATCACTGCTAACCTTCTTTAGAAACAGTCCATAATTTCATGCACACTCAGTATCATTTCTAGTGTATAACAGGGAGTGTTATTCAGTTTGTTTCCCATCTCTCCTGAGCCCAGGTCGCTCTGAATCACTCAGACTGCTGAATGGAGAGAGCCAGTGTGACAGGAGAGTTGAGATTTCCCTCCGTGGTGTGTGGGACAGAGTGCTGGATGATGAGTGGGACATGAACGATGCCAATGTGGTGTGTAGGCAGCTCCAGTGCGGAGTCGCTGAGAAAGCTTATAACCCCCCTAAGTCTGAGCAAGGAATGGGCCCTGTGGGGCTGAGAAGGGTCCAGTGTGTAAGAAATGAGACTCATCTGACTCTCTGTGACAACTCCACATCTGAGACATTCCAGGCAGGAATTGCTGCGGATGTTGGTGTCATTTGCTCAGGTGATTCATTTCTAGATCTCACAGACATTCTCTGTTCAGTAGGAAAATATGTGTTAACAGCTGGGATCTATCCCTGCAGGGAGCAGGCAGATCAGATTGGTGAATGGGACAGGTCACTGTGCCAGGACAGTGGAGATTTATTACAATGGCAGCTGGGGGACAGTTTGTGATGATTTCTGGGACTTACCAGACTCCAATGTCATCTGCAAACAACTGGGATGTGGACATGCCATCAGTGCAACTGTCTCTGCTCATCATGGGGAAGGATCCGGGCAGATCTGGCTGGATGATGTGAACTGCTCTGGGAATGAATCCGATCTCTGGGGATGTCCTTCCAGGGGTTGGAGCCAGCACAACTGCAGACACAAAGAAGACGCCGGAGTTCTCTGCTCAGGTCGGTTTTGTGAATGTTCTTGTGTGCCATGTTACCAGGAGATTTAATGGAGGGGGCAGATGTTTAAGGAGGTTGCTGAAAATGATACTTTCCCTGGCTGTCTCTGTCCCCCTTTCCCTTCTGTAACTACATACCAGGGTCACCATTAGAAAGTCCTCAGCTCCCACCCAGAGATATTGGAGATATTTCGAGATTTCCCTAATGTTAGAATGCTGCATCTCAGGTGTCTGAAGGAGACTGTATCATGGAAAGCAGTGACTGAAAAGGATGTAGGGTCCTAGTGGAGAGATAAGTGAACAAGAGCTCTCAGTGCTGTGTGTGGTAAAATGGGCTGATGTGAACCTTGGATGTATAAACAGGAGAGTAGAGAGTAGGAGGGGGGACTAAATTTTACTGTTGTATATGGCACTGGTGAGACAGATACTGGAATACTGTGTCCAGTTCTGATGTCCACAAAAATTGGAGAGGGAGCAGAAAAGAGCCACAAAAGTGATCTGATGAATAGAAGACTTACAGTGAGAGATTTAAGATGCTGAATCTGTTTAGCTTATCAGAACAATCAAGAGGTGACTTGATTACGGTGCATAAGTTGCTTCACGAGGAGAACATACCACTTACTAAAGGGCTCTTTAATCTAATGGAGAAAGGCAGAACAAGAGTCGATGGCTGGAAGCAGAAACCAGACAAATTCACATCAGAAATAAGACCCAGGTTTTTAACAGGGAGGGTGATTAACTATCAGAACAAACTACCAGGGAAATAGTGCATTCTGCATCTCTTGAAGTCTTCCTGTCTAGACTGGATGCCATTCTGGAAGCTCTGCTTACGTCAGACTCAAGTTCTTAGGCTCCATGCAGCTGTTTTACAGAAGGTCAAATTATTTGATCTCATGATCCCTGTCACGCTGTCTGGAGTGGCTTATGGCTCTGAGTGCCACCTTCAGGCGAATGATGAGAAACAAGGTAATACCCCAACTTGGTGGTGTGTCTACAAGTAGATCTCAGCAAGACAGTAGCAGATGTGAACTCCTGGACCAATGTTCCCTCTAATTTTTTACATCCATGAGCAGAATGGATTTTTTTATGTGCACCAGTATAGAGGTGATGTGTGGCAGGATTAGGGCCGAGGGGTTGAGAGAGTAGGAGGCAGCTCAGGGCTGATGCAGAGAGTGGCGAAGTGAGTGTTCTGGCTGGGGGTGTGGGTTCTAGGGTGGGGCCAAGGATGAGGGGCTTGGGGTCATGAAGGGGCTCAGGGCTGGGGCAGAGGGTTACAGCGTGGGGGCTGTGGACTCTGTTTAGGGGTAAGGGCTCTGAGGTGGGCCCAGAGATGAGGAGCTCAGGGTGCAGGAGGGGGCTCAGGGCTGTGCAGAGAGATGGAGTATGTAGTGGGTGAAAGCTCTAGCTAGGGCTGTGGGCTAAGAGGTGGGGCCATGGATGAAGGGTTTGGGATGCAGGCTGCCCTGGGGCTGTGGCGGGAAGAGAGGAGTCCCCCCAGCCTTCTCCTGCTGCAGCAGCCTGTGGCCAGGGGAGAGGCACCTCTTTCCCCGCTGCAGCAAATTCGACATCAGGGGAGAGAAATATCTCCCCAGTCCCCGGCTGCAGCAGGTTTGGGGCTGGGGAAAAGGCACCTCTCCAATCCAGGCACCTGTGGCTGCGTGCCTATGTGGCCCTTGATATCCTGCTCTGCAGCCATGTGGCCACACCGCTTAGAGGGAATGTAGTCCTGGATCAATATACACCTCCACCCCGCTATAACACGGTTGTGGAGAGCCAAAAATCCCTACCGCGTTATAGCTGAAACCCTGTTCTATCGGGGTCGGGGTGGCAGGGCTCTGGTGGAATTTAAAGAGCTCCAGCCTCCGGCCACTGCGGGGAGCCCATGCCCTTTAAATCGCCTGCGAGCTCTGCTGCCGCAGCCCCGGGGTAGTGGTTGCAGGGCTCCAGTGGGATTTAAAGGGTCCGGGGCTCCCCACAGCAGCCGGAGACCTGGACCCATGAAAGCACCGCTGGAACCCTGCTGCTACCGTGCTGTATGCGAACTCATGTTATATCGAGTCATGTTGCAGCGGGGTAGACGTGTATCTATCTTCCCAGACAAACTGGACTTAGTGATAATTGGTGACTTACACCAAAAATCACACCACGTTCTGGTTGCTTCCAGTCCCAAGAGACCAGTCACTTACCCCAGATCAGTTGGTTCCCTGGATCTTACACTAAAGACTATGCCTGTAGCCAATCCTGTTATAAACTATATGCAGGTTTATTGACTGGGAAAGAGAAATAAAAGGGTTATTTGACAAGTTAAAGCAAGCAAACATCTACACACAAATGAATTACCATTTACATCCTAGGAGGGACAGAACTGTAGTGATCTGTCAATTCCAAATGTCCTTCAGTGCTGATTCAGGGGTAACCCCTTGGGGTCTCTGTCCTCAGTTTTGTGTCTCTAGCCCTGTCACAGATCAAACAGCCAAAAAGATGAACAGTCAACACATCTACTATTTTTATTTCCCTTTTCCAGCCTTCAAAACGATGGGACGAGGCCTTCTGCAGGTGCTGCTCCATGAGTGTGATAAGATCATTAACCAATCCTGTACATTGTGATGATCCTTGATAACCCATCTGATTTTGATAGTCCTTCAGGATGGATGGGGGGATGATTCCTGTGCCTGAGTTCACAAGTTGAGAGCCAACATTTTCAAACTTATAAGGCAAAACTTACATACTTTCTTGTAGCATGGACCACAGACATTACAAGTGAGATTAATGCCTGCAGCAACTAACAACCATTTCATAGAGTCTAAACACAAATACATTCTTACAAGACTAACACCTGTTTTGAGCAAAACTAACATACAAGTGACCTGGCCTGGTATCCAGCTATAAGATTGTCAGTTCTCAGCTAATGCCTGCAGCTGGGCAAGAACTGGCATCTGGCCTGCCAATGTCACAATCCTTCCCGGCCTTTATCTGTTACAATCGTATGTAGCTGCTTGTAAATGGTGGCCTTCCAGAGATGCCCACTGTATTTCTAGGGGGCCTGTGATGCATAAAAGTCTCTCATTCTTGGAGTGGTTCTCTAGCAGTTGTTTCTGCAGAATGATACACAGAATTGTTTGCAATCGCTGGGATTTCACTCTTCACACTCCAGTTCATTTCAGAATCAGAAGATTTAAATTCCCTTTTTGTGCGTTTCCTTCTAGAATTCACAGATCTGAGGCTAGTGAGCGACAGTGACTGTGCTGGGCGGCTGGAGGTTTTCTACAATGGGACGTGGGGCAGTGTTTGCTCCAATCAGATGTCTGGAGTCACCCCAGCAATTGTCTGCAAACAGCTGAACTGTGGGGATGGAGGGCAGATTGAAAGAGACTTTGAATATGGAGCAGGTTCTGGTTCCACGTGGCTGGACCACGTTGCATGCAGTGAGCAGCACGGCTCCCTCTGGAAGTGCCCATCAGATCCCTGGGATCCAAAGTCATGTGATAACCAAGCAGAAGAGACCCATATTTCTTGCGCTGGTAATTATGAAACTACCTGCATGTGCATGTGCAAATGCACATGTATATGATGTGTTCAATTACTTGAAGAGTTAGGATAGAGTTTGTTGTTGTTCACATCTCAGTGTAGGCAGATGTAAATTCTCAACACAAGATACAAATGTATTTTGTATGATGTTTTATAGGAATAAGCACTTGTCTCATTTTCAACAAACATGGAAGTTAATTAATTAATTATAAAAGAGACCAGTGTTACAAAGTGCACTAAGGTAGTGTGAGAGCGAAGAAAAGCCTCTCCCTAGACACCGTCATTAGGCAGCTCTGTGGTTATTAATCCTTTTGGGATGAACAATCAGATATGGGCCAAGGCTGTGCAGTTTGGGTCGAGACTGGAATCCCCCACAAGTCTGGGTGCCTGTCAGCCTGTGTATCTGAGTAACAGCTAAGGAGCAAATTAGTTAAGTATTAAATGACCGAGAGTTCACATTTCTGTTCATACTGTGCTGAAATTAGGGGGCTAAAATACAGATAAATTCTACTCTCACATCACTCACACAACCCAGTGCATTCACCTTGGCTTTTTTCTCCATAGGAAAAAAAAGCAAAACCAACTCAGACCCCATTTACCGAGTGTCCAAACTCTCCAAGCTGCACAGGTATCTCTGCTTCTCACTGTTTCACTCTTGGTCC
The DNA here is from genome assembly GCF_003597395.2 of Chelonoidis abingdonii. Taxonomy (NCBI): domain Eukaryota; kingdom Metazoa; phylum Chordata; order Testudines; family Testudinidae; genus Chelonoidis; species Chelonoidis abingdonii. The sequence continues at coordinate 145,550,239 of NC_133769.1, read as the reverse complement.
CTAAGGACTTTCCCAGCTGTCCCAGTAACATGTGAGGTTTCTGCATTTCCAGACCAGGAGAAGTTACGTGTCATGAGAGGAGGACAGATGCTCGGGCAGAGTGGAGGTTTGGTACCGTGGCTCCTGGGGAACAGTTTGTGATGACTCCTGGGACATGGCAGATGCTAACGTTATGTGTAAATTACTGGGCTGTGGAACTGCTGTATCTGCCCCGGCTGAGGGTGCATTTGGCGAGGGGACTAGTCCCATCTGGGTGGAGATGTTGAATTGCCGAGGGACAGAGTCATCTCTCTGGGACTGTCCTGCCAAGCCCTGGGGTGAGAGCAACTGTGGTCACAAGGAAGATGTTGGAGTGAATTGCTCAGGTGAGCAACAGGAGATGTTTGTACTACATGCTGTAATTTTCAGGGAGGAGGATGGATCAGCCTAGCCCCCCATCCCTTTGGTCCCAGACCAGCCCCTCCTATCTCCTGTGTGCAGGAGCATCATGGATGCTGTGGGGTGGGACCTTTGTGGGGTCAGATTGGCTCAGGCATCAGCCCACATAGCCCTGCATCCTTGTGCTGCTCTGATGGAGCTTGTGGAGGTGACGGCTGGAGACAACCAGGGACTCTCGGAGGTGAGGTTCCCCCCAGGAATAAACACGTCACCTCCTCATCTCTGAAGGCTCCAACTCTCCTCCCTTTCCCTTTGCAGGTCTGACAAAGAGGACAGATTCTCCAAAAACCCCAGTTAAAGTATCCTCTTCCTCCCATCAAGGGTTAAATTTCCCTCGTGCTGGGTCACAGTGGATGAGCTGCAAGCTGCAGCCTGAGGGAAGGAGCTCCTTTCCATGGACTGTGAAATCCGAGGGCGAATGACACCTGGGTGGGACCTGCAGGCCCTGCTGATCCAGAGGATGCCTGTCTGCTGGCTCCAGTTGACAGAGCAGGGGCCATGATTTAAATAGCAGACTGTGAGCTGCCCCCGTGGCACATAGATTGTCCCAGCCCATTACCCTGCTGTCCTGGGCCATGCAGTGAGTGACTGGGGAGCTCCCTGTCCCTCCCTGCCCCCCGACTCTCACAGGATAATCTCTCCCTTTTGCATGTTCATTTCCATCCAGCTCCCCCGTGCCGCCCTTAGTCTGACAGTGGGAGAGTTACGGTGCCCGTGATCATCTGCATTATCCTGGGAGCCGTGCTCTGTCTGGTCTTAATCATCCTGGCGGTACAGGTGCGAAGTGCCAAGGCACAGCGCAGAGGTGGGTCCTGATTGGTGTCACTGTATGAACTGCCTCTGCAATAGCAAGGGGGCTGCAGGGTGTCAGGGTGAGGGGTGATACTAGGCTGGGTGGGGTGGCCAAGGGTGCCTAACTACTCTCTTATTTAATATTTTGTTAGTGGAACAGCCCAGCAATGAAATCTGGAGATGATATTAGTTAGGGATCTTTACAGTTTCAGAAAAGCTACATCTGTATCCCCCCACCCTTCGGTGATCCACTCCAGAAGTGCCTACTCAGGCTTCCAGCCATCACCTGTCTCTGGGTTGGAACCTCCTGTCCCACCTCTTTGTGGCCAAGGGTTTTTAATGCTGCACAACCGTCATAAACAGATAGCTAAGGGTTAATGTTTCTTTTACCTGTAAAGGGTTAACAAAGGGAACCAAACACCTAACCAGAGGACCAATCAGGAAACTGGATTTTTAAAAGCTCAGGGAGGGAATGTTTGTGTGTGTGTCCCTTTGTGTATGTCTTTTGTCTGTCTCTCGGCTATGAGAGGGATCTTTCTATCTTCAAGCTTCTAATCTTCAGTTTCCAAGTTGTGAGTACAAAGGTAGAAAAATAGATGTTTATTGTATTTCTTTTGCATAGGCTGTTATTCATATTTTTCTTTAAGCAATTGTGACCTTGTATATTGTTATCTTGATACAGAGAGCATTTTATGTCTTTTCTTCTTCTTTTATATAAGATTTTCTTTTAAACCTATGGATTTTTTTCTTAATGTGAGGCTAGGCGAGATAGAAATCCCTGTGCCAGATTACGTACGGTCTCTCTCAGGGAAAGACTGGGAGGGGGAAAAAGAAGGAGGGGGGAAGGTAAATTGCCCTCTCTGTTTTGTAATTCAAGGAGTTTAAGTACAGTAATCTTCCAGGATAACCCACGGAGGGGAAGCCTGGGGAGGAAGTAAAGAGAAGACAAGAGGAGTGGAGTTATTTCCCTTTATGGTAAGACTCAGAGCATCTGAGTCTTGGGGTCCCCCCAGGGAAGGTTTTGGAGAGACCAGAGTGAGCCAAACTCTGGAAATTTTTGGCTGGTGGCAGCGCTATCAGATCCAAGCTGGTAATTAAGCTTGGAAGTTTGATGCAGGCACCCACATTTTGGACTCTAATGTTCATAATTAGGAATTATGCTTATGATAACAACCCCCTGCCTTCCACTGTGATACCCCCAGCAAACCTGTCTGCCCACAGGCCAGCGCCTGTGCTGTGCGTTCTCCCCAAGGGCTATCAGCAGTATATTGCCAGCAGTTACAAGTCACCACACAGCTCTCTCTCAGCAGACTGCACCTTGTTAGTAGGAGGAAAGTATCACAAGGAACACTTTAAAAACAATAAAAATTCCTCCACACTTGCTGAACACACCAGAATTCACCCGTCTTCCTCATGGGCAGCCTGGTAGACCAACGTCCCTCCAACTATTCAGTGTTGGGATCCCCGTGGACAGAAGGCCCTGCCCATTTGCTGATTCAAAATGAAGACCCTGAGTCTGTTTAAACTCAGCCTTTCATATCAGAAATCTTTCTTTCTCTCATGGTCTCTGGTAACCCAGTTTGAACCAGTCTGTGTAAACCACTCTAAAGGCTGTTACCTTTCTGGAGTTGTTACAATCTCAGTGATTCACCTTAAACAACCCCTCACACCCCTGCCACATACACACACACTCTCTCTCTCTCTCTCTCTCTTACTCTGTTTTTTCTTCCTGGAGACGCTGTGGTCAGGGCCGGCTCTGGGTTTTTTGTCTCCCTCGCTGGATCCCCTGCCGCTCCAGACCTGGACTCTCCCCCCCGACCCGCACCCCCCCTGCCATCCCAGCTCTGGGCTTTCCCCTGCCACCTGCTCCTCCTGCCAACCCAGCCCTGAGCTCTCCCACACACACACCCTGTGCCGCTCTAGGTCTGGACTCTCCCCTCCCACCTGCACCCTCTGCTTCCCCAGCCCTGGGCCTCCCCCCCCATCCGCACTCCCTGCCGCCCCACCCCTGGGCCTCTCCCCAGACCCACACCCCCCCTTCTGCCCCAGCTGTGGGCTCTCTCCTCTGACCCACACCCACCCCTTCTGCCCCAGCCCTCGGCTCTCCCCTCCCACCCACACCCCCTGCCACCCCAGTCCTAGGCTCTCCACCACACATCCCGTGCTGCCCCAGCTCTGGGCTCCCACTTCCCTCCCACCAGTGCCCTCCTACCCACACACCCACTGCTGCCCCAACCCCCTCCACCCGCACCCTGCTGCACCAGCCCTGGGCTCTCCGCCCCTCCCCACACCTGCACCTTCCTTCCACCCCAGCCCTGGGTCACTGGTAACTCGCTCCCAGGTGGGTCATTCAGCAGGAATTTTGGATGTGCACAGAACACAGGCAGGATTGGTTCACATATGGTTACAGAGCTGCAGTAAAGTGGAACAATTTTCAGCTTCTGTGACTGGAGGATATCTGGATGCATATTGATTTGGGAGAATTGAATTAACAGCTGCCCATATTGAGCATGAACGCTTGTGAATTTTGAGGTGTTCAAATCTGGAAGGCAGGTGCTAGATTCCCTTTCTGAATATTATGTGACAGACCCAGGCCAGTGGGGTAAAGGTGTCTGGTCCTTTTGGTATCCAGGAGGTGGGCAGGCTTCCCGCTTACTTCAGAAGGACCCCCACCCCAGCCTAAGGGGAGGATCCACAGGTCTGTGACACCAAATAATTCCGTGGGACAACTAATGAAACTCTGCAATTGCTGTCAGACCCCTGGGATCCAAGAGTCATGTGATACGAGCAGAGAGACCATACTTTCTTTGTGCTGGTAATATGAAACTACTGCTCACGCGTGCAAACACACATAGTTACACAATGTGTTCAATTAATGAAGGGTTAGGATAGATTGTTGTTGTTACATCCTCAGTGTCGGCAGAGGTAAATATCAAACATAAGATACAAACGTATTTGTTCTGATGTTTTAGAGGTATAAGCATTTGTCTGATTTACAACCAACCATGTAGTTAATCAATTAATTATAAAAGAGAGCTCGTGTTTACATAGTGCGCTAAGGTAGTGTGAGAGCGAAGGAAAAGCCTTCCCTAGACACCAGTCATAGCAGCTCTGTGGGTCTTAATCCTTTTGGGATGAACAATCAGAGATGGGCCAAGGCTGTGCAGTTTGGGTCGAGACTGGATCCCCCACAGTTGTGGTGCCTGTCAGCCTGTGTATCTGATAACAGCTAAGAGCAAATTAGTTAGGTATTAAATGACCGAGATTCCCAATTTCTGTTCATAAGTGGTGTGAAATTTAGGGGTTTTAAAATTACAGATAAATTTACTCTCACATCACTCACACACCCCAGTGCATTCACTCGGGCTTTTTACTCAGTTAGGAAAAAAAGAAAAACCAACTCAGACCCCATTTACGAATGCCGAATCTCAATCTGCACCATGGTATCTCTGGCTTCTCATTGTTCACTCTTGGTCCCTAGACGTTTTCCAGCTGTGCCAGTAACATGTGAAGTTTCTGCATTTCCACTGACAGGAGAAGTTACGTCGTGAGGGAGGGACAGGATGCTCGGGCAGAGGAGGTTGAGTTACCGTGCTCCTGGGGAACAAGTTTTGATGGACTCCTGGACATGGCAATTCCTAATGTCTGTGGTGTAAATTACTGGGCGTGGATCTGTGTATCTGCCCCGCTTGAGGCTGCATTTGTAGGGGACTTGGTTCCATTCTGGTGGAGAAATTGAATTGCAGGGACAGAGTCATCTCTCTGGGACTGTCCTCAAGCCTGGGTGAGAGCAACTGTGCCATAAGGATGATGCTGCTGTGGAATTTGCTCAGGTGGAGTGACAGGAGATGTTTCTGAAACATACTGTAATTTTCAGGAGGAGGATGGATCAGCCCACCCGTCCCTATGTCACAGAGCCGGCCTCCATCTCCTTGTTGCAGGACCATCAGGATACTGTTGGGGTGGGGATCTTGTGTGGGGTCAGATTGGCTCAGGCATCAGTCCACATTAGCCCCTGCGTCGCCTTGTGACTGCTCTGATAGCAGCGTTAGTGGAAGTGTGACAGCTTGGAGACAACCAGGGACTCTCGGAGTTTGGGTTCTCTCCAGGAATAAACACATTACTCCTCAATCGCTCCAGTTAGCTCATACTCTCCTCCTTTCCCTTTGCAGGTCTGACAGATATGAACAGATTCTCAATACCCAGTTTAAAAGTATCTCTTCCTCCATTTCAAGGGTTAAATTCCCTTTGCTGGGCACAGTGGGTGAGCTGCAAGCTGCCGCCTGAGGGGCTGAGCTCCTTTCCATGGACTTGAATTGAGGATAATGACATCTGGGTGGGAGCTGCAGGCCCTGCTGATCTTATGAGAGGATGCCTGTCTGCTGATCCAGCTTGACGAGCATGCCCATGGTTTAACAGCAGACTGTGAACTACCCCCATGGCACATAGATTGTCCAGCCATACCTGCTGTCCTGAGGCCAGCAATGATGACTGGGGAGCTCCCTGTCTCTTCCTGCCCCCAAGCTTTCACTGAAAATGTCTTCCTTTTGCATAGTTCATTTTCCATTCCAGTCCCCCGCGCGCCTTCAGATGACAGTGAGGAGAGTTCTGGATGGGCCGTGGTCATTATGCATTATCCTGGGGGCCCTTGCTTCTGCTTAGGTCTTAATCTCCTGGGGCGCCAGGTGGACAGTGCAAGCACAGCGCAGAGGTGGTCCTGATTGGTGCACTGTATGATGCCTCTGCAATAGCAGGGACAGCGAGGTGTCAGGGTGAGGGCCATATGGGCTGGGTGGGGTGGCCGAGGGTGCCTAACTCCTCTCTTATTTAATATTTTGTTAGTGGAAGCAGTCAGCAATGAAATCTGGAGAATGATACTAGCTGGGATCTTTACAGTTTCAGAAAAGCTACATCTGTATCCCCCACCCCCCCCCCATTCGTGATCCACTCCAGAAGTGCCTACTCGGTCTTCCAGCATTCACTGTCTCTAGGGTGGAACATCCTGTCCCACCTCTTTGTTGGCCAGTCGGGGGGTTTTTATGCTTATGCAAACCCCTGCCTTCCACTGTGATACCCCCGCAAACCTGTCTGCCCACAGGCCAGCCTGTGCTGTGCGTCTCCCCAAGGGCTATGCAGTTATTGCCGCAGTACAAGTACCACCCCAGCTCTCTCTCAGAGACTGCACCTTGTTAGTAGGAGGAAAGTATCACAAGGAACACTTTAAAAACAATAAAAATTCCTCCACAATTTGCCGAACACACCAGAATTCACCCGTCTTCCTTGGCAGCCTGGTAGACCAACGTCCCTCCACTATTCAATGTTGGGATCCCGTGGACAGAAGGCCTGCCATTGCTGATTCAAAATGAAGCCTGAGTCTGTTTTAAAACTTAGCCTTCATATCAAAATCTTTCTTTCTCTCATGGGTCTTCTGTAACCCAGTTTTGAACCAGTCTGTGTAACCACCTCTAAAGGCTGTTACCTTTCTGCGAGTTTGTTACAATCTCAGTGATTCCTTAACAACCCCTCACACCCCTGCCACACACACACACATCTCTCTCTCTCTCTTTCTCTGTTTTTTCTAATCCTGGAGACGCTGGTCAGGGCCAGGCTCTAGGTTGTTTTTGTCTCCCCCCGCATCCCTGCCGCTCCAGACCTGGACTCTCCCCTCTGACCCACACCCCCCTGCCATCCCAGCTCTGGCTTCCCCGCCACCTGCCCCCCTGCCACAGCCCTGATCTCTTCCACAACACACGTGTGCTGCCCCAGGCTCTGGACCTTGCTCCCTCCCCACTGCACCCGCTGCCCTCCGGCCCCACCGCCCTTGCAAGCCTCTTGCGCCCCGCACCACCTGCACCCTTTCCTTCACCGCTTGCAAGCCTGGTGTCATGGTAATCGCTCGCCCAGGTGGGTCATTCACAGGATTTTGGATGTGCACAGAACACAGCAGGTTTGGTTCACCTATGGTTAAGAGCTGCAGTAAAGTGGAACAATTTTCAGCTTTGTGATTGGAGGATATCTGGATGCATATTGATTTGGAGAAATGAATTAACAGCTGCCATAATTGAGCATGAGCACTCGTGAATTTTGAGGTGGTTCAAATTGGAAGCAGGTGCTAGATTTCCTTTCTGAATATATGTGACAGACCAGGGCAGTGGGTACAGGAGTCTGGTCCTTTGGTATCCAGGAGTGGCAGGCTTCCGCTTACTTCAGAGGACCCCCCCCAGCCTAAGGGGAGGATCCACAGGTCTGGACACCAATAATCTGTGGACACTAATGAAAGAACAGGATTGGGAGTGAAGTCAATAGGCTAAACGAAGGGAACCTGTTGGGGACCAAGCAGAGAACCCCAGCAACGCACTGCTCCTCGAAGCATCAAAGGAGCACAGGAGTCTTGGTAGAGGGAATATACTGGTCACTGTGAGTAGTTTTCTGTTCCCTGGGTGACCAGAGCAGGGCTGCACGAGATAATCAGGAACCTGCTAGAACCAATTAAGGCAGACATGCTGATTAGATCACTGCAGCCAATCACAGGCAGGCTAATCAGAGCACCTGGGTTTAGAAAAGAGCTCATTCCAGTTCAGGCGGGAGGAGCCAGAGGAGAGGAAGTGCGTGTGAGAAGTGGGAGCAAGAGGCACAAGAGCTGAGAGTGAGAGGTTGTGTTGCTGGAGGACTAAGGAGTACAAGCGTTATCAGACACCAGGAGGAAGGTCCTGTGGTGAAGATAAAAAGGTGTTTGGAGGAGGCCATGGGAAGTAGCCAGGGAGTTTCAGCTGTTGTGCAGCTGTTACAAGAGACACTATAGACACTGCAATCCACAGGGCCCTGGGCTGGAACCCGCAGTAGAGGGGGCCAGGGATTCCCCTCAAAACCTCCAATCCTGATCGAGACACAGGAGGAGGTTGATCCAGACTCGTGGGGAAGATCACTTGAGTGAGCAATCTGCAATTAAGCGCAGGACCCACCAAGGTAGAGAGAAACTTTGTCACAATTAGCTAAATCTGGAAAGAGAAAGTCAATTTCTGCTTTCATGGCTCAGAAGTGGAATCTCCTTATGTGCTGTAAAGTTGCCCAGGTCCAGAGCCTCCCTCCTTACTTTTATTTTAATTCTAGTGGACATCCACATATCTGCCTTGCTAGGCTCTATCTCCTTCTAGCTTGCTTTAGACCATCAGACCAGGATGATGAGAGTGGAAAGTCTTTCTTCCAGGCAACTAGCAGAAGTTACTAGAATCGCAGGCCCTGGTTCTCATTGGAGACTTTAATCACCCTGATATCCTGATAGAGCAATACAGGGTGCACAGACAATCCAGGAGTTTCTGGAAATGTAGGGACAATTCCTGGTGCAAGTGCTGGGAAACCAACTTAGGGCAGAGCTCTTCAGACCTGCTGCTCCCAAACGGAAGAAATTAGTAGGGAAGCAAAAGTGATGGAACCTGGGAGGCAGTGACCATGAGGATGGTCAAGTTCAGGATCCTGACACAAGGAAGAAAGTAGAGCAGCAGAATATGGACCCTGGACTTCAGAAAAGCAGACTTGACTCCTCAGGGACTGATGGGCAGGATGCTCTAGGAGATAATGAGGGAGGAAGGGTCCAGGAGAGCTGAATTTTTAAAGAATCTTATTGAGGTTGTGGAAAAACATCCCGAGTGTTAGAAAAGATAGTAAATTATGGCAGGTGCCAGCTTGGCTTAACAGTGAAATCCTTGCTAATCTTAACACAAAAAGAAGCTACAAGAAGTGGAAAGATTGGACAAATGACCAGGGATAGTATAAAAATTGCTCAGGCCATGCAGGAACAAATCAGGATGGGCCAAATCCACTTGAGTTGCAGTAGCAAGAGATGTTAAGAGTAACAAGAAGGTTTCTTCAGGTATGTAGCAACAAGAAGAAAAGTCAAGGAAAGTGGGCCCTTTACTGAATGAGGGAGGCCACTAGTGAAGAGGATGTGGAAAAAAGCTAATGTACTCAATGCTCTTTTTGCCTCTGTCTTCGCACACAAGGTCAGCTCCCAGACTGCTGCACTGGGCAGCACGTATGGTTGAAAGATGACCAGCCCTTCTGTGGCGAGAGAAGTGGTTGGGCTATTTAGAAAACTGGAGAGCACAAGTCCATGGGCCGGATGCACTGCATCCGAGAGTGCTAAAGGAGTTGGTGGATGTGACTGCAGAGCCATGAGCATTATCTTTGAAAACTCATGGTGAACGGGGAGATCCGGTATGACTGGAAAAAGGCTACTGTAGTGCCCATCTTTAAAAGGGAAGAACGAGGATCTGGGGAATTACAGGCCAGTCAGCCTCACCTCATCCTGGAAAAATATGGACAGGTCCTCAGGAATCAATTCTGAAGCACTTAGAGGGAGGAAAGTGATTAGGAACAGTCAGCCTGGATTCACAAGGTAAGTCATGCCTGACTAACCTAATTGCCTTCTATGAGGATTATACTGGGTACTGAGGATGAGGGGAAGGCAGTGGATTCCTTAACTTTAGCAAAGCTTTTGTACGGTCTCCCACAGTATCTTGCACCAAGTTAAAAAGTATGGGTGGATGAATGGACTATAAGGTGTGTAGAAGCTGGCTAGATCGTCAGAGCTCAACGGGGGTATGATCAATGACTCCATCAAGGCAAAGTGCCCCCAGGATCCTGGTGGGCCAGTTTTGTTCAATATCTAATTAATGATCTGAAGGATGGCGTGGATGCATTCTCAGCAAGTTGCAATGACACTAAAGCAGGGAGGAGTGGTATGATATACTGGGAGATAGAATAGGATACAGAGGGACCTAGACAAATAGAGGATGGACCAAAGAAACCTGATGAGATTCAACAAGATAAGTGCAGAGTCCTGCACTTAGGAACGAAGAATCCCATTCTTTGTTACAGCTAAGGACCGAATGGCTAGGAAGCAGTTCTGCAGAAAGCTAGGGTTACAGTCGGATTGAAGCTGGATATGAGGCTACAGTGTGCCCTTGTGCCAAGGAGGCTAATGGCATTTTGGCTTATGAGTGGCCATTGAGCAGCAGATCAGGGTATGTGTTATTCCCCTCTATTCGACTTTCGTGAGGCCTCACATCTGAGATACTGTGTCCAGTTATGCCCCCACACTACAAAGGATGTGAAAATTGGAAGAGTCCAAGCGCAGGGCAACAAAAATGATTAGGAGCTGGAGCAATGACTTATGAGGAGAGGCTGAGGGAACTGGGTTGTTCGTCTGCAGAAGAGAGAATGAGGCGGGGTTGTAGCTGCATTAAACACCTGAAAGGGGTTCCAAAGGAATAGATCTGGACTGTTCTCAGTGGTACCTGATGAAGAACAAGGAGTAATGGTCTGAAGTTACAGTGGGGACGGTTTAGATTGGATTTAGGAAAAATTTTTCACTCAGAGAGTGGTGAAGCACTGGAATGTGTTACCTAGGGAGGTGGTGGAATCTATTCCTTAGAGATGTTTAAGGTCAGGCTTGACAAAAGCCCTGTGCTGGGATTGATTAGTGGAATTCTCCTGCTTGTTGAGCAGGGGGTTGGACTAGATGACCCTCCTGAGGTCCCTCTCCACCCTTCATATTCTATTATCTATGATTCAGATAGAGAGTGCACTATCCATTTAGTCTCAACCATTCCTTCTTTGGGGACTTGCAAGGTGAGGTCACACAAGCTATCCCTAATTCGTCTGCGGCGATGTCTCTCTGGAAATGGAGATATCGGGCGAGCTTTACTCGCCCTGTGGACCTACTTTGTTCCCCATTCACAGTGCACATCGCACTTCTAGCAGTCAGCTCTTCCATTCACTAGCAAGCATGTAGCATGAGTTTTAGCTACCATACATCCCCCTCCCTTTCTGGTTGTAGGATCCAGGAGAAAAAGAAATGCTGGAAAGTAGGTTCTTTTCTGTGCCTGATGGGGCTGGGCTTCTATAAGGGGGAGCTTGGGCTGCTTGTCCATCTGTTTGATAGTTTGGCCAAGGGAATTGTGGGAAGTTGTATTTCAAGGCACCAGGAAAGCAAGCACCTGCTTGGGGCAGCCCATTTGCAGGTGCGGCAGCTGGCAGGGATCCAGCCTGGGAGCTGAGAACCAACAGGGGGCTCTGGGAGCTGTAGTTCCTTGGTTAGCTCCCTGCCTATAGAGTCAGCCCTGGAGCAGGGAAAGAACTACATTTCCCAGCATTCCCTTGGCCACTACCAACTAGAAAGGAAGGAGAGGGACCTCACGCGACAGCCTGCTGTGAGTGCTGTAAATGGCAGGGAGACCATATTTTAACATTCAAAAAATAGGACATTCCAGGGGGAGGGAAGCCCCACCCTGCCACCATCTACTCCCTCTGACTGCTCCCCACAGAAACCCCAACCCATCCAACTCTCCTTCCGCTCCCTGTCCCCTGATCGCCCCCTCCCTGGACCCCTGCCCCTAAATGCCCCCCAGGACCCCACCCCATATCTAAGCGCTGCTGGTCCTTATCCCCAACTTCCACCCTAGGACCCCATTCCCTACCTGTCCCCTGAAAAACCCCTGGGACTCCCATGCCTATCCAACTGCTGCCTGTCCCCTGACTGCCCCCCCGAACCTCCACCCCATCCAGTCCCCCTTCTTCCTGTTCCTTGACTGCCCCTCTGAACCCCCCCATCCTTTCTCCAACCCAAAGCGGGGAGCCCAAGGCTGGAGCAGCAGTGGGGTGGGCGGAGGGCACTGGTGGAGGGGAAAGGGGGAAGCCCAGTGCTGGAGTGGCAGGGGGTGAGGGGTGGGGAGAGCCCAGGGCTGGGACGGGGGGCAGCCAAATTTTTTTTTGATTCGGGCAGCAAAAAACCTAGAGCCGGCCCTTCAGGGAGCTAACCAAGGAACTACAGCTCCCAGAGTCCCCTGTTGTTTCTCAGCTCCCAGGCTGGATCCCTGCCAGCTGCCGCCCCTGAAAATGGGCTGCCCCTAGCAGCTGCTTGCTTTGCTGGTGCCTAGAGCCACTCCTGCCTGGGTTTGCAGTATCTACCACAAGAATGGATTCTGAATATCACAAGGAGAGACATCATGAAAAAGGGACCTAGGGAAATTGGAAATATTGTCAGGAAAAAAAAAAGTATATAAAAATCGAGCTCTGGTAAATAGTTGTGAAGAGAGTGATCCAGTAGAAGAGACAATCTGAGGACGGAGAAATGCTGGAAAGGAGCATTATAATGTATTATGCTCAAACCTAGCACTTGTAGGGGATTTTACATTTACAGCATACTACACAAACATTAGCTACCAGCTCCTTGGCAAGAAGATGGAGAATGGGATTGCCATCAACATATATGTAACATTAACAACTTTCCAGTAAGACAATGCCTATAATCGGATCTCATGCTTCAGGGCTTCAGCCGGTCACACGCAGGAGTCAGGAAGGAATTCTGGGAAGCCCACATATTTGTGTTTTGTTTCTTGTCCTCCTCTGAAGCATCAGACATTAGCTACAAATGGAGATGTGACACTGGGTGGGCTGGACAGGTCCTCTGAGGTGCTATAGAGAAACCTCTTTCTAAGATATCTGGCAGGTTTGTCTTTTCCACATGCTCAGGGTCAAACCAATTGTCAGATTTGGGGTCAGGAAGGAATTTTCCCCCAGGTCAGATTGTCAAAAAGGGACCTTAGGGGATTTTCATTTTTCTCTGAGCCATGGAGCATGGATCACCTGCCAGGATTATCTAGGCATCTCTCACCTAGTCAGTTCCCTGCCATTGCAGGGGCCTGGGACATTGGTGGTACCTTATTCCCTACTGCTTTCTGCCTGTGGCACACAAGAGCTTATTCTGCTGAGGACTGAAATGCTTTTGTCTAAGTGCATCTTTGGGCTCAAACCTAGGGGTATCTGGGTGAAATGCAGTGGCCTGTGTTATACAGGAGATCAGAGTAGATGTTCTAATGGTCCCGTCTGGCCTTAAACTCTATGGGGAAAAAAGTGTTATCATCATTTTGCAGATAAAAACCAGTGTGGGGGAAGAATTATTTAAGCTGCTCCAAAGGGGAATAGCCCGGAATACTGGGATGAGATTAAAAAAGGAACATTTAAGATGAATGTGATGAAGTTTCCTGACAGCAAACTAGCCCTGTGAACCATCATCAAAGGGCTGTTGTGGAAAGAAACCATGTCCCCTGGCTCATTTCAATTCCAGCACTGGGAATGTGCTGTAGCTTAAGGCTCGCACTGGGCCCAGGGGGAGGGGCTGAATGATCCATAGTGTTTCTCATGTCTGGTTTCAATGACCCTATGCAAACCCTGCCCTTTGTTTTCAGGCTCCAGAAGACCCTTGGATCCCTTCTCTGAGGCTCTGTACGAGGAGATTGATTATAACCTGATGAGAGAGAAGCAGGAGATGTTCAGTCACTCAGGTCTGTATGTCTCACTCTTAACAAAAACAATGCAGAGTACTTGTAACACCTTAGAAACTAATAAATTTATTTGAGCATAAGCTTTCGTGGGCTAAAACCCACTTCATCAGATGCCCAAATAAATTTGTTAGTCCCTAAGGTGCCACAAGTACTCCTGTTCTTTTTGCTGATACAGACTAACATGGCTACCACTCTGAAAACTGTCACTCTTAACAAGGAGCAGCTAGCTAATGCCCTTTCCCTCTGAGGCCCTGGCCCAGGGTTAAATCACTGCAGCGTCAGCCCTTGAGCTTCTCATTGGCGCTGGACACAAGTCTTCATTACAAAATGTTTGGTGAAAATGCGGCTTCAGATACACCAAAACCTTTCACAAATTCCTGTCAATTTCACCCAATTGTTCCAAATAAGCACAGAACAATTCATTACATTTCAGCATTTTCTAAAGAAAACATTTTGGTTTTTTTTCAATCCGATGGTATTTTTCCATTAGAAATTTCCTGTAATTTTCTCTATAAAAACAAACAAACAAAAATTAACTAATGTCCAAAAGAACACCAAATGGTTTCATTGAACATTAAACTATTTATCTTACTTTTCAATTTGGCAAAAATTACCAAAAAAAAAGTGTCATTTTTGGCTCAACACAAAACAATGTTGTTGGGTTGGGTTGGTTTTTTGTTTTGTTTGGTTTTTTGCATCCCCATCCCCAATGGCTGAGAACCAAACCATCTGTTTGTTTATTTGTTTGTTTGTTTTTTGCCAAGCTCTAGCTGTGAGAGCTGGGTCTGTGGTGAGACCCGCAGTTACTCATGTAGACAGAGGTAGATGGGCTTCCTTCCCACCATACACTGAATGTCCCTGTTCTAGGGGCAGTTAATGTCACTCTGCCTGTCCTGCAGCCTTGGAGTGTAACCAGTGAGGGGTCAGGAAAGTGACTGTCTAGGGCCAGGCTAAACTATCGTTTGAAAATTTTCTGGAGCTTTCGAGCAGGGAATGTTCTGTGCCCCCCTCCCACCACAGCCACCGGTTTGGTGGGTCGGCTTCTTCCTGCCCCGGAGCAGAGAGATCAGCCCAGGAGAGCCACATGACTTTGAGTCACGGCCCTTTTATTCTTTCTGCCATTTTGTCTCAATGTCTGATGGGAACATCCTACCCAAGGGCTGTGCTGTAGTGGGGCTCTGGGAACATGCTCACGGCATCCCCCAGCACCACTGACAAAATGGTTACAGTGAATCACAGACTCTCCTCTGGACCTGTCTTGGCCTAATCTGGAAACACTGTGGAGAGCTGATCGACTGATTCATGGGGGAGGTGGGTATTTACCCTTAAGAAGGAGGAGTCCCCTCTGTGGCTGAGGAGGCCAGGACCATTGTGGAACTTCCCTGGACCAGCAGCCAGAGACGTGCCCTTCACTCACCCCAGTATATTTCAGATCAGATTGTATCATCCCCTCAGTCACATTTACCACAGTAACATGGAGATTTCTCTTGGGGAGTCTGTGTCAGCCTCTCCCCGCTCAGAGTCGCTGTGAGTCACCATCTCCTGCAGAGGAAGGAATAGACTGAGACCAGAAATCCTGCTCCAAGCCCTGGTTGTGTCCCCAGTCCCACAGTCCTGCTGTTCTCATTGTGATGAATTTCTGATTCTTGTTTCTCCAGTCTCCTATTCAGATGACTCAGTGGCAAAGCTGCAGTATTACACCGGGGACAGCGAGGGGGAAAATGATCCTGGATCAGAACAAGGTAATGGGGGAGGGGCAGACTCAAGCTGAGAGACTCAAATCTGAGCAGGGAACAGAATTTCTATGACACTTTCTGCAACCGCAGCCATTTCCCCTCACATGGTTCCCATTTTACACAGTCGGGTCTAATCCCATTGAACAGGATTTCTGTCAGAATCTCAGGATGGAAACATGTGACCATCTCCTAAGCCCACACCCCTCGGAGTGGCTCCCAGTGACCTCTCCAGGTGAGGAGCTGGAGGAGACGGGTCAGTCTCTTTGGGTGGAAGGCGTCAGTGTCCAGCAGGGCTCCCCTCTCATCCCTGAGAGAGAGAGCAGGAAGGTTGTCCTATGTTATATTCACAGATGGGCTCAGCCCAAATCACTGATCCGAACCCACCAGAACTTTAGGGAAGGGGGATTTGCAGATTCTGACCCCAGTTCTGGATCTCAGTTTTGGGACTGGCACCTGTCACTACAATAGGTTGAAGCAAAACCCTGGATCTGAACATCCTGGCCTGGGCCCATCTCTAATTGTAAACGAGGCGGCATTTCTACCCCAGCTGCTCTCAAGGGAGTCCATGATTTGGGCCCTTTGGGAGTTTAGCTTGTGGCTGGGGAGGAGACACTGAGCAGATGAACCAGTTCTGCTGAGAAGCTGGAACCCTGCCAAGCTGAGCCCTGGGCTGCCTGAGAGGCTAGTGGAGAGCAGGAGCTCACAAAGGATCAGGCCAGTGACCTCCCAGCGGGAGCTTTAATTCCTGCAGAGGGGAGGTTCCCCCTCCCCAGGATAACAGGAAAATTCAAACCTGTCTGCAGAGATCACCTGGATTCACACAGGCCAGCTCTGGCCTGGCCAGGGCTGTGTCTCAACCTGTTATCTCAGCACAAGCCCAGATCCTGCTCCCACTGAAACACATAAAAGAGCTGTTGTTGAATTCTGCAGGGATAGGATTGGCCACTAGTTATTTCTGCGACTCCTGTTTTACTGTCATTCTCTGACTTGTGCCTTCTCACTATGGGCCCCCTGCGACTTCCCCTCTCATATGCCATGATACACAGCTCTATTTATAAGGGCCACCTGCGCTGAAGAGATGCTGCTGGTGCCAGGGGCTGAGTGTGGTGTTTACTGTTCCAGAGGGAGTTTCCTGGAGAGGGTCTCAGTTTGATTACGATAATGTGGAGGAGCCTGCCTTGAACGATGTGCCCCAGACTCCAGATAGCCGAGGTGAGCAGTGAATCTGCCTCCTGGAAGCACCATCATCCTGTTGAAAAACTAACTGTATTTCCCAGTAGAGACAATAATGGTTTGTTAAGAAAGCCACAAAGTTCACTCACCAGTATTGTCTATTGGTGTAACAATGGGGGAGCTGAGCAGGTGGATTACAAGAGCTGTGTGGAGGCCCAGGGGTAGGGAAGCGTGTGAGATCCTAGGTCATGAGAGAGGCCCATTGCAGGAACGGAAGGAGCAGTTCACTCAGGAGCTGCCCAGGCGGTACTTGGCTCAGGTCACTGACCTGTGACTGTCACTGCCATGAGCACTAGGGTTACTCACTATTTGTAAACATAATGCACCAAAGCAGAGACCTTTACATAGCGGCAATGTTCCCTGCCAGCCGTTCCTGGCATGCAACTATGGCAGCTTCTATACATCTGTGTCAGACATGCTGTGACAGGGGGATGGATGGGACAGAGATTTTACACCCAAGGGCCCATGTCCCACCTTATTAGCTGGCTCAGCTCCCAGTGGTGTCCGTACATTCAAGACTGATGGCAGTTTATGGGGTAAACTTTATCAGGAGAAAGGATTGAAAAGACATATTAAAATAATGTCCAGTTTAGGAAGCCAGGAACAAACTCTAGACAATTCCAAGTCATTTACATTTGTAACCAAATGGTTTGTGGAGCAATACCTCTGGACTAGATCCTCGTCACCTCTTTCTAGAACTCCCCCTTCACCTCGTCATCTGGGAGCTCTAGGATCCACTCAACCAGCTACTGAAATGTATCAGATCAATGTGATCTGTAAAACCCCTCAATGTGAGGGTTCCATGGGGGGCTCCTCTTACCACCCTGTGGGTGGAAGTTAAGTGCTAAGAAATCCCCAGGGACCAGTGAGGCTGGTGCATCTGAAGCTTGTAGTTTATTTCTACCTTCACTGTGAATATTCTCTTAATTACTTCACATCTTCACGTCAGATGCCCCTGCCATGCCTGGAGATGTCCCAGGGGATGGTTATGATGATGCCAGAGAATTGTCTGACACTGAAGGTGACCTTGCTTTGAGGCAGAATGATGAGGAAGACACTGGGGCGAATGACAGGGACAGGGATTCACAGACAGGTGAGTGGAGAACTGTTTGCACTTCACACTGTCTCTGCAGAATGGGAGGGCTGGAAATGTGGCTACGCAGCGAGGGAACAGCCCTGGCCAACCCAACGCTTGTGAGACAAACTCTCCTTCTCTCATCTCTCCATTCCCTCAAAGCAGAGGCTTCAGTTCCTGCCATGGGAAGAGGAACAGCAGAGTCCCTCCTGTGTGGTACTTCATGGTCAAACTATCAAGATACCTAGGATCTTTCTGCCTCTAGGTTCCAATCCTTATGTGGCTGCCACACCCTGGATGTGCTCGATTCCCACCAGTTCACTGTGTGTGTATCTTTTGGGCAGAATCCTAAACACCAAAGTCCTGTTACTGCTGCACCAGTGTTAAAGAGCCCATGACACGTCCTGTAAAATCTGGGATGGGCTTTGCCCATTGTCCTTAGGCCATATTTCCTCCTCTCTTCCCCATTGTGCTCCATGAGCAGAGACACCTCACGCGCCGCCAGAGAAGATCAATGCTGATGAATGCATTGATTATACTTGATAAGAAGATAATATGCTAAGTCCAATTGCCGGGCCAGATGTGAGTTATAATTACTCCTTAACTAGCCGGCTACCTTGAACATGTTAGTGCTGGGTTTTGTACCATGCAGTGATCAAGTAGTCAGCTGGCACTGGCACTTTACCTGGTCTGGAAACCAAAGATTTACTCTCCAGACTATGTATAGAGATGATGAGATAGAACTTGTCATAGACCGAGGCCTGATTTGAGTGGTAGTAGGGTTGGTGTATTTATCCACTTAATTTAATTTTATTTATTAATTTTAATTAATTCAATATTGAATACAAATATTTGATATTAATAGTGTGGGTTTGGCTCACCAATATAGATTTGATCAGAAGATAAAGTTCATCCTGCAACTCAGGCTTAACAGCATTTTAAAAGGAACTTCGGGCTATATGACAGGAACTTTCACTGAGACAGATATAGTCATAAAGACACTTTATGTAACTCAATGAAATATAAAGCAATGTTATAACGTTCAATTAGACAAAGTTACAATAGCACAGTTCTTTAAAGAATTATTTTGACAATACTTCTGTTATATAGCTCACTCTGTGTGTGCAGCCAGCACCTTGAGCTTTTGCACCACCTCTGACAGAGGGGAGTATTTATAGATCTTCTCGCGTTCTGGTTTACACTATCATGCTAAATGCTTCTCTAGGGTAGAATTGAAGCAGAAGGAAAATTAGGATCCTCTTTTACTTACAGTTTGAAAAAAATATAGTACGCCTATATTAGTTAATAGCCTTCGTAGAGGTTGCATCGATACGGAGTGAGGGTGGAGGAGATGAAGAGTAGACGAGCAGCAGATAGTGGTGTATCGCCTCCCTGATGGTGAGCTGTCTCACCTTTTTACAGAGCATTGTGTCGATAATCCTCTTCCTGTGCCCCAATTTCATCTTCCCCACGAAACCTGTTAGGGTACACTGCCTCACAAGTTAACATTTATGTGCCATGAATGACAGGTATGTACGCATTTGTGTGTACTTGTTAGATGTTGTGGCAAAAACCCCTTTTTCCCCCTTTCCTGGTATTGGTTCAGTTAAAGGTCTCCAGACATCTGCGTAGTATTTGTCTTGTTATCACTTTCTGAGTAAGGGTCACAATGTGCTGAGTTTGCCTTAGCGGCCATACAGGATGTTTGACCTGTAGTTTTTTTGCATTACAGCTGTTGCATTAAATCTATAAGCCTATACATCAGTACTAATTTATCAAAAGACTTTTTATACAGACCAACAGAATTATCTCAGGGCTCCAGACCCAAGACTGAGGGGGAATATTCCCATCTCGTACTGTAGAACAGGTCTCAGACTGGGCAGCACAGATATAATTCCTAGGGCGGCTTGAGAGCCAGAGGGAGCGGTGGCTCCTGTCTGTCCCAGTTTTAAAGGCAGCTGTCGTAACAGGACAGTTAAGGGTTAAATCTTCTTTTATTCTAAAGGTTAAGAGCTCACATAACCTAGTGACACCTGACCAAAAGGACCAATGAAAAGATAGATATAAAAAAAGGAGGAGGGGAAATCAGTCTTTGGCTGTTCAGTAAGTTGTGCCATGTGGAAAGATCAGGATTCCACCAGCTAACATTTCTTAAAAGTAGTGGAGTATTAGAGAATTGGCGAAGAAGTCTCTTACAGAGAAGGTTATAGGAACTTGGGATGGAGATATTGGGGGAAGAGGAACTCCCAATGGTTCCTTTCCCTGTTATATTTTAAATCATTTGGTGTGGCAGAGGAGTACAGGTTTTACCTAAGCTGTAAATAGCTTAGGATTATCTCATGCAGGTCCCCACATCTTACACTAAGTTCAGAGTGGGGTGACACCTTGAACAGCGCACTGCCACCAGGCAGCAGCGCAGAAGTAAAGGAATGTTATGGTCTGGGTGTTGCTGCTGTTTAACGTTTGTCTCTGCTGCTGGCAGCAGTGCTGCCTTTGAGCTGGGTGCTGGAGAGTTATATGCTTTATATGGTCTTTTTGACTCAGTCGCCTACTGCTTTTCCTATTTAGTGAGAGTTGCATGTTGATTTTTTTTAAAATTGGTACATGTACTTGTGCGGCGGGAGAGGAGGTGTCAGCTACTCTAGGATACATGAAAGGGGCCACAATCAAATAATTTGAGAACCACTGCTATTAGTGCACTCCACGTTGCTCTGCAGCTGCACATAACCAT
Organism: Chelonoidis abingdonii; assembly: GCF_003597395.2. Taxonomy (NCBI): domain Eukaryota; kingdom Metazoa; phylum Chordata; order Testudines; family Testudinidae; genus Chelonoidis; species Chelonoidis abingdonii. Next base: position 145,529,890 of record NC_133769.1, on the reverse strand, counting down.
GAATGGATCACTGACTGTATGTGTCTCCCTTGGTGTTTTCAGGGTTGAGTCGGCACTTGCTAAGGAGTGAAGTTGTCTCTGGGATGGAGAAGGAAATCCATCCCTGCCTCCTGGAGACACAGGTTATTGATGATGTGGGACATGGTGACTGTGGGTGGTTCCTAATTTCTTAACAATTTGATGGACAAATAACCCATGATGAGAAATGCTTCAACCTCTTTCTCTCAAAATTATGCCCAGAGAAAGTCACTGTCCTGGTTGATAGCAAAGCAGGTGTGTTATAGATTTGTGTGAAAGTCTGCTAGGAATTATAAGAGCGAGTGGGAAAAGGTTCAAAAGCTTTCTTTGTATAATTTTCCATTGTTTGGAAGGGGTGGAACTTTCCTGCTTTTTCATGTCTATAATTTCTTCAGCTTGACTTTGTGCCTTTTTCATATTAAATCCTTTCTGAAAGTCTTCCCCTTAGTGGATGTTTTTCTTGCCAAATGAAAAACACAGGGAGAGGCTGAGATTAAACAAACCAAGAAACAAGGGAAGGCCACCTCTGGGTATGGCCGGCTGTTTGATAGCAGGCTGGCTTTACACATCAGGCATGTGGTAAACGTGAGAAACCGGGTAGAGACATTCTGAGATGAGCAACATGGTTGTTCCTGAAGCGAATTCAGATTTGAAACTTTCATTCAATCCAAGGAGATAAATGGGAAATTCTCCCTGAGTAATTCACACCTGAAACTGAACAAACTGTGAAAAGATTTCCCAATTAGCAATAAATGCAGAGGATGAATATTTCTGCTAGGACTAGAACTGAATTCTATAGAAAATAATGACAAGAAGAGAGTTAATAAAAATCTGGGTTTCCACTAAATCAATAAGGCTACAACAAGTAAAAAGTCACTGAGTTGTTACTTAAAACCCCAGTAAAAATGATCATGTTCACACAGTGGCATGGTTATTTCCATGAAAATCTACAAATATAGTTTAAAATTGATGCTGAGCTGAGAACTGACAAGTGGAGAAGCCAGAAATGTTCTCTTGATGAACCCTCAGTGAAATCAGTACCTGAACACACACAGAATACATCACTATTTCTCAGAAATGTCTGTCTTTCCTTTATCGCAAATCCTGCATTCAGTTGGGTCAGTTCATCTGTAGAAGGATAGATTGGAAATAGAAATGGTGAGAGAAGGTGCTTCCAATCACCTGCACTCAGCAGGGCCAGGAGTCATATAAAGAGACAGAAATGCACCAATTTGCTTTTAAAAGGAAAAAATAAAAAGACATTAGGAAGATGTGTAATAGGATGTACTGACCCTTGGAGACTGAGGAGGGAAATCACAGGGGCTGTGCTATCCTGTTCCCAGGGTTGTGTCCTCCAGACAGATTTGTGGGACAAAGGAAATGACCACAGAGAGAGGAAGTGGGCCAATTGTGGGTGTTTGTGCTTTGGCAGGGAACCCAGGCTGCTGACGCTGCCTATGGCCTGGGATTGGAGCCTTATAGAGGGAGTGGATGAAGGCTCCTCTCTTCTTTCAGGCTAAAGGAATCCTGGCAAATGTTCCTGGCATTGGCCAGTCCTTCCAGGGGGGGTCACGTCATTCACAGGCAGAAAGAGGAGGAGAACTCCCCCCAGAATGACACATCTGTCCCTGTTTCCTCACTTTCTTTTTTAAATTCATATGGGCCTGCCCTTGCTGGCAATTCAGTGGGTTCAAATTTCATCAAACTCTGTGGGGATTTGCATTGAGGAAATAAGGGAGTTTCCTAGCCCATGGCTTTCTGTCATGTTACACTGTGATTCCTATAGAAGACAGCTCGCTTAGTTACCAGATCAGCGATCATGGGTCACCGGTGTGTTTAGATGTTGTTTGATGTTTGCCTGCATGTGTGTGTTCACTCTGTGTGCTGCCCCAGCAAACCACCCAATGACCACAAGATCTGCGAAGGGACAAAGGCGCCCAGTAAGGTTTATTGTTGACAAAACACAGTATTAGTATCCCACAGACTCTACTGGACCACTAATCCATGTATGCCTGTAACAACAGACCAGCTCAGTGAATGGCAGGACTTTCCGTTCCTCTCTAAGCCAGACAAAGATTCTCCCTCTGAGATACATTTTTATACCCTTATACAAAAAAAGTTACATACTGCCTCTGGCATAGTTATTGCCCCCGATGTAGCTCATTATTACCCATCAAGTTGCACATGTTGGTTTGATTAAAACATCTTTATTATATACTGTTATCCTGACCTTATCTTTTAGGAGGATCAGTGTGTTCCTGTTATCTTTGGGGAATGTTTTTGTACCATCCTTGATAGCAGGATGTTCTGGTAGCACTTGATATTGGAATGTGTTTGTGTGAGTACTCTGCCTGGCACTTCTGAAAAATGTGTATTTCTGCAATATCAGCCCTGTTCTTGGCAGATTCTGTGAGCAGGTCCTGCCTCTTGCTCACAGCTTGTCTTTGCTTTATATCAGTAAAGCTTTGACTACTGCTTTAGCCAAGGCCTCAGGCCACAAACCAGGCCTCTGACACAAAGGCTTATGTCTCTTAGACTCTCTTCCTACTAAACCCATAATAAAAGATTTGCTGGTATTGTTGATTCTCATGATGCAAAGTTTGTTGCTAATGGTAAACATTATAGCAAAGAATTTGGTACTGATGGTAAATCCTTTGTTCTGAGTGAGATTTGCACTTCATACACTAGAGGCGATTTTAAGGGAGATTTAAGTGTGGTGGCTGGAAATCAGTCAAAGAGGTTACCAGTTTATTTTTGGGCACAGGAAGTAGGGACAGAAAAACAGGAAAATGAGTGAAAGTGAAACTAGTAAGAAGCTGGAGCTGTGCAGAAGAGAGGGGGAAAGAACACATCAGATTTATGGAATTCAAAGGACTGGAAATTGAGGCAGAGAATGCCAGACAAGAAGCTGCACACCAAAGAGCCATGGAACTACAAGCCAAAGATACGGAGGAGAAGGAAAGAGAGAGGAAGTACTAACTGGACAAGCTAGACAAGCAGAACCAGAGCCCCCATGTTCCAATGAGTCCCACTTCTTCAAAAATCCACAAATGGGAACATTTGTGTCCTGCATACAGCGAGACAGGGGACATTGCTGAATATGTCTTCACCTTTTAGAGGTCGTGAGTACTTCACCAGATTCCTGAGGATCAAAAGATGCCCATTTTGCCAAAGTGGTTGGCATAGCTCTGGATATATTCAATAAGATGTCAATTGAGAATGCTTCAGATTATGGTAAAAACAAATAAATGGTTTTGAAACAGATTCAGATTATACCTGAAACATGTAGAGTAAAATTTAGAAGCCATAAGAGGGGTGTTGGGATGGCTAATGTGGCATATGTAAACCAGATGAAAGATTTGATGGATAAGTGGGTAAAAGAAGGTGTTACAAGCTTTGAGGGAATGTGTGACTTTTTTGCTCAATAACATTTCCTGAGTATACGTAAAGATGATGTAAAACGGTGTTTATGGGACTAAAAAGTGAAAACTGTGGAAGAACTGAGTACTGTAGCTGATCAGTTTGAGCAAACGCACACATTTATTGCAAACAAACCACAGGCAGAGGGGTTTAAACATGGTGGGAAGCAGAGTTCCCATTTTACCCCTGGGAAGAAAGAAGGTGGCTCGGAGGCTAGACAGTCACCGCCCAAATCCATCCCACTTGCTCTCCTCCCAAATCCCTGTAAAAACAGAGGAGCCCAGAAGATGCTATCACTGTAATTCCACTGAGCACCTGAGGAATAAATGTCCTGTGCTGGGGGTGGAGGGAACAGGCAGTGAGCAACTCACAGGAATGCTGCTACCCTGAGCACAGAAACACCTCAGGCAATTGCCGCTTATCATACAGGGGTTGTAAAAGTAGCCTCTGCCCAGCCAGACATGAAGCACATAAAGGCTGTCAGGATTAATGGCAGAGAACATCTGGGGTGAGAAGACATGGGCAGAAATTTCTATGTTTAGAAGGAGATTTGTCCAGGAAAGTGACTTATTGCCAGGACAGATGGCAGAACTTTTATTAGTGGGGGGTTACAAAATCCTTGTGCCTTTGGCTAAAGTGCCCATGTAAAGGGAACTGTATTTTCTGTGGTGGTGGTAAATGTTAACTTGATTGCTTTGTTACTGAGGAATGATTTGTTCTGTGTAGCTTGGGCTCTGAAGGAGAAATGTTACACTGGAACCCCAGAGGGAAAAGGTGAAGTCCCAGGAACTGCTGAAGGAAGGAGGGAGTGTCTCTTTAATTTCTCTGCAGCAGTAGGAAGCAGTAGGCTTCCAGAGGTGGGTGTGGTTGAGACCAGGTCCTGCCCACTAGCTAAAGGCAGTGTCTCCTCCAAGCGGTAAAGGAGTGTGTTTCCTGTCAGAGAGGAAACTGTCCAGATTGCTGACTGCCAGCAGGTTGCAGTTAAGTGAGGGACAGACCTCACTCTAGGGGGCACAGGGAGATGTGTCCTAGAGAGAAGACCGGAGGAGGGTGATATAATCCTAGAGACCACTGAGGTGGGTGAGGGTTCCATGGCCTCTGTAGCTGGCAGCAAACCCAACTCAGAGAGGGAGGAGGGTGTAGTGCTTGCCAGTGAAAGATCTGTTCCAGCTGTTAGCTGTGAGCCCTTCACAGCTGACCAGGGGAAAAATCCCATTGTAGAGAACACAGAGGTGTATGTCTTAGAGAGGAGCCCAAAGGAGAAAACCAACAAAGAATTGGTGGGAGTACAGGAATATCTCCTAACTGATTACATGGGGAGCGGGGGGCGCTCAGGATAGATTTGCTGGGTCAGTGTCTGTGCTCCCAACCCGTGGCTCAGGTTTTAAGAGGGATCTGTGTAACTGTCCTCCTGCAGGGGAGCAGCCATACAGCTGACCTCTCGCAGACAGAGAGGGGTAACAGAGGGTACCCCAATCCATGTCCCACTTTTGCAAAATGCTGTTTCTGATGTACTTGTGAAAACTAACTCTGTCTCTTTAAGACAGGATGGGAAACCTACTAAAGATTTGAGTGTCAGTGAAAATGCTAAAGACTCACCTGGGAAAAGGGAGGAGGAAGCAATTTCCTGGGTGGGTAAGATACAGCAAAGGAAAAGCTGCTGGGAGATCACAGCCCTCTAGGAAAAAGGTGTTGGGAAAGTCCCAGTGCTGGGAGTGAAAATTACAAGGAGGCCCAGCAGCTCCTCTGGGTAGTGAGCACAGGGAAGGTCTGGCAACTCCTCCGGGTAGCGGGCACCTTAGGCCGTGGGGGTTTCCCAATTGCAGGCTAGGCTGGAGGCATCTGACCTCCCTGGCAGCTGGTCCTCTACTAAGCTCTGAGGGCAAGTCTTTATACTTCTGGGTTAATGCGTGACCCTCTGAGGGGCGGGTTCAGAGCTCCAGCCTAAGGGGAGGAGCTACTGAACACAGGGCTCAAAAAAATACTGAGGAGAAGTAATGAGAAAACAGGGACAGCAGGAAGGGTTACAGTTTCAAAAGCGGGATCCAGAAGGGGACGCCAAGGAGAGAACCCCAGACAGCACCCACTGCCCTTCGGAGGTGTCTAGGGAGCCAGCAAACTCGGCCCAGAGAAACTCTGCCTATATGTGTAAGCCAAGGCAGGAGCAGAAATAGGCTCCACAGTCGCAGAGCACCTCCCAGTCCAGCATCCTCCTCCGGGTGTGGTGGATGGACACCTGGGCCAGTGCCAGGAGGAAGTTGATGAGGTCTCGTGACTTCATGGGGCCCTGGATGAGGTGTACGTATATCAGAAGGTGCAGGAAAAAGTGAAGCCAGAACCTGAGGAAAAGGAACTGGAGGAGCCAGAAAAGGGGCTGCAAGGTGGCACATTCAAGGTAGACATGTACCAGGGGTTTCCCTGATGCCACAGAAGGGGCAGGTGTGGGAGAGGGGAAGGTCAACCATGCTAAATACGTGCCTGTCCTCACAGTTCCATGAAAGATCCGCCAGCTGATGTCCCTGGTGGGCCATGGGACCAAGGTGGATTACAGGCTGGCCTGCTGGGATTCCTCACCCTTCACTGGTGATAAAAAGTCCTGCCACTTAGTGTCAGGGAGGGACATGCGGGTGAGGAAATGGAAATATGGAGCACAAGTGCATTCAGCTGTTCCCTAGGTGCGGTTCGGAAATGAACTGGCTGCAAGTCACACAACTGCCTTGGTTATTCAGGGGACGGGTGGGAGTGGGGTTCGTGGGGCAGGAACCCGATAACAAGGTCCAAAGGGCCAGAAGTGAGAGCACCTTCCCACAGGACTCACTCAAGAAAGACACAAGATATGGGCAGTAAGGCTGCCCTCACCTCCTGGAGTGCACTCCCGGGGGTATGAGGAGTGGAAAAGCTCATGCACTGGCCGCATTCCAGGGGATCCACCCACTCCCACCCAATCATACTCCAGGATGTCTCTGATTCTCATGGTTCCTGCCAGGACTAATCTCCGTCACACCAAGGGGGAGTCCAATGAAGGCCTGCACTATTGAAGCTCCAAGAAGGTGGGTGGGTGCAAGCCCCCCCACAGCTGTAGGCTCCTCCTCCAGCCTAAGGGGAGGAGTCACTAAACCCAGGGCTCAAATGGATATGGGGGACAACAAATGATAAAACAGAAATGAGAGTCAGGGTTACAGGGACAAAAGCAGGAATCCTGAGGGGGACACCAAGCAGAGAACTCGTTATAGTGCCCACTGCACCTCAAAGGTATATAGGGGCCCAGAGGAACTTAGCCTGAATGTGTGAATGAAGGGAGGAGCGGAAATAGGTGCCACAATCACAGAGCACCTCCCCATCCAACATCCTCTCCTGGTTTTATAGATGGCCTCTTTGGTCAGCACAAGTAGTAGGTTGACTAGGAGGTCTCATGGGGCCATGGACAGGGTGTGCTTATATCAGGAGGTGCAGGGAAAAGTATAACCATAACTTCAGAACAAGGTTCTGGACGAGCCAGAAAAGGGGCTCCAACCTGGTGCACTCCACATAGACGTGTACCAGAGTCTTCCTCATGCTGCAAAATAACCAGGTAACAGGGAGAGGAGTGACCCGCACCAAGTACCCGCCTGTATTCATGATCCCATGGAGGACCCACCAACTAATATCCCTGGAAGGCCATGGAACCAAGGTGGAATATAGGCTTGCCCACCAGTTTTCCTCACCACCAATAGGTGGAAGGAGGTCTCACCATTTCGTGTCAGGGTGGCACATAAGGGTGAAAAAATGAAAATAAGGAGCACAGGCACGCATAGGCGTTCCCTAGGCACGGTTCAAAAATAAACCTGTTGCAAGTCACACAGTCAGCTCGGGTTATGCAGAGGCGTGCTGAGGGGGGCCTCATGGGGCAGGGGACCGATGAAAACGTCCAGAGGGTAAGGAGTGAGAGGCAGACTGGGATCACCCTCCCACTAGACCTGCCCAAGGAATACCCGAGAGGTGGGCAGCAGGGTTGCCCTCACCTTATGGAGTACACACCACAGTGTGTGAGAGGTGGAGAGCCCCATGTACTAGCCAAATGCCAGGGGATCCACCCAGTGCTTCAGGTAGTAGTCCAGGAGATCTCTGATGCTGGTGATACCTGTGAGGACCAACCTCCGGTGCACTGATGGGGACTATAACAAAGGCCTGCACCTCATAAGTTCTGGGAGGAGGGCTGGCACAAGCCCACCCACATCTGATGTCTGAAGGCCCTTCCCCCAGCCTAAGGGGATGAGTGACTAAATCCCAGGGTCTAAATGATTTCGGGGACAAATAATAAGAAAACAGGAAGCACTGAGAACATAGGGTCATTATCTGGGAATCGGTTGGGTACACCAAGCAGAGAACCCCAGATAGCGCCCACTGCTTCTCAAAGGTGTCTGGGAGCCAGTGGAAGTCACCCAGAGGACCTCTACCAGGACTGATGATTGAAGGGAGGAATGGAAATAGGCGCCTCACTCACAGAGCACCTCTCTGTACAGCATCCTCCTCCTGGTTTTATAGATTGCCACCTTGGCCAGGGCAGGACATGAGGATGAGGAAATGAAAAGAATGGAGCACGAGCATGTAAAGATGTCTCCTTGGCATGGTTTGGATATGAACCAGCTGCAGGTTGCACAGCCAGCTCAGGTTACGGAAGGGAGGGAGACTGGGGGCTTGTGGGGCAGGGGCTGATAAGTAACATCTGAAGTCCCTTCCCCCAGCCTAACGGGGAGGAGTGGCTAAACTCAGAACCCAAATGATTTTGGGGGACAATAACTAAGAAAACAGGGACAGGAGTGAAGTCATAGGGCCATAAGCAGGGAGTGGAGGGTGACCCCAAGCATAGAACCCCGGAGAGCATCCACGTCTCCTCAAAGGTGTCTAGGAAGCCAGAAGATGAGGCCCAGAGGAACGCTGCCCAGACACGTGATTGGTGGGAGGAACAGAAATAGGTTCCACAGTCACAGAGCACCTCTCCATCCAGCATGGTTTTATAGATGGCCATTTTGGTCTTGCCAAGAGGATGTAGGCCAGGGGATCTCATGACAGGATGTGCATAAATCAGGAGGTGTTTGGAAATGTGCAGGCAGAACCTTATGAGAAAGTTCTGAAGGAGCCAGAAAAGGTGCTGCAATATGGCACACTCAAAATAAATGTGTGCTAGTGTCTCCCTCATGCCGCAAAAGGGGCAGGTGTCAGGGATGAGTGTGAACCATGCCAAGTACATGCCTATGCTCATGGCTCCATGAAGGAGCCACCAACTGATATCCCTGGTGGGCTGTAGGACCAAGGTGGGACACAGGTTGGCCCAATGGGGTTCCTCACCCGCAAGAGATGGCAGAAGGGCCCACCACTTAGTATCGGGACAGGACATTAGGGTGAGGGAATTAAATGTGTGACGTACGAGTGTATACAGATGTTTCCTCAGCACGGTTCAGAAATGAACTGGCTGCACATCATGCAGCTGGCTCAGGTTGTAGGGTGGAGAGAGTCACGGGGTATGGGAGGGGGACGCTTGCTTGACAGAGGCCCAGTGAAAAGGTCTGGAAAGCTACAGGTAAGGGGTGGGCGGGAGCACACTCCCGCAGGACCCACTCAGAGAGAGCTCAATAGATGGGTGATAAGCCTGCCATCTCCTCCTGGAGTACACGTTGGGAGGTATGAGGGAGTGGAGAGCCTCAGGCACCAACCTAGCACCCAGGAATCCATCCAGTCCCCCCGGTTGTAGTCCAGAAAGTCTTCAGTCCTGGCGGTTCCTGCCAGGAACAGCCTCTGGTGCAATGATGAGGACTCCAAGAAGGCCTAAACCTATTGAAATTCAGGAGGGAGGCAGGTGCAAGCCTGTCCGTGTCTGAAGGCTGCTCCCCCAGCCTAAGGGGAGGAGCTACTTGACCCAGGTTTCAAATAATTACAGAGGACAACTAATGAATAACAGTGTCAGGAGTGAGGGTCACAGGTACCAAATCAGGGATCCGGAAGGGGACACCGAGCAGAGAAACTCAGATAGTGATACTGCTCCTCAAAGGTATCTAGGCAGCCAGGGGACACCACCCGGAGGAACTCTGCCTGGACAAGTGAATTGAGGGAGGAACGGAAGTAGCCCCCACAGTCACAGAGCACCACCTCGTACAGCATCCTCTTCCTGGCATTATAGATGGCCACTTTGGCCAGCACCAGGAGGAGGTTCAAGAGGAGATCTAGTGATTTCATGTGGATATGGACTGGGTGTGCATAAATCAAAATGTGTGTGTGTTGGGGGGAAGTGTGGTCAGAACCTTAGGAGAAGGTTGTGGAGGAACTGGAAAAGGGGCTGCAATCTGGAACACTCCCAAAAACATGCACCAGGGTCTCCCTCACACTGCAAAAAGGGCAGGTATCAGGGACGGGGGTGAACCGTGCAGGTATACGCCTGTGCTCATGAAATGTGTGTCATACAAGCATGTACAGATGTGTCCCTTCCTACCCAGGAATACCTGTTCCACGATCCCCATGGAGGTAAAGCACACACAAGCACCAGAATAGTACAACGTGAATCTCATGAAAGGGAAATACTTTCACACAGGAGGGGATTATGGAGAAAACCAACAGGTGGGTAAGATTAGGTAGGGTAGAACAGTACTTCATTGGGTTTACATTCCAACTACAAGGGCCCAGTGGTATCACAGTCTGAATAGGGCAGACAGCTAGAGCATTGGAGTTTCCTGGGCAAAGTTCCAAGTTCTGGGCAGTGAGTTCTTCGGTGCCAGGAACTTTTTGCTCCTGAGCAATCTCGCCCGCGTTCATGTCCTCTCTTCTGTCTGGCTCTCTACAAAGCCGACACAGTAGCTTACAACCTCCTGCGCACTTTTATCGGAACGCCTATCAGCGCTCTCATCTTTATTCAAAATGTAATGTCACAACGCCCAAGTCTCATATTCCCCTACCATATGGAGCTCCCGGGTCATTTGGCTCTGGTTTGGTCCTTTCTCAGATGTTCCTGTCGACGACCAGTGCCTCCTTCCTTTGGTTCCAGTTCGTGGTGTGGCCCTGTCAGCGTGCTTTGTCCCTCCCAGGTCCTCCAGGCTAGTTGGTTCTGCTGTTTGCTTTACACACAAGGGCTCTGGTTGTCAGCGTAGGCTCGGCCCTTTGTTCTGGCAGCTACAGACATACCATCCGTTCGCGGTTGTTGCTCTTGCCACTCCCCAAACCTCCTGAAACAATCATTGCATCTTCTTCTTGCCTCGAGTAAACAAGGTTTATTAAGGGACTATCTAGCTTTGTGGTTTCCCTCTCAACCTCTCTTAGAACTCTGTGCTGGTACATATCGTACTGTTTGTGACTTGGTCTATGGAACGACCCCTCTAAGCTGTATCTGCTACAGCTTAGTTAAAACTCCCCCAAGGCACAATTCTTCCTTGTCTTGAACTTGGAACTGTATGCTGCAACACCAGTGAGTTAGACAAAGATTCAGAAAAGATAGCACTTTGGAGTTCCTGTTCTCCCAAGGCATCCCCACAAGCCCCTTCACACCCCCTTTCCTGTGGAGGCTTTGAAGAATAATATACCTAACGCAAATTGGTTACAAATCGGATGCGCACAGACCAGTCCTTGTGCTTTTAGGACACTGAAAAAACAAATCAGATTCTTAAAAGACAGAACTTGTTTAAAGAAGAAGATGTAAAGAATCACCTCTGTAAAATCAGGCATGGAAGATAACTTTATAGGGGTAACCAAGATTACAAACACAGAGCATTCCCAGATTTGAAAGTATGCTTCTCCCCTCATGGTCTAGGCAAAAACTTTAAACTTACAAAACAGGGATAACAAAACAAACAAACAAATAAATAAATATAAAATAAACAGGAGTAAACCTCCTCTAAGCTACGGCGGAAAATTCACAAGCTACAACAGAAGAGTAATCCAAACGTATTTCCTTCCTATTACTTACAAATTGTAATTTTAGAGGCCCTTAGTTCAGATATGGCTTTAAGGAGAAGTATTTTCCCTGCACCTGATTTCCTCGCTGACGGGAAAGAACACAAAAGAACACAAAACAAAAAATCTTCCGCACAGATTTGAAAGTATCTTCTCCCCTCACTGGATCCTTTTGGTCAGCGTGCCCAACCAGCGTTATTTGAGCTCTTCTTCTTAACCGTTTAACAGGTAAAAGAGGGATTTAATGCCCTACACTAGCTGTATTTTATGACAGGTGGCAATGCCCCCTGATACTTCAAGGGAAATAACTAACTAAAAAGTGTTAAGTAATTAACACTACCGAACTATTTGTTAGAGTTTCGAAAACAGACTGAGGGCTTGGCTACATTGAGAACATTCAAAAGCGCTGCCCCGGCACTGTCTGCGCGAGGCTGCCAGCGGCAGCACTTTGGAGTGTGGGAGTGTAGTCAAGCCGCAAGCACTGGGAGAGAGTCTCCACCCAGCTGCTGCTTGTAAAACCACATCCTATGGGGTAACTGTGCAGCGCTGCGGAGCCCCGTTCCCAGCGCTGCCGCCCTGATTACACTGACACTTTACAGCGCTGCATCTTGCAGCGCTCAGCAGGGGTGTTTTTTCCAAGCACCCCAGTTGCAGGCGCTGTAAATGTGCCAGTGTAAGCCAAGGCCCTAAGAACAAATAGAAACAGAATTTCTCAAGAATCTCAGCAACGACTGCAATTTCATGATTTTTCAATTCTATTCTCAAGAGATATGCTAAATGTTGCTTTATGACTGAGTCCCACCAATAGCATGCGTTGCAAAGACTACGCTCATTGGCTTTTTGCTCTGTGATTGCCTCAGTGCTAGGTTTGTCTTAATTTAGTTCTAACTTTCAGGAGCAGTAATCATTCAATCACAAAACAATGTAATATCTACAGGAGAAAAGAGATCCCCATCTCTTACACCTTATAAATTTAGGGATGAATTTCATGAAAATTTAAACGTCATTATGTGCATGTGAATTGTTGAAAACACTGTTTCCAACCAGAATGTTTACATAGTTGTCTGGAAGCATATTGTTTGTCTACTTTTCAAAGCCAATTGATATTCAATCCACATAGCTGCACCTATGACATTTCAGACAAAAATACAGATGCACAAAAAATCCCTGGCAGACTTTTATTTATTGTTTGTTTCCCAGAAGTACCTAGAGGCCACAATTGGTGCTTGAAGCTGTTCTAATGCAGAGCAAAAAGGCAGTTCCTCCCTAGAAGAACATACATCAAAATTGAAGCTAAGACACAACAAGTAATTGTAACAACAACTGAAAAGAATGAGGGATAAACAATGAGGGTAAAAGTAACAAGATCACGAGTTTGCAGAGGCCAAGTATGTGCACGGATGGACGGTTTTGAGTTGGCTCATGTCTTTAATATAATTAAGTATGATTAATATAAGAAGTTCCTACTGGAGACATCTGCTTAGCTGTAATCAGTTGGCAACTTACCATAAGTGTCCGGAAGAAGTTGGTTTTAAGGAGCTACTTGGAGGAGGATAGTGTAGTGGATTTATGGATTAGTTTAGAGGGAGTGACCCTGCATAAGAGTCAGAATGGAAGAAAATGGGAAGGTGGTTTTGTGACAGGTGAACTGATGGATGACAGGGGCTGACAGCATTGGCAGAGCAGAAGAGGCAGGGTTGGATACAAGAGTAGAAAAGTGGGGCAGGTTTAGGTTGTGAAAGGCCCATAAAGGCGGAACAAAAAGCTTGCATATGACATGTTCTATGGGACTCGAAATGGGGACTGACACTGTCACTGTGACAGGTCAAAGAGGTGACTTCGCAACATCATTTTGACTAGACAGGAGAGTGAGATGGGTGCCAGAAAGGTCCGAGAGGATACAGATAAGCACCGGAGAGAATTTTAGTCATGTAGACTGAAAGAATAGGCCTGATAATGGAAATACGAGGGAGGAGGAAGTGGCAAGACTTGGATACAGCTTGGATGCATGGCTCTAGAGACGGTGAAAAGTCAAAGATGACCCTCATGATGAGTCTGAGTGACAGGAAGGATGGTAGTACTGTCAATGGTGACTCAGAATGCAGTGGAGATCTTGAGAGGAATGAAAGGAGCTCAATTTTAACCAAGTTACAATGAAATAGTTAGCAAAATATCAAGAAGGAGATAACAAAGAGACAGGCCAAGATTCAAGACTGTGGAGAGGAATCAGGTCCCGAATGGAACTCCAAACAACCGAATTTGTGTCCAGGTGTCGGTTCATTGTAGTCTCATTCCCATTGAAGAAAAAGGAAGTTTTGTCATTTGCTTCAATGGAAGGCGCTTGCTTTCCCATTGCATTGCCGTTCAATTTGGCAAGCCTATGCAGGGACTGGGGACAGCGTGCTCCTCTTTGTAAACTATCCCAAATTAGGCACCTCCATGACTGTGAAGAGCACTCTCTCTTTGGACAGTACAGAAAGGCATGGAGCTGTTCAGCTGATGTGACACTCAAAAATTGCAAGTGGGAATTGCACAAAATCGGCTAGACTTGCCCTTTGCTTTAGTCTTTCTGATATCAGATACAGAATGAGCTGACATTGCACAACCTGTTTTGTAAATAGGAACCTCCTGTATTAAGAGGAGGCACTGAGATATGAACCTTGGTATCTTTCATAGGTTTTACCCCCACTCTGGGCTTTAGAGTACAGATATGAGGACCTGCATGTGAACTCCTAAACTGAATTACCAGCTTAGATTTGGTTTTGCTACCACCACTCCCAAATACTAACTTCCTTCCCTGGGTAGTTTTGAGAGACTTCTTCACCAATTCCCTGGGGAACACTGATCTAAACCTCTTTGGATCTTAAAACAAGGAAGAATTACTCATACCCCCTCCCTTTTTTCCCCCCACCAATCCCTGGTTAATCCAGATCCCAGGGGAAAAAATCAATCAGGTTCTTAAAAGGGCTTTTAATTAAAGAAAAGAAAGGTAAAAGAAAAAAAAAACCTTTGGGAGAGAGCATTCACGCCGATCTCACAGACAAGGGATTTAAAACACAGGATGTTCCCCTGGGCAAAAACCTTAGTACACACAAGAATACCCAAATTTGATTATTTTCCTAATGCCAAGACAAGTTACAAAAAGAAAATAAAAATAAACCTATTTATTCTTTTCTCAAACTTACTACTTTGATAAGAGGCTTGTTCCTTGAGCCTTTCTATTCCGGCTGAAAGTGAAAATTAAACAAAGGAAACTTCCCTCCTTCCTTTTGAAACATCTTGTTCCCTCCTTGGTTCCTTTGGTCAGGTGTCAGCCAAGGTAGGTGAACTTCTTAACCCTTTACAGGTAAAAGAGGCATTAACCCTTAACTATCTGTTTATGACAGTATCAGAGGCTCAGTATGAGGCCTAAGGCCTGAATAATGTAATGGTCAAGACTTTGCTAACATAAAGCAAAGTTAAGCTGTGAGCCAGAGGCAGGCCCTGCTCACAGAAGCTGGCAAGGAAATGGCTGATGCTGCAAAAAGAGACATACCTAAAAGGTACCAGACACCAGCTATCAGAACATTTGCATAATTGTGCTTTCCACACGGATAACAAGGAACAGGCTGACCCATCCCAATGACAGGGCCAAAAGGGTAATATGATGGATAGAGTTGTTTTGTTC
>NC_133769.1:145504459-145514768 GCF_003597395.2 Chelonoidis abingdonii | reverse complement strand
ATACAGTCTGCAAACAACCAAGAATGCTCCATTAACATTTTTACTCACTTAAGGGCCACAAGACCTTCTAACAATAACACAATAGTCACAAGCCCTTTTCAATACATTTTTTTTAATTTACAGCTACCAAGATTGATATGCATGTTTGCCGTTCAGTCAGCTCTACTTAATCCTTTTAGATTTCTTAACAATCGTCTTTTTCTTAAACAGGGTCTATAACTTTTTGTTGTGGGACCATTACGGGTCAATTAATGCTGTGAGCGCATTTTCCGGTTTGGTCATTTTTCTTTAAACTTGGTCAGGGTCTCCACGAATTGCCAGCATTTTTCAAGGTCATCTTGCACTAAATGTTCTTGAGTAAGCCAGAAAATTGCCTGCATCACTGATGCAATAACAGTAGTCTAATAAATTTTCCAACACAGTCAAACACAGCCTGAGCTTGCAGTTTATACCCATTGAAGCCAGGTCACAGTCATGCATGTACACGGTTACATGGATGCATCTATGACACCAAGCCTCTTAACAATCTTCAAAAGCTTCCCAGTCGAGAGTGATTAAGGACGACCCCAACAGCAATAAGGCAATAGTCCACATGATTTTTTCACTCACAACGTGGCCTGGTCAGTTAGTTCCAGCCAAGCCCTTCTACCTAAACTCCTCATCGCCGTCATCTCGTCTTTTCAACAATTGGTAGGCGTTGAGCAAATTCAAGGTGGCCCGTTTGTCTTCTTGTTTGAGGCAACATGTCAGGGCCTCTGCGTCCTCTAGAAAGGCATCTCGAGTGTCAAAAGTTTTCAGAAAGAAACAAATGTAAATTACAACGCTTGTTTTTAAGTTTACATAACCTGGTTTCCTCACCCCATACACACACACACAACACCACCCCTCTAACATTACTTCAAATTGTTCATTTACTGGAGCAATACTCTTCTGCTCACCTTGTCCACCAGTGACTTCCCCGAGCTGCGTTCGCCTTCTCCATCAATGAGCAGGCCATACACTCATTGGGGTGTCTCACAAGCAGTTGAGGTTTTGGGGTTGGTATGGCCAACGTAGGCCAAAGGGCTCCCCTCGCAGCTCCATCCTCTCCTTGGAACTGTTGAGATGTTCGCACTTTCTCCGTGGATGGTCAAAGTGCCCTCGGGGCAAATAAGTTTGAAGTTTACACAGGGATGGTGAAAGGAGTCCAATTCCTCTCGCATCTCCACTAGGTCTAAAACTGCAATTCTGGGGAAGAGATGCCTCTTGCCTGAGTGGGATTTATGGGGGTAGTGGTGCTGTATTTCTTTGATCTGGCAGCGGGTTGGTGGAGGAGTCTTAGAGGGCACATGACCTCTTCCTGGGTGGTTCATCAGCCCCAGAACCTGCGTATTTGGTCAAAACTTTCTAAGAGCGGTCCTCTTGTGGGGCTGAAACCGCATCCCAATGGAGAGGACATTGGGGAAGTTCATTAGAAGGGTCACACGGACCACTTGTGGACAGGCCACCGTGCCCAGAAACTCCCTTAGTTGTCAAATATTCCTCTTGGAGTGGGTCCCAGCAAGCTAAACCTCCTATTGGTAGAGGACAGTTGGAGAGTTCTAAGAGGGGTTACCTGATTGACTTCTGGAACAGGTCACCCACCCGCAGAATTCCCCCTCTTCGTCAATTTATCTCTCAGGGTGGTTCCTAAGGGGGCAAAACTATCCTGATTGGGAGGGAGGTGGGAGGAGTGTTCTCAGAGGGTCACATGAACACCTTGCTCCAGTTATGTGCTCTCTCGGAAGTAAATATCCCAGGGGGCGGACTTCGGACAGTGTCACATGGTCAAGGTGGGCTAATCGATTGATTGACAGTTAGGGCCTTACTCTTTTTGGGGCAATTCCTGTTTTGTCTTACGATTTGTTTAAGTAGTGCGAGGCAGAATGAGGGGGAATGGAGGGATTGGTGGGAAGTTTGGCAAAAAATTGAGAGGAAGGAAGGGGAAGTGGGCACAGCCACACCTCTCCCCTGCCAAGCTAGTCACTAACAGTCAATGTATTTTCGGAACTCACAACAGAGCAGAGTCTCAAGGGGGATTCAAGGGGATCAGGTATTGGTTACATAGATGTTTTCTTCTTTTTTTCAAGGGATTTTCCCTATACAAAAAAGACAGGCATGCGGATAAATGCAAGGTAAAGAGTATAAAGATTCCCCTTATCCAGTACTTTAAACAGTTTTCTTGAGGAAGAGCAAGCGGTAGGTTGGTGCCCGCCAGACATTGTGTGTACTATATGCCCTTGCCTTGTGCCTGTTCCTGAATTTCTGTGTCCCATAATCAAGAAAACTGTTTCCAAGGAGCCCTTTCCTCCTGTGACAGCACTGATGGGGCATTAGTGTGTTGCAGCTCATCCTGTTACTGCAAGAGAGTGTCATGGCCTACTCAGAAAGCCCTAAGCTCTGCCTCTACCACTAAGAATCATGGTCTGGGCAGGAAACCCAGGCCAGATGAAATTCACATTAAGACTCTTACTGGTACAGGTCTGGATCTGCGGGGCCCAGAGGGCGGTGCCTTGAATGGCGGGGCGACTGAGGTCAGCTCCGCCCGACAGGCCATCTGCACTGCCATGCCATGGCCTCCCGCTGGCTCTATTCATGATTTTAAATTTTGAATCACCAGCCCTGGGGCAGATGCCCCTTCCTCCCCCATGTTGGCGGCTGTGGGGGGTAGAGGAAAAGGGGCAATGATGTTAAAGCGCTGCCTTGCATGCATACGGTCTGGTCCAGTAGCACTGGTTTAGAGTATGTCGTACTGCCCAGCTTTCACCTGTGCCCAATTCTATTAGTAGAGAAACTGATTCAGTATTCAGATGCTGCTATAATTCTCTTCTATAAGATGATCTGAGTGACACAACTTGGTTCTAGTGAGTTGTCCTTGTCTACAGTTGTTGTATGTCATACTGCGGTTTCTCTTGTACAATCACCTTTGCACAAGGATTTCTTTTCCTGTGTAAAAATAAACCAGCCTCTAATGTCTCTCATTCATGTTCAATATGATATAGCATCTATTGGGGCAAGCAACAGACAGATACAGTTTGTACAGAACTTTTCCTTCCAGCTCCAGAGATTTGGGGGTACCGATGATCTGAGGCTGTGATAAACCTGACGTCAAGGAGCGGGGCTATCACTCATAGATGGTGATTGTTTGTTGCTTTTGAGTTTATATTGGATGTTTTAGCTGCCATAAAGACAGATTAAAACCACTGATAATAACTAAAAAGGCAGCGTGGGTTGCTAATTGGGTTCCTTCCGCAGTGATGCCAGCCTCTGAATCTATATAATTTTCCCTTCACTGCTTTGTTATTCAACTTGTCAGACAAGAGGAGCCCGGCGGTGCTTAGGTGCAGCCAGTGCAGTGAGAGGAGGGGACTTGGCAAGTCAGCTGGCAATGAAGGGACATCTCTCCACTTGGTGCCGTGGCTTCTTCTTCTCACAGTTCCAGACGTAGCAGGTAGTCTCCGCTGTGTTTCACAGGGAGCTGGGTTACTGGTCCGTAGGCTGGTAACTTTTAAGTCCTATTAAACCCAGTGTCTGGCTAGGCGGTTATGACTTTTCCTTCGGGATTGGACTTGCCACTGTTATCGAGGTTGTGTTACCTGGAGATTGACTATTCAATGACACCTAATGTGGGGCTGCACCTTAGAACCATCAGAGCTTACGAGCTGGTGCAATTGCAGTGATTCACTGATCAGCATCTCTCGTGGGCACGTTACAGCCATGCTCAGATCTGCACTGGCTGCCCAGCTCTGGTTGAGGTAAGGTGTCGGTTAGGAGTTTATAAAGTCCTTAATGGCTGGAACCGGCCTCCCTAGGGATCACCTTTCTCCTGTGGCGTACCGCCACCACTATGGTTAGCAGGCGGCACCTGACCTGAGTTCCCGTCTTTTAAGAGTAGGGGGTGGCTGACAGGGATTGTTCTGCTGTGAGGCCTCCCAGGACTCTGAAACTTGCTCAGAATTGGGTGACGCGTTTTGGGCACACAGGCAAGAAGACACTTCTTGGGACGGTAGGACAGGACCCAGGCTGTGCATCAGCATAATGAGAAAGATGGGGGGAAGAAGTTTCTGTAGGTGGCTGGCTGTCTGGCGAGTCCTGTTGAAATGGTCACGTTCTGCTGCAGGGCGTATTGAGTGTGTATACAGTGCCATCCAGGTGCCGACAGTTTCTTGCTATCGCATCGCCTGAGTATTTGTAAATCCCAAATACCAATACAATCAATCATTTGGTCCAATAGAAATGTCGTTTAGTCCTAAATCCAACAGCTCCAACGGCCAAGTCTTGGCTCCTTACTCCCTGCTTCACTTACTGAAGCAGTTAAATTTCAATTGAAGTGAGCAGTATTATCTAGAATAAACCTCAGACACGGTTCTTCCCAGAGAGGTGTGTGCATGTGTCTGGGCGTGCAGTATGCAATGGCCTGTGTTGCCAGAGGACTGGACTCTGCTAGCATAAGTTTTATCCTGCAAGGCGAACCGAGCCTCCCTCCCCCCGGGTTTCTGCTGGAGCAAGAACGCAGTGAATCCTAGATGGAGACTAGAGAAAGCCCGACCAGCACAAGCTGGCATGGCAGGGTTCTGGATCAGGGCCTCTTCAGGGCACCATTGGTTCCAATTCCCTCCAGGCGCCCGCTGCCCAGTTTCGGGAGGCGCTCTCATTCCTCCAGCACAGAAGGAGCTTACAGGCCCTTTGCCCTGCAGTGTCAAGCTCACGCGGACTCAACAACATGGGGGGGGTTGGGCTGGGGGTGGGGGAGACAGACCATTGAGTACATTAGAATGTTGTGGGCCTCTTATAGGACGATGAATCTGGCCCAGCTCCGCGAACTGATAGCAATAGGATTAAAATTCCGATGTGACCCAGATAATGATTAAAATAACTACGTCACTGGAAACAGTTGGGTTCGGTGTTAACACATGAGGTGATCCACTGTGCACTGGCGAGGGCATGAAACTGCTAGAGCTGTAGGCTGGTTCATGGGACCCTGTAGCCCGGCCGTTCGGGCCTCAGTTCCTCAGGTGCGGCGGGCCAGGGCACCTCCTATCTAGGCTGGCGGATGGGTTCCATGCCGTCCTGTACGTTGAGGGTCAGCAAAAAGGTCTATGGGCCTGGCCTTAGGCAGACGGCAGAGGCACCCAAAAGTTCAAGCTCAGCGGTCTCTGGTCACAGGGCTGAGCAAACAGGTCCAAGGCCCTGGCCCTTTAGGCAGGGCGGGGCAACAAAACAGTTCAAGCTCTGGCCCCTTCTGGGTCAGGCTCGAAGCAGTAGCAACGTCTGGAGCCCTGGCCCTTCGGAGGCGGGTGCCGGCCCAAACAGAACGGTTATACAGCTCGAGGGGTTTTGGGTGCAGGCCGGGATACTTGCACCCGCTTACGCGGTGGAGGGGACGCCAGGCCCACCACTCTCTGCGTTTCCAGCCCAGGGCCTGTCGCGAGTCGCCGCTAAGGCAGGTCAGTGGGGATCCGCGACCGAAACACACTGACAGGACGGTGATCAGTAGGGTCCAAACGCGAACACCATGACAGGGGTAGTCAGTGGGATCCTGGCGATGACCACACGGCCATTTAGGCTCGGGGACTTCTGCGGCCTGACTGAGTCAGCCACCCTCCAGGCACTTCCGAACTTCCCCCTCCCCTGGTACCTGTCCTCCGTCGGCGTTAATCCGGGGGTCCCAGACCATAGGTTCCTCAAGGCACTGGGAGGCGCAGGCTCTGGCGGCTTCCCTGGCAAGCAGGCGCAGTGTAGTCAGGCTGGGGTCCTCAGGATACCCGGCACGGGGTAGGTCCGGCCAGCGTCCTTCTCAGGTACTTGGCCTGAGGTAGGTGTCCGGCCAGCGCCTTCGGATTCCTTGGCTCGAGAGGTAAGTCCAGCCAGCGCTTCTCGGGATAGTGAGCACAAGGCAAGCGGGCCAGCGGCGAGCCTCGCGGCCTCCGATGTCTGGACTCGTTCGGCATCCTGGGCTCACTGAGCTCTGGCCCTGCTTTATTACTTCCGTTCCCGGCCCCTTAGACTTCCGGGGCTGAAACAGCGGGTACTGCCCATCCACGGAGGTTGCCGCTGGCTCATTCCCCCTCAGAGTGATGGCGGGGAGCCAGGCGCCTACCTTCTAAATGCCGATGTGCTGACCTGCGCTCCGCCTGAAGTTGTAATCAGAAATGTCGTCTAATTATGCTTAGAGGAAACAGTTTTATTTCCCAGAACAGCCAGTACACGCTGTGGATTAGGGCCTGATTCCCAGAAAATCCTGAGCAAACCAACATCTAGCGGTACTTGCGAGTTATAATTTCCAGCTTCCCAGAGTTCAGCACATTATAATGTGTGGGACTAGAGCCCATGACACGCCTATACCATGACCGAAAGCAGAGGATTCTATGGTGGCTTCTTAGGTAGTTCGCCTGACATATGCCGGGCATGGAACATTACTTACCCATGTGAGGGATAAATATGCAACGATTGTCTGGATCAGTGCATATAGCGTGACAGCACATCGTTCAGCTCGCGTTCTGTCATTTTATTGTTGGATTTATAGCAAGTTATATCCCTGGAATATTTCTTATTTTCCATGGGAAATTTGTCTTGCTTCACAATGATGCAGACACAGTGACATGGTGGTGCAGCATATACTTCCTCTCCAGTTGTAACTTGTGGTGACAGCATACATATAGTTATTACCAACCACTGCCTCAGCTCAATGTATTTTGTTGATGATGAGGAAGATGTGCATCATCCCTTTGATAGTTTTATTATTTCTAGGGAAATTTGAGTTTGGCCTTTCATGTCACGACACAATGCCATGAGGGAAGTTTTAACAATATAGGGATATCCCCCATGTAGTTCTTGCACACTCCCCTGGCTGCCTCATGTGAATACTTAGCGGCTTACCCATCCTCTCACCCTGAGCAGACTTCTGCCATCCATTGCCCAGCAGCTGCCTCGCTCCTCTCCTGGTTCAGTTCCTCGACAGCGGGACCTGACTGAGAAAGTCTGACAGCGTCACTGACGCTATTCATGCCAGGCCTGTCCCTACTGCACACACAGAACTTCTTACTGGTCGGGGTGGTTACAGACAGAGATACTGCGACGACCTTGACCTCTGACCTGACATTCCATCATTATAGAAACATCTATATCAGCTGTAACCGACGACAGCGATTGTTTAGCCTTTTAGTCAAACGAGTAACCACTTCCCTTGCTTCCTTCCCCCCACAACATTCTCTGCCTGAGACTGGAAGCCGTGCCCCCTGTTCTAGAGCCCCTCCTTCTCCTCCCCATCTCTCCGTTCACTCCTGCCCCTCCCACTCTGATTCCCGATCCCGCTGCTATCCACACCTCCACTTCCCCACTCCAATCACTACCTCTGTCCCCCCTGCTCCAGGAACCTTCCACTACCTTTCCTGTCCACTCGCACAGACCACCCCCCTACTCCATCCTGACTCCACCATCCTCCCCAATACTCCCTCATGTACCCCTGTTCCAGGCTACTTCCCCTCCCTCCCGTCCTCTGCTCCACACCCCCCCCTCCTCACTCTTTTGCTGCTCTGCTTCAGGCCCCCTCACTCCTCCCCTTACACATGATCACCCTTCCCCACCCCACCTCCTCCTGCCCTTTTAGAGCCCCCTCTTCTCTCCATGCGTCTTTCTGCCCCCTCTCTGCTTTCTCCCTTCCCCTCTTTCCCTCCTGCCCGATTCCTCACCCCCCTCACTTCTCATTGTCCCCCACTCCAGACCCCCTCCTCTCTCCACCTCACCATGCAGACCTCCTTCTCCTCCCCTCCCTCCTGGCCACTACTCAATAACCCCCTCCAACCCCATGCTCCCTGTGCTCCCTCCAGTCCACCCTGTGCTCCGTTTTCACTCTCCTTCCTGCCCCAATTTCAGATCCCTGTCCCCTCCCCTCCCTTCTGACCATCTCTCCTGCCTCCCTGTTACTCCAGTGCAGACCCTCTCCCTGCCATCTCGCTGGCTTCAGCCCCAGTGACAGTGACAGGAGATGGCGCCATTTGGTGCCTTTCATCATGTTCTCATGAGACAGGTAAAAACACCCCAAACCACCAGAATGGGGATAAAATGGCAAGAGCTGCAGCACTGACAGTCCTGAGTGTGAGGCCCTGAGACAGGATCAGGTAGAGCCATGAGGCAGCTCTGGGCATGTCCCATTCTCCTGGCTCTGGGCGCGGATCCCCTGCTGCCAGGCGCTGACTCTGCTGTGATAACGCTGGGGAGGGGGCTCCCTGCTCGCTCTGACCCTGCTCTGTGTCTCTCTTTGAAGGTGCTGATGATCTGAGACTGGCGGACGGAGGCAGCCCCTGTGCCGGGAGAGTGGAGGTTAAACACCAGGATCAGTGGGGGACGGTGTGTAGTGATCGCTGGGGCATGGCAGATGCTCGAGTTGTTTGTAAGCAATTGGGATGTGGAGCTGCTGTCAGTGCCCCTCCCCGGGCTCATTTTGGAGCAGGATCTGGACCAATTTGGCTGGATGAAGTTGCCTGTGATGGTACCGAGTCTGCGCTCTGGCACTGCAGGAACGAGGGATGGGGTCAGAGTGACTGCAATCATGGAGATGATGCTGGAGTGACATGTTCAGGTAAAAATCAGCCAGCTCGGTCGTGAAAGGCAAATCCCCTGAGACAAAAGGGCTTGAACCCAGAGGGCATCGTGTGCCTGTGACCCTAATGAGAAATGACCAAAAACAGAGCGAATTCTGTAATATTTATAATTACTGAGCTCTAGTTATTACTGTTCATGTCTCTGGTCACTAAGGTGCCCTCTGTGTGACTGTGAAGTGTTTTCATTGTGTCATTTCCAGTTGTTTCAGTGCCACGTCTTTCCTTTCCCTTTCCCTCTGAATGGGTCTAAAAATAAAGACAGAAGAGAAAATGAAAAAGGAAAATGTCACTTAGGCTCCTGAGTTGCTGAGGCACTTTTGACAATGTTACACTCATGCCAAAATCCAGACCCAGACACCCAACTGCAGAGGTACAGAGGGTGAGGTATTTATGTATCCCTTTTGCCACCCTCATAAAGTGACCAAGGAATGGGGGGATTCTCTCAGCTTGGCCAGAATTAGATTTAGCCAAGGGCACTCCCCTGTCTGCTCTGTTACTTCTCACATTTTGGATCAACTAGTAATAGAAATTTTAAAACCTCTGATACACAGTGGATCCAGCATAGCATAGAGAGCTCAGCCAAAAATATACCTCAACCCTACACATCACAGGCATATCATATTAT
The DNA here is from genome assembly GCF_003597395.2 of Chelonoidis abingdonii. Classification (NCBI taxonomy): domain Eukaryota; kingdom Metazoa; phylum Chordata; order Testudines; family Testudinidae; genus Chelonoidis; species Chelonoidis abingdonii. The sequence continues at coordinate 145,505,522 of NC_133769.1, read as the reverse complement.
GGAGACATTTGTGTGACTCAGTAGTTAACATTACAGCTACAGACTCATTATAAGTTTTATTTTTAACTTCTCTTTTCTTAACATTTAGTAGGAATAATATATTCCTCTGAATATAGCACAAGGAAGAGAGAATATTTTACCATAGTTCCAAAAGTTTTAGTGGCTCCCCCTGGCAGTGGGAGCTCAGGGCAGTGTTTAATCTCAACCCTTTCCTGGATTTTGAGTGTTTCAGTTACAAACATCAATACACTCTTGACATGGGGGGAGGGATTGTATATAATTCCTTAGTATTTTTTAAAAATAAAATATGTGGTGTGGGCGGGAACTTTACAAAGATTCATTGTCGGGACTTGGAAACACTCAAGAAAACAGATTGATCTTCACCAATGTAAATTCCCTAACCTGGTAATAACAACTGCAATGCCTTGTGCTGCACACCTAGCAAGTGCACAGCAGGGAGTCCCTCTCCTCTGAGCCTCACCAGGAGGAGGGAGCTGCTCACAAACATGGTATGAGAGCAAAAGTCCCTTCTGTGCACCTTTCTGTAAAACTGCGCCTGCAACTCAGCTGGAGCTGCAACTTGCAGTGGGAAAAAAGTTCAGGTTTGTAACAGGGCGCTTGAAGGGGCAGGCGACCTACTGGTTGCTGCGTCTGACCTCCAGCCCCTTGTTTTCCAGGTTAAGTTGCCTCAGTATTTTAGGCAGTGGGGAAGGGAAACCCAGGCCCTCCCTCTCCACCCAGCTCACAGGCCAGGGTCCTGCATGCATCTACCCTTGAATAGGGGAGGTCTCCCAGCAGGGATCTAAATTCCCTGCCCCGGGCTAGTTTCTACCCCTGTCCCTTTTGTTTGGGGCATGACCCCTTTAGTCTCATTCGCTGGCGGCTTGTATTCCATAGCGCCCTCTCGTATATCTTGAGTGGCCTCCTGCTGCGGTCCCAGTCTCCTTCACGTGGGGCAGCTGCAAGTTTGTTGAGACTGAACCCCACAATGTCTCTGAACTTCAGGGACCCAGTTACCTCAGTTGCCGGAGGTTCCTAGGTCTCTTCCACAGTCCCCCTTGGC
>NC_133769.1:145462147-145493766 GCF_003597395.2 Chelonoidis abingdonii | reverse complement strand
AGTTGGCTACTGAGTAAGAAGTCCTCAACTCTTCCAAAAGTCTGCCCCTCAATGGTGATTGTGTGGCTCATTGTGGAAGGCCTGAAGCAGGCTGATGGAAGCACATTAGTTTTCTTGATACTGAGTGAGAGTTTAGGCTTGGTAAACTTTGCAAAAAATTTTAGCGTTGACTGAAGGTCATTCTCAGCGTGCGCAAGGAATGCACAGTCATCAGATACCTGAAGGTCAGGATGGACGCTCTGAAGCAGTTAGACTTTCAGTGAAACATCAAAATAAAAGCCCCATCCATTCTTTATTGAGTCAACTCCAGTGGGGATGCAGTTGTTAACGAGCACCAAAATGACTGCTAAAACATGGAGAACAGGGTTTAGCAATAACACATCCTTTGCTTAACCCCATTTGATGCCAAAAGATCCATCTCCAGGCCATTAGAGAGAACAGTGGTAGACATCTATCATGAAGAGAAACCTTAGCCCTAAAAATTTTGGAAGGCAGCCAAATCTGGCCAGTACTTCCACAGGGCTTCAGACTGACAGTTTTGAAGGCCTTTGTCAAATTGATGAAGGCCATGTACACGGTCCTGATTGCTCCAGACTTTTCCTGGATTTGTGTGGCAACAAGATTATGTCGGTTGTCTTGCAGGATGGTCTTAAACCTGCACTGAGATTCTGGCAATATTTCTTCAGCAAGGAAGAATCGGTTTAAGAGGAATGAGTAGAAATTTTCCTTTGTAGATAGCAAGCAATGCCCACAATAATTTCATTCTCCACTTATCCCTTTCTTAAAGGATTGTAACAATGTTGGCATTCTCTCAACAGCTCTGGAATCTTCTCATTATACCAAATATTGAAGAAAAATGAAGATCCCGACAGCATAGCCGCAGGATCATTGGAGCACCAAGCCCCTCACCACCGCAAGGTGACTGTCCCAGAAGAGGTTTGCAGCAGTGGTAAGACTGTAACATACAATTATGCTGAAATTATGCTCCTGTCTCTGTGGGCCAGAGTTAGACCAGGACAGAACTGAGATGAGGAGATGTTCACCTGCTGAGCCAGACAGTTGGGAGGAAGCTACCTGAATGAATTCAGACGGGTGGAGGGAAGTGGATCAGATAGGATGCAGGAGAATTTTTAGCCTAGAGGCTGGTAGATGAGAGAATCGACTGGGAGAGAAAACAGAATAGACAAGCTGGACAAGGAGACTGGACTGGGAGGAGGGGAAAGAGACTAGGATATGTCTACACTTACGAGTGATACATTTACAGAAACTGTTTTTTTAAAATTTATAAAGTCGAGTGCATGGGCCAAACTAAGCACATTAATTAGGCGGTGTGCTCCAGTACTAGGCTAGTGTCTGATTTCCGGAGATGCACGGGTAGCTATCCCATAGTTCCCATATCCGCAGGCTCCCCCACCCCTTGGAATTCTTGGTTGAGATCCCAGTGCCTAGGGGCAAAACATTGTGCAGGTGGTTCTGGGTACAGCCTCATCCCTCCTCCTTGAAAGCAGCAGACAACTGTTTGCATCTTTTCCACTGGGTAACTGTGCAAAGCCATAGCACAGCAAGCATGGACCCTGCTCAGCTCAAGACACTAATCATGGAGTTGTAAATACCTCACATTATTCTGCAGTCTATGCTGAACTAGGACTGCAAAACCAGGCGAAGGAGGCGGCTAGCGAGCGCGACGAGAGTGATGAGGACATGGACACAGAATTTTCAAACCGCAGGCCCTGCGCTTTGGAGATCCTGATGTAATGGGCAGGTTCAGCCATTGAACACTGATTTTGGCCCGGAAACAAGCACAGACCTGGATCGCAAGTTTGCAGTTTGGACGATTCCCAGTGGCTGCAAACTTTGCATGGTAAGGGCACTTCATTGAACTTTGTGACTTGCTTTCCCCTGCCCTGAAAGCCAGAATACCAAGAAGAAGCAGCCTCTCATAGTTGAGAGCGAGTGCAATAGCCCTCTGGAAGCTTGCAATGCCAGACAGCTACGGTCAGTCGGGAATCAATTTGGATGGGTGAATCTTACTGGGGCTGCTGTGATGCAAGTAGCCAAAGCAATCATTAAGCTGCTGCTACGAAAGGTAGTGTTCTGGAAATGTGCAGGTCATAGGATGGCTTTGCTGCAATGGGATCCCTAACTGTGGGGGGGGCGATAGATGGAACCCATATCCCTATCTTGGCACCGGAGCACCAGGGCCCACTACTAAACGCAAGGGAAATTTTCAATGGTGCTGCAAGCACTATGGATCACAAGGGACGGTTCCAACATCCACGTGGATGGCCGGAAGGTTCATGAGCTCGTGTCTTCAGGAACACTACTCTGTTTAAGGCTGCAGCAAGGAATTACTTCCCAGACAGAATATAACATTGCATGTTGAAATGCGCGTAGTTATCCTGGGGACCCAGCCTACCCTTGATGCATGGATCATGAAGCTATACACAGGCATCCTGACAGTAGTCAGTTGTTCAACTACAGGCGAGCAAGTGCAGAATTGGTAGAATGTGCATTTGGCCATTTAAAGGCACGTGGCACATTACTGACTCCTCAGACTCAGCAAACCAATGTCCCCTTTTATTGCTGCTTGCTGTGCCTCCACAATCTCTGTGAGAGTAAAGGAGACCTTTATGGTGGGTGAGGCTGAGGCAAATCACCCGGCCGCTGATTAGTGACCAGACACCAGGGGATTAGAAGAGCACACCAGGAAGCAGGTGCATCAGAGAAGCTTTGAAAATGAATTTAGTCATGACCAGGGTAGCGGTGACTGCTGTGTTTGTTTCCCTTTGATGCGCCCCCTTGATTGACTCATTCCTGTAAGCAATCCACCTCCCCTTTGATTACAGCTTGCTTAAGGAAATAAAGTCACTATTTTAAAATCATGTATTCTTTATTAATTCATTATAAAAGAGAGAGAGAACTGACAAGGTAGCCCGGGTGTGTTTGGAGGAGAGAGGAGGAAGGAAAAGCCACTAAAAATTTAAAATAATGACAGCCTTTTGGTTAGGCTGTCCACGGGTGGAGTGGCAGGTGCACGAGTCTCTCCCATGCTCTTACACTCTGGTGAGGTGGAGATATGGAACATGGTGAGGAGAGGGGTTATACAGAGGCTGTAACGGCACTCTGTGATCCTTGCTGTTCCTGAAGCTCCACCAGATTGCTGAGCATGTCAGTGATCACCAGCACCCCAGTTGCATATGCCTCCCTGATCTTCTGCTGCCACCTCTCATCGAGGGTCCCTCCTGCCTCACGTTCACTGCCATCTTTCCTGAATTTGATACCACGTCCTTCCACTCATTCAGATGAGCTCTTCATTGCAGGTCACTTCCATGATTTCCGAGAACATTTCATCGAGTCTTTTTCTCCCCCCTTATGAGATAGCCTTCGGGATGGGTAGGGAGGCTTGAAAAATGTGCAGCTGCATGAGGAGGAAAAAAAGAGAGAAGTATCTAAAAAATACATTTACAGAACAAAGCTTATACTCTTTCACGGTGAACAACACTATTCACCTTACATACCACATGTGATTTCAGTACAAGTGCATTTTGCATCTTATATGAGTGCCTGGGCTCTGGTGTTAGAAATCTCACAGAGCAGTCCAGCAGCAGAAAATCAGCTTGCATGGCCATGGTAAGCATTGTTCTTTTGGCTTCTCGCCTTCATATACACAGTGCCCTCCTTTCCCAAATAAAGCAAAGCCCGTTCAGTGCTGCTCTTTCTGTTAACATGCCACAGCAGAAACCACACCCCATCCAATTTCTGGATGATGCTTTACCCTCCCCCCACCGGTGTGGTATCATGGAAGATCACTGCAAACACCCCCTTCATCCCCACCCGCTGGTGGTAGCAGGAAGATCCTGCTACAAACCGAAAAGCTCAGGCAATCACCCCCCCTTTCCCTGCTTGGCTATGCAAGGAAGGATATTTAAGCAAAGGAAACAGCCCAGTAGGAATGGCCATCTCTGTCCCTTATTTAATTCCTGAATTTCAAGCAGGTTACCATGAGATACACTCTCCTAGAGATAACACAACGAGATAAAGAACGATATTGTTTGAATGCCAGCAACACCGACCATACGAGCTAGGCTTGTCATGCAATGATACAGATTACTTTCTACATGCACGCGTGTCAAGTGCCTACCATGGAGGACGGAATAAGCTGCCCTGCCCAGAAACCTTCTGCAAAGGCTTTTGGAGTACCTCCAGGAGACTATCGAAGATGTCGCTGGAGGATTTCCGCTCCATCTCCAGACATGTTAACAGACTTTTCCAATAACTGTACTGGCCCGAATGCATCCCAAGTCCTCAGGGCAAATTCATCATTAAAAAACACTGCTTTTAAACATGTTTTATATTTACAAAGGTACACTCACCAGAGGTCCCTTCCATGGCTTCATTGTTGGATAGTGGTTGGAGGGCTGGAGGTAATTCCCTCAGGTGAGAAAAAGCTCCTGGTTGGGAGAATGAGTGCTGTGTCTCTGCAAGCTCCTCCTCTTCCTCCTCCTCATCTTCCCCTCCGAGAATCCTCAGCCATGTGGAGATTACCACCCCACCTGGAATCCTGGACAGGGTGGGTATGGTGCGGACCCCCCGAGAACGCATGCACTCAGCGTAGAAGCGGCATGTTTTCGCCCTGCCCCGCCTCCGTTTGCTTCTTTGATTTTCTGGTAGGCTTTTCTGAGCTCCTTAACTTTCAATGCACGTACTGAGGTCCTGTGTGCCTCTCTGCTATCTGGCCTTGGAAATTTTCAAATTTTTTCATTTGTCTTTTGGAAGGATTCTGTTAGACAGAATCCTCTCCCCATATAGGATCAGATCCAATACCTCCCGTGCGGTCCATGCTGGAGCTCTTTTTCATTCTCAGGAACTGCATTGTTACTGTCTATGAAGCTCTGCTGGTCACCTGTGTGTTAGCCTTCCACGCTGGCCAACAGGAAATGAAATTAAAAGTTGGGGGCTTTTCCTGTCTCCTGGCCAGTGCATCCAAGTTCAGATGGCTTTCCAGAGCGTCACAATGGTGCATTGTGGATACCACCGGAGGCCAATACCTCAATTGTGGCCACCTAACCCTAATCCGACATGGCAATACCGATTTCAGTGCTACTCCCTCATCAGGAGGAGTACAGAAATCAGTTTTAAGAGCCCTTATATGATTAAAGGCTTCTTTGTGAGGTGCAGGTTAAATCGGTGTAGACAGGCTTAGGAGCTGGTGCAGGGTGATTAGGACAGGAGTGGATGGGAGACATTTGATTGCTGAAAAAGAGATTAGGAGTTGGGGTGTAAATCTAACCTGCACTGTCCTGCCAGGCCACAAGCCCATGAGGAAGTGGTGGCTGCGACTTAGGCTTGTCTACACTACTGCTTAAGTTGATAAGTTACGTTACTCAGGGCTGTGAAAACTCCCCCGCAACACGAGCAATGTAACTTATATACTTAAAACCAGTGTCTGTATCAACTATGTCACCAGAGAGTTCTTCGCCAGCAGAGCTTCTGCCTCCAATGAGGTGGACTAATATGTAGACAGGAGACCTTTGCCATTGACGTCATGTGTTTTCACCTGAATGGGGTTCCAAAGAGGATGGAGCTAGGCTGTTCTCAGTGGTGGTAAATGTCAGAATAAGAATCAATGGTCTCAAGTTGCATGCAGTGAGGGAGTTCTAGGTTGGATATTAGGAAACACTATTTCACTAGGAGGGTGGTGAAGCACTGGAATGGGTTACCTAGGAAGATGGTGGAATCTCCACGCTTAGAGGTTTTTAAGGCCCGGCTTGACAAAGCCTTGGCTGGGATGATTTAGTTGGGGTTGGTCCTGCTTTGAGCAGGGGATTGAACTAGATGACCTCCTGAGGTCGCTTCCAACCCTAATATTCTGTGATTATATGACTAATTATGCGGACAGGAGAGCACTCTCCCATCAATGTCTTGCATCTTTACTAGACACGTTAATTCGGCACCGCTGCATCGATACAGTGACACTGATTTAGTATCGTACCAAAGAGAAGCCCTAACAGTTCCCTTGTGTGCTTTGATCTATCCCATTTCCAAGCACTAGGGAAATGTTAGTGCACAGCAGCAGGCTCCACACGGACACTCAGTGTGCAGCACGCTAGTGCGAGGTAAATTTACATCCCAGTTTGCCACAAACTAAGTGTGTGTAGAGAGAAATCCTGAAACTGGATGAGACGTCTAGGGAGGGACACTGGGGCTTGGGACAGACAGGACAACACAAGGCAAAGGTAAGTGTGAGAAACACATCAGCTGAGAACCCCAGAGGGGAGGGACAGCACAGAAAACAGGGGGGAACTCGGACTTGGCTGGGGAAGCCAGAAGTGAAGTCTAGGACTGGCTTGGCAAGGAGACTGCGACTGGGGATGAGAAGCTTGAGGAGTGGAGACGGGAACTGTGTAAACAAGGAGAATGGGACTGTGACACAGAGCAAGGGAGGGGGAAGAGACAGGACTGGGACAGGGACAGCTTGGAGGGGATGAGGCGGAAGGGGTTAGGTTTGGGGGAACAGGGGAAGAAGGGTCTGTCACTACCTGAACACATATCTCTCCAGAGCCTGGAATGGAACCCAGCATCCCTGAGTTTTGCCATTCCTCTGCTGTCAGCAAATATCTGTCAAATGCTTCAACAAAATGTTTGGATCCCCTGCTAATGCTGGTCCACAAAGAGGATGACAACCTACTACTACTGTCACTTACTCCATTAGCTCAAGTGACAGTGATTTGTGCTGTGGATCTAAAGGTTCCAACCCTGCTGATGACCCATGTGGGTGTCATAGGGTTGCCGTCTTTCTAATGGCTGGTAATTGGATCCTCGAGGCTCTACTCCCTTCCCTGCCTCTTCCTCCCAAGGCCACACCCTTCTCCACCTCTTCCACCAAGGCCCTGCTCCTGCTCCATCTCTTTCTTCAAGGCCCATCCCCTTCTTTGCATCTTCCCCTCAAGGCCCTGCCTCCATCAGTCACTCCTCCTCTTCCCTCGTCACTCACTGGATTGTCTCAGGGAGCCTGCCTGCAGGTATGAAGCCGCCCTGGCTGAGCAGGGTCTGGCACAGATTAATGACCTGGGACCTCCCCCAACCCCGTGGAAAGCAGACTTTTGGTTCAGGTGCCATTTAGGTCCCTTTTCAGATGAACGTTCCTCTAGAAAACCAGGCACCTGGCAACCCTGAATGGCACCCGGACACAGAAGCCAAAGACAGGACTGTCCAGGTAAAATCAAGATGGGTGGCATCTGGAGGGTAGCAACATGATTCTGCATCTTGAAACTTCTGTTCTTTCAGTTTGCTTTTTTAAAAACCTAGGAAATGATGCACAATGTTTTACTTGTAGGACACATTAGCTTTGCAAAGTTGAGCAGTAAAAAACAAGGAAATGGCAAAATTAAAGTTGTCTTTTCAACTTTATTTGACCCACTTTTATGTATGCATTAAGATATCATCTTTAATTACAAGACAACAAAGTATTTTCTCCATGAGACCCCTGCCTCATTCAGTGCACAGGATAGACAGAACAGGCATAGTTTGGGAGGATGCAAGGAGGCATTGGCAGAGGCAAGGCATGAGGGGGGCATGCAAGATTGGTTCAGGGAGAAGAGGGGTGGGATGGAGTCACTTCTTCCTGGGTCCTGGTGCATAATCATTTCCAGTAGAATGGTGAGTGCCTGCAGGGTTGCAGGGGACAGTGGGAGAGGGGGATGGGGCAGGAGACAGTGAGGAGAGGATGGGGGATGGGAAGGGCCATGGGGCAGGTGAAGGGGGATGGGATGGGGAAGAGAAGGAGATACAGAAATGAGAGAGGGGAGCAGAAGCCCAACATGTGGTGTCCCCTCGGTAGCAGCAGCCCCAGCAGTGAGGCGGCTGCAACAGCACCAGTGGGCACCAGACAAGCAACATTTCTGCAACAGCTGGTGCCGGAGTGGCTGCAGCTCCCAAACTCAGGTCGTAGCAGTAGACAGCAGCAGCTGGGACTCACCCATTAAGCCATCCTGTCCCCTCCAACACCGGCAGCCCAGGGACCAACTCCAGGCAGGAGGAGAGACATGGGTTCAGCGTGTGTGTGCGTATGTGTGTGCGTGTGCGTGTACGCACATATTCTCTATCCCCCTTTGCCCCAAACATAGCAGTCAAACTACACCTATGCTAGACAGTGCTGTTCTGAATCAGGGTTGTGGCGTGAGGGAAGCTGTTCTATGTAGGACCCCTGCCTCATTGGTTGCAGAAACTCTGAAGAGGATTGCAGAAAGAGAAAGGAGGGTCTCTTGTTAACACAGTTGAATGCTGCCCTGGGGAATTGGATTCTATCCCTGCCTCTGCCATGGAGTTCCTATGTGATGCCTGGCAAGTCAATTAAACCAAAAGTTTCACAGATGATCATTAACTGTGTGTTCCTCATTCCTGGCCCATTTATAACTGTGGGGGTCTGGTTTGTAGAAGTGCTGAGCACTCACTGCTGTAAATGGAAGTCAGTAGGTGCTGTGCTTTGAATACACTAAGATCTGTATAATGCTAAGGACTCTGAAAAAGTAGGACCTGGTGTCTCAAGTTGGGCACCGAAATCAGTCAAAACTTTTGATCATTTTGCCCATAGTGTCTCTGGGCTTCAGTTCCCCATGTGTAAAATGGAGATAACAACACTTCCCTGCCTCCCAGGGGGGCTGTGAAGAGAAATTCTTTAATGTTTGTGAAGCACTCAACTACCATAGAAATGAGCTCCATAGAAAAGCCTATGAGGAAATTAGCAATTCTGTTTTGGGAGTTGAGTTTGCATGACGTGCAGTACATAGGGCCTGGGGCCACACACTGAACAAGGAGTATAAAAAGAACTATTGATCATCCATCCATTCAGTCAGCACCACATGTCCTGTGCACTGAATGAGGCAGGGATCCTGGGGCAAATATTTGATGACATAATTAAAGATTGTATCACAATGCAAATACAAAAGGGACTAATTAAGGTTACAGAGGACAGCATGAGTGTGGCATTCTGAATGTTTGAGTGCTCAGCTTTACAAATTTAACTTGCTTTTAGATACAGAGCTTTACAGATTTTAAGGACTGAATGAAGCATTAGATTATATAGTCTGGCCTCCTGTGTAACAGACTACAGAATTTAATACAGTTACTCCTGAACTGAACCCAATCATTTTTGTTTGACATTTCCCATGAAAGTGAGTCGAGTGCAATGAACTTTCTCCAGAACACAGGCAGGTTATGGCAGAAACCTACATGGTTAAGTGGCAGCTTGCTTGGGGGGCTCCAGCCATCACTGCCATCCCTACTTCCTTTGGGGCCAGGTACCCCAGCCTTCTCAGTCAGCTGCTCTGGGATAGCTGCAACATGTAGATTGCCCCAGCACCAGAGACCCTGGTGTTCTGTAGTCTGCAGTTCCAGGGCAACCCTGCCATGGAAACGGGAGTCCCAGCTTTAACTAGGGCTCAGCTTTCAGCTCCACAACAGGGAATTTAGAAATCCTGGGATGGGATCCTGATTCCCAGGGTCTGCGGCTATGAGACAGCCCTGAACGGCAGACTGCCTCAGACTGGGGACCCCAGAGCTTTGAGATTCCCAGGCCAGTGGACTATTTGGGACATGATCTGGCCCAGGAATCTGGAAGCCCAGGGGTCCCCAGTCCAAGGCAGTCTGCATGGCAAGGCTGCCCAAGAGCCACAGACCTTGGGAGCCCCAGCAGCAGCTGAGAGAAATTGACATATTTCTTTTTCTCTTAGCACTGTGAAACTGACAAGAATGTCAGTGTCACTCAACATCCGCTGGTGTCTCTGGGAGCAAATTTCATGTCAGACACTCCATGTGTTGGTGTTTCCAGAACAAATTGTTGAGAGGATTTCTAGTTCACAGAAAGTTTTGAAATAGCAAAATTTCCTGTGAGCTGGAAATCCTGCGTTTCAGCCAGTTCTTCTCACTGCTCCCCTGTTTAACCCTCCAAGGATCACCTCAGCCTTTTCACAGCATCTCCCTCGGATCTCTAGTTCAGTTGCTTGTCCACTATGACCCCTGCAAAGACCATGGGAGACGTCTGTATGTTTATGTATCTTATGTGTTACCTCTGTTTCTTTTATTGCTATTTTGCCATTTCCTACCAGGGTTCAAAGAGTAACTCCAGCTGGAGCTCCCCACATGTCCCAGCAAGGCAGACAATGGCTACAGAGAACCCAGTCACTGGTACTTAACGGACAATAGAGGGGTCAAGGCCTTTCAACTTTTGCCTCTGACTAAGTCGGGCACAAACCCCCCTTAGCCTGGGAGAGGAGAGGGGCCCTTCGAGTGGGAAAATTAAACAAAGAGTTTGGGAACTATGAAAAGGGAGCCCTGATGAACAGAGAGGGAGAAGCAGGGTCTGCAGGGAAGGAGAGTGAAACCCAGTCCCCAGAAGCAGAGGTACCTAGGATAGGTTGGGCCAGCCCAGGTTTTGAGGGAAATGCTGAGGATTAGGTAAGACATATGCCTGTTGGCCTTTAGTTGCTTTCACACTTTTCTCTCTGATCACTGTGTCCCAATGGACACATAAATAATATCACTCTCCTTGGCCTGGTAGAATTCAATATTTTCATTAATGATTTGGATGATGGAGTAGAGAATAAACTCATAAAATGTGTGGATGACACAAACCTAGGAGGAGTCACAAACTCTTTGGATGAGAGTTTTAGCATTCATAATGACCTTGATACATTGGAGAATTGGTTTGAAATCAATAAGTTAAAATTCAATAAAGACAAGTACAAAGTATTAGACGTAGGAAGAAAAAATCAAATGTAAAAAATCCAAAATGGGGAATAACTGACTATGCAGAAGTTCTACAGAAAATGTTCTGGGGTTATATTGGATCACATACTGAAATGTGTGATGCTGTTTTGAAAACAGAAAATGTCATTCTGGGTTCTATTAACAGGAATGTCATATGTAAGAGAGAGGTAACTGTCCCACTGGTGAGGCCTCAGCTGGAGCACTGTCTCCACTTTTGGGCTCTGTGCCTATGATGCGTAGGACAAGAGGTAATCCACTTAGATTGCAGCAAGGGAGAGTCAGGTCAGACTTAACTTCCATTTTCATAAGTAACTTAGGAGGCCCAATACCATAGAGACTTCAGCATCTCTTTGCCTAGGTTCCATTTTCATTCAGGCATTTTTCATAGACTCATAGACTTTAAAGTCAGAAGGGACCATTATGATCATCTAGTCTGACCTCCTGCACAACGCAGGCCACAGAATCTCACCCACCCACTCCTGTATCAAGCCTATGTCTGAACCATTGAAGTCCTCAAATCATGGTTTAAAGATTTCAAGGTGCAGAGAATCTTCCAGCAAGTGACCCATGCCCCTATGCTACAGAGGAAGGAGAAAACTCCCCAGGGCTCTGCAATCTGCCCTGGAGAAAAATTCCTTCCCACCCCAATATAGGGATTCAGCTTAAACCCTGAGCATGTGGGCAAGACTCACCAGACCAGCACCCGGAGAAGCCTGAGTAACTGACCCACCCCATCTAACATCCCATCACAGACCATGGGCATACTTATCGCTAATAATCAAAGATGAATTAATTGCCAAAATTAGGTTATCCATCATACACCATTTCCATAAATTTATCAAGCTTAGTCTTGAAGCCAGATATGTCTTTTGCCCCCACGCTCCCTTTGAAGTCTGTTCCACAACTTCACCTCCCCTGATGGTTAGAAACCTTCATATAATTTCAAGTCAAAACTTCTGATAGTCCATTTATATCCATTTATTCTGTGTCCACATGGTACTAAGCTTAAAAATTCCCTCTCCCTCCCTGGTATATATCCCTCTGATATTTTCATAGAGAGCAACCATATCTCGCCTCAGCCTTCTGTTGGTTAGGCTAAACAGCCAAGCTCTTTGAGTCTACTTCATAAGACAGGTTTTCCATTCCTCGGATCATCTAATAGCCCTTCTCTGTACCTCTTCCAGTCTGAATTCATCCTCTAAACATGGGAGACCAGAACTGCACAACACAGTATTTCAGAATGAGGTCTCACCAGTGCCTTGTAATGGTACTAACACCTTTTTATCTCTACTGGAAAACCTTGCCTCATGCATCCTAAAACACATTACTTTTTAATGCCATATCACATTGGCAGCTTCATGCATCTGTGATCAAACAATACTCCAAGGTCCTTCTCCTCCTCTGTTACTTCCAACTGATGTGTCCCCAATGTATACCAAAATTCTTGTTATTATCCCTAAATGCATGACCTTGCACTTTCCACTATTAAATTTCATGCTAGTACTTACTCCAGTTTACAAGTACATCCAATCTTCTTGTATGATATCCGGTCCTTTTCTGTATTGGCAATACTCCCAGCTTTGTGTCATTCCACAAACTTGATTAGCACATTCCCACTTTTTGCACCAAGGTCGTAATAAAAAGATTAAATAAGATTGTCCCAAAACTGATTCCCTGAGGAACTGCACTAGTAACTCCTCCAGTCTGACAGTTCACCTTTCAGTATGACCGTTGTAGTCTCCCTTTCACCAGTTCCTTATCCATCTTTCGTTTCATATTTATCTCCATCTGTTCCATTTTAACTAAATTCCCATGTGGGACTGTTATCAATGCTACTAAAATTGAGGTAAATAGATCCACTGCATTCCTTTGTCTAAAAATATTTATCTTCTCAAGAAGGAGGAATCAGGTTGTTTGGCATGATTAGCTTTTGTAAAACCATGTGTATTTTGTCCCAATTACCATTGATCTCATGTCCTTAACTACTTTCTCCTTCAATTTTTTCCAAGACCTTGCATATACAGATGTCAAACTAACTGACTGTAGTTGCCTGGATCACTTTTTTCTCCTTTCTTAAAATAGTACTATGTTAGCAATTCTCCAGTCATATGGTACAACCCCTGAGTTAAGATTTATTAAAAATTCTTGCTAATGGGCTTGCAATTTCATGTGCCAGTTCCTTTAAATCTTGGATGAAGATTATTTGGGCCTCCTGATTTAGTCTCATTAAGCTGTCAAGTTGCTTCTACCTCGGATGTGCGTCATATCTACTGCCATATCCTCCATTCCATTTGGTCATCCTACCATATAATCCCTAAGCTCCTCATTAGCCTCTGTCAAGTTAAGACTCAGGACTCCACAGTTTGTCAGACCACTCTGTTTTATTAGCACAGCGCTCTGCTAATACACCCAGGCTTGGCTACATTGGCCACTTTACAGCGCTGCACTTTTGCGCTCAGGGTGGTGAAAAAACACCCCCCTGAGCGCTGCAGTTACAGCGCTGTAAAGTGTCAGTGTAATCAGGCGGCAGCGCTGTGAGCGGGCGCTCCCAGCGCTGCACTCTACACCATAAGGATGTGTTTACCAGCGCTGGAGAGCTCTCTCGCACCGCTGCGGCTCTGACTACACTCACACTTCAAAGTGCTGCCGCGGCCAGTGCTCCCGCAGTGCTGCCGGCAGCGCTTTGAAATCTCTAATGTAGCCAAGCCCAGATAATTATGAGCACCATACAAGACACACCACTATCTTATTTATACAGATAAAGGGAGGAGCACTTAGCAGGATAACAAAGGAAGCAGATGTGATAAGTTTACCTGGCTAGCTATGCATATTTTATTTCCTTACTAACTAGTACGATCTTCTGTTAATTGTTGCCATTAGCACCCTTGTTTATTGCCTAATGTTTCTTTCCTGCATCTGTATTTTAACATTTCTTATTTCTGCTTAAAGGACATCAACATTTCTTGTAATTCCATTCTATTTTACAATAATAATTCATTCTACTTTCACACCTTATTAAAGACTAAGCAAAGTATTTGTTTAGATATGGCATGCCTAGATTATCCTTAACCTCCACTCCATCCTCAATGTTTCGTGGTCCCACTTCTTCTTTGTTTGTTTTTCTATTGATAGCTATAGAACCTTTTACTTTGGTTTTAATTCCCTTTGCAACGTCCAACTCTACATGGCTTTGGACGTTCTCATTTATCCCTACATGTTCTGACCTCAATAAGGTAGCTTTCTTGCTGATCACTCCCATTTCCCTCCTTGTAGGCTTTCTGCTTTTTCTTATCACCTTCTGAGATGCTTGCTCAGCCAGCTTGTCTACACTCCTGCCTATGTTTTCCCCCTTCTTGGATGCAGGCTTCTGATAGTTCTGCAACTTGACTTCAAGTAATTCAGGCCTCCTTCACCTTAGATCCACAAGTTCTTCAGTTCAATCCACTTCCCTAACTATTTCCTTATTTTTTAAAGTTAGGCCTTTTGAAAATCAAAACCCTAGTCACAGATCTGTTTTTGTTTAACCTTCCATTTAGATAAACTAAATTAGCTCATGATCGCTCGAACCAAGTTGTCCCCTACATCATTTTCTTCTATGATGTCCTCATTATCTCAACCAAACAAATTAAAATGGCATCTCCTCTTTTGTGCAGCAACTACTTGGTGAAGGAACCATCAGCTATCGCATCCAGGAAAATCTGAGCCCTATAATTAGTACTACCACTATGTCCTCCATCTATATCTTGGGAAGTTAAGTCTCCCATGATCACACAATTCCCATTAGTGTTTACTTCATTAAAAACATTAAAAGGTCTCATCCTATCCCAAATCAGATCCCGGTGGTCTATAGCACATCCGAAGCACTGTCTCAGGAGGCGATCTAGTAACTTTCTTCTCCAGTGTGATTTTTGCCCCGAACAGACTTTGTCTTATCCATTCCATCCCTTTTATTTCTTTTACAGTTTACGTCATCATTGATGTACAATGCTACTCCCACCACCTTTGCCTTTATTCCTGTCTTTCCTAAACAGACATAACCCTTCAATAGGTGTACCCCAGTCATGACTACTATTCCACCATGTTTCTGTTATCCCTATAATATCTGGTTTCACTTCCTGCACCAGTAACTCTAATTCCTCCATTTTGTTACCTAGGCTCCTCGCATTGGTGTATAAACACTTTAATTTTTGCCATTTGGCTCCACTGACATTCTTTACTCGATTAGGCACAGACATTCTGCCCAGTATCACCTATTAGACTAGTATCTACACTACTCTTCCTCCTTATGTCCATTCTCCTACCCACGGCTGTATCCTTTCTTACTTCGTTTTCTTCACTCTCAACATTAAAATGTGGCATGGAGATTACCTGGACATCTCCCAACCATCTCCCCAAGATTCCTAGTTTAAAGCTCTCTTAATCAGTTGTGCCAGCCTCCATCCTAGAAGTCTATTTCCCTCCCTACTCAGGTGAAGTCCATCATGAGAGAACAGTCTTCTGTCCACGAATGCCTCTCAGTGGCCATACATTCCAAAGCCCTCCTTATAGCACCACTGCCTGAGCCATCTGTTGATCAACATAATCTTGTCGCACCTTTGTTGCCCTTTTCTAGGAACAGGCAGAATCCCACTGAAGATCACCTGAGCCTCAGTTTCCTTAAGCCTCTTCCCCAGCCTTGCATAGTGTCCCTTGATATGTTCCTGTGAGAATCTAGCCATATCATTCGTTCCCACATGAAGGACAGTCAGTGGATTCTTTCCCGCTCCTGTTAGGATCCTCTTCAGCCTCAAGTCCACATCCTGTATCTTAGCACCCGGCAGACAGCACACCCTTCTGTTCTCCGGATCAGCTCTAGTTACAGGCCTGTCTATTCTTCTCAGTAAGGAGTCCCCAGTCACTTAGACCTGCCTTTTCCTAGTGATTGTGCTATTCTCCACTCTATCCCGTTCCTTCTGGCTGCAAGTCCTCTGAATTCTTATTCACCCTTGAAATCCTCTGCAACCCATCCCATATCCTCCTGGGGTTCATATTTGTTGTTGTTATCTCCATTGACTCTTCCCCTCTTCCTATAGGACTAGCAAAGACTCTTCTTCCTTGCCCTCTCACCTTCATCGACCACCTGCTGTGCCCCTTCTTCATTTTCCAACTCAGCAAACTGGTTCCTGAGCACTATTTCTCCTTCACTAGCCTGTCTTTTCCTCTGCCTGGTTCTCTTAGGCCTAGTCTACACTATGAGTTTATCTCAAATTTTGCAGTGTTAAATCGAATTAACCCTGCACCCGTGCACATAACAAAGCCCTTTACTTCGATATAAAGGGCTCTTAAAATCGATTTCTGTACTCCTCCCCGATGAGGGGAGTACTGCTGAAATTGACATTGCCATTTTGAATTAGGGTTAGTGCGGCTGCAATTCGATGATATTGGCCTGCGGGAGCTATTCCACAGTGCACCATTGAGACCGCTCTGGACAGCAATCTGAACTCGGATGCACTGGCCAGGTAGACAGGAAAATTCCCGTGAACTTTTGAATTTTATTTCCTGTTTGCCCAGTGTGGAGCACTGATGATCACAGTTGACCATGAAGTCCCAGAATCAAAAAAGAGCTCCAACATGGACAGTACGGGAGATACTGAATCTGATCTCTGTATGGAGAGATGAATCTGTTCTATCAGAACTCCATTCCAAAAGATGAAATACCAAAACATTTGAAAAAATCTCCAAGGCCATGATGGACAGAGGCCACAAGGGGGACTCAACACAGTGCTATGTACAACTTAAGCTGCAGAGATAAGTCATACCAGAAAGCCAAAGAATCAAATGGATGCCCATGGTGGGAGGGGCAACTGATGACTGTAGCTATCCCACAGTTCCCGCACTCTCTAAAAACCATTTGAAATCTGGGCTGAGCTCCCAAAGCCTGAAGGATCAAAAACATTGTTGTGGGTAGTTCAGGGTATATGTCGTCAGCTCCTCCCCCACCTCCATGAAAGCAAAGGGAAAAAAATTGTTTCTCACTTTTTTTCAATGTCATCATATGTCTACTGGATGCTCCTGTCAGACGCGGTGCTGTAGCGCTACAAAGCAGCATCCCTTTGCCTTCCCTTGCGGACAGCAGACAGTACAGTAGGACTGGTATCTGTTGTCATCGTCCCGTGGGAGGTCCTGGTTGGCCTCGGTGAGGTCTGCCAGAAGCTCCTGGGCAAAAATGGGAATGACTCCAGGTCATTCTCTTCTTTAAATTTTGTCTAATGGGGATTCAGTCCTGCCTGAAATATCATGCCAGCTGGAGGCTTCTGCCTCAGGCTCCCCTCCCAGTCAGCAGCATCATGCGGTTGCGGCTATCCCTTGTTACTAGGGCTCACAATCAGATACTTAGACCTCTTCGTTTTGCTGCAAATAAAAAAATTAAGCTGCCGTTTAGAACTGTCCTCCAGCATACATATCCTGGGACATTTTGTATTTTACCAGTGTCAACCATCAGAGGACCAGATCATCCCGCAAAAATGAGCTGCATGCCATTCTAGGGGTGCCCCTGCAATAACCCACTCCTTGCTTCCCTTCCTCCACACCCCTCCTGGGCTACCGTGACAGTTATCCCTCCCTTTGGTGATGAAGTAATAAAGAATGCATGATGAAAGAAACAACACTGACTTTATTGCCTCTGCAAACAGAGATTCAGCGGGGAGGGGACGGCGGTTGGCTTACAGTGAAGTAGAGTGAACCATCATTCTGCACTTTGCTCAGCTTATAGCTGAAATGGGAAGTATATGATAAGCAGTAGGATTAGAAAACAGGCAGAACTGAATTCCCTGTTGTGTGTGCCTTTGGCCCGGAGCAGCCGTTTGCCTCTCTGGTTCTTTAGTAGGCTTGCCTGATATTCTAGGCAGGACTGACTCTCCATTAGACAAAACTTAAAGAAGAGAATGACCTGGGGAGTCATTCCCATTTTTGTCCAGGCGCCCCTGACTGACCTCACCGAGGCTGGCCAGGAGCACCCATGACAACACCAGATGGTACAGTATGACTGGTAACCGTCTTCATCAACTTTCAAAGCAGCAGTCTGTAGGGCTGCTAACCATCTTTGCTAACTTGCAAAGGCAAGGGAATGCTGCTATGTAGCACTGCAGTACCATGTCTGTCAGCAGCATCCAGTAGACATACAGTGACAGTGAAAAAAGGCTGAAAGGCTCCATGGTTGCCATGCTATGGTGTCTGCCCAGGCAATCCAGGGGAAAGGGTGCAAAATGATTGTCTGCCGTTGCTTTCACGGAGGGAGGATTGACAGTGACGACATTTACCCATAACCACTGTGTGATGTTATTGATATAATGGGACCATATAAAACCATGGTTTGCAAAACAAAGTCCTGTAGTGGCACCAAATCGTATGTATGTAAGGGAGTCATATAAAGTGTCTAAGACCAGGTTATGGATTGCTGGTTAGGTTATGCTTTCTGTATGCATGTGTCATTTTTTAGTTGAAGTTATGAATATTGGCTCTGTATTGTTTGTACTTCAAACTTATGCTATGCTTCTGGGTGAACATCCCAGACAAGTTGGTGTTAGCTCTACCTAGACTCCTTGATGGTCCATTAAGGACCATCAGCTATACAACTGACCCATTGAGAGATGGCAGATATGCTTGAGACTCAGCAAAGTATGCAGGAACTTGCCCATGTGACTCCAGATTCCATTTTTGCTGTAATTTTCCACAGTAAGGACAAAGAGGTGTTCTTGCACCCGGAAAAAGATTATAAAAGGCTGATGCCTCATTTCCATCTGGTCTTCAATCTGCTTCTTACCTTTGGAGAGACACTGCTACAAACTGAAGCTCTGAACAAAGGACTGTTGACCCATCCAGCAGGGGATGTATTCCAAAACTTGATTTAAACCTGCAGTGTACTCCATCACTGCTACAAGCCTGAACTAAGAACTTGGCATTACTGTATGTAACACTGCTGTACAGCCAAAATGCTTCTGAGATAAATGTAGTCAAATTTTACTAATTCTGGGTCACTGAGAATGAAAATGATGCTTAAAATTGTTGATTGGCTATAGTCTAGCTGTTGGGCTCCAGACTACAGCAGTGGAATCTCCTGGCAGGTGATGTTTGGGTTTCCATGTTCCATGACCATGAAAAGGATCTTGTCCCATTCTTCTTCATGGAAGGTGATCTTGTAGCCTGCAACAACATTGATGGTGTGATGGCAGCCCTCAACATTCATTCACGATCCAGATGGGTGGAGACTGTTCATTGATTCATCGAAGACGAGTCTTAAAGCTGTTTTGCTGCATAATGGCAATGTTTTGCCATCAATTCTAGTGGTCATGCAGTCCATACGAAGGAAACCTATGACAACATGAAACAACTTTTGAGGTGCATAAACTATGACCAACATCAGTGGCAGCTCTGTGGCAATTTGAAGGTTGTTGCTCTCTTGCTTGGTCTGCAGACTGGATACACAAAGTACTGCTGTTTCCTCTGCTAATGGGATAGTCGTACAAGAGATTCCCACTACATCAAGAAAGATTGGCCACTCCGCCAGTCATTGGAGCCTGGGAGGAAAAGTGTTCAACATCCACCACTTGTTGAATCAAGGAAGATGTTGTTACCACCCTTACACATCAAGCTGGGTCTGATGAAGAACTTTGTCAAGGCCATTGACAAAACACAGCAGCTTTCAAGTACTTGCATGGAATTTCCAAGGTTAAGTGAAGCTAAGATAAAGGAAGGTGTCTTTGTTGGTCCTCAGATTCGTGAACTTCTTTGAGATGATGCATTTGACCATGTACTGCGTGGCAAGGAAAAGACGGCATGGAAAGCCTTCCAGTTAGTGGCAATAATTTTTCTCGGAAACAAGAAGGCAGACAACTACAGGTTGCTAGTGGAAAACCTCCTCAAGGCATACAAAAGCCTTGGTTGCAACATGTCAGTAAGATCCATTTTTTGCCCTCTCATCTAGATTTTTTCCATCGAACTGAGGAGCAGTGTGCGACGAGCACGGTGAGCGATTTCACCAGGACATTGCAACAATGGAGAAACGCTATCAGGGCAAATGGAGCCCATCAATGCTTGCAGACTATTGCTGGACAGTGACAAGAGATTCTCCATTTAATGAATACAAGAGATAAGCCAAGAAGCGCCGAGTAGACACTGAATAGGACTAAACTATGTACATAATAGTTTTTTTTGCCTTTTGTTTCATAATAAATTTTATTTATATAACCCTTTGGCTGATTTTTAAGTGTTACATAAACAGGACAGGTGAAATATTATCATGTAAAGCAACCATAACACATGAAAATCCTAGGTTTACAATTTATGATTAAAACTCTACTATCTACACAATATACATAGACATAAAATGTAAAATCTTAAATATCTTAGAAACAGTAGCCAATCAGTTGTTTTAATTGTCATATTTGAATTCAGCACATCAAAATACATAATAAATAACACATTTTATCTCTTAAGCAGACAACTTCTCAAAAATTGTAGACCAGTGTATTTGTCCATTTAACCAATTCTAGCTCTCATCTATATCTTTTTTCCTTTTATGAATAAACCTTTAGATTTTAGATTGTAAAGGACCGGCAATAGCATGATTTGTGGGTAAGATCTCTGATTTATGTATTGACCTGGGTCTGGGCTTGATTCTTTGGGATCGAGAGAACCTTTTCTCTTTTATTGGGGTGTTGGTTTTCATAACCATTCATCCTCATGACGCGTGGCACTGGGTGGTGATACTGGGAAACTGGAGCATTTAAGGAAATTGCTTGTGTGACTTGTGGTTAGCCAGTAGGGTGAGACTAAAGCCCTCTTTGTCTGGCTGGTTTGATTTGCCTTAGAGGTAGAAAAATCCAGCCTTGGGCTGGAACTGCCTTGTTTAAGCAATTTATCCTGAATTGGCACTCTCAGTTGGGTCCCACCAGAACCGCATCGTCACACCACCCGCAACAAATTTTTGGCTCCATCAGCATTGGGATCTCAATCCAGAATTCCAATGAGCGGGGGAGACTGCGGGAACTATGGATAACTATGGGATAGCTACCCACAGTGCAATGCTCCGGAAGTCAATGCTAACCCGGTACATGGACGCACATCACCTAATTAATTTGCTTAGTGTGCCTGCGTGCACTCGATTTGATACGATCTGTTTTCCAAAATTTATTTCTGTAAAATCGGAATAATCCCCAGTAGAGTAGACATACCCGTAGTCACATGCTTCCACCGTCCACTTTCCTCACCCAGCAGTCTTCCCTCAAAGTTCTTTGGTCCTGCTTCCATCTGCAAGTCTGAGCTTTTCCCTTCAGCCTTTTTGTGTCTTTGCTCCATCATCTGCTCAACGCCCTTCTGAACTCAGTCAGAGTTTCCACCTGCATCTCCAATCCTCGGATCTTTTCCTGCATCAGCTCTATCAGGCAGCACTTCATGCAGACAAAACTCTTTTCAGGTACTCCCTCCAGGATCATGTACATGCCGCAGCTTCCACATCCAGTCATCTTCACTGTGTCTTCCACTGCTTCAGTCACTACCATGGCTTCCTCTGTATCTGTCATAGCTCTTCTCACCCAAACCCTTGTGAGTGTTTCTATAAAAAATCTCAGCATCCTCTTAACATGGGGGAGGTGAAGGTCGGGGGGTGATATGCGATTTACAAGCATTGTTAAAAACTAAGATGATGGGCAGGACTTCATAAAAATGAGCTTCATTGCCAGGGCTTTGAAGTTCTGCAGAAAACAGCCTGGCCCTCACAGATGTAAATTCTCTAGCAACAACAGAAACAGCCTAGACTCCGCTAGCTGTGCATTCACCGTGCCATTTGTGTTGAGTTCCCTCCACAATAGCACTACAGTTCCCATGCATCAGTCTGTGCACAGTATCCTCTGTGTTTTTGGCCCTCACCTCAGGACCTGAGGAGAAGAAAGATTTCCCTTTCCTAAGGCCTTTCTGAGACTGGGCTCAGCTAACCCTGTTCCCCTCTCTCTTTCCCCACCAGGGGCATCCTTCCTGTGCTTCTTTATCAGATTCGGGCTGATGGGCTACTTGGCTCTTTATCCATCCAGCCTGTGAGCCTTCTTATCTAGTGACCTCAGTCAGCTTTCTTTGGGGGACTGACGTCTAAGAGATCAGTGTCACACTGTCTGGAGTGGCTCATGACTGAGCGCGCCTACCTCAGGACAGACTGTCAGAAAACAGGGTAGACACTGCAAACTGGTGTTGTGTTCTGTAATTAGATTTCACCAGGCCAGTAACAAATGTAAACTCCTGGATTCATAGGCACCGACTCTGTGAAAAAAAGTAGCAGGTGCTTAGCACCCACCAGCAGCCAAGCTCCCCCCATAGCGCCTCCTGCCTGCTGGTGGCTCCATCAATCAACTCTTCCCTCTCCCTTCCTGTGCCTCCCACCCACCGTAATCAGCTGCTCCATGGTGTCCAGGAGGCACTGAGAGGGAGTGGGAGGGGCAGGAATGGGGTGCACTTGGAGGAAGGGTAGAAAGAGGCGGGGCAGGGCATTGGGAAAGGGGTGGAGTGGGGATGGGACTAGGGGCGGAGTAGGAGTTGAGCACCCCCCGGGACAATTGGAAGTTGGCACCTGTGCCTGGATTACTATAAGTCTTACCATGAGTCACAGTCAGTTCCCTTAGACCAGTGCTGGCCAACCTACGGCCTGCAGGTCGCATGTGGTGCAGGAGAGTAATCAGTTGCCAGGCCCCAGACACTTTGTTTACATTTGCATGGCCACCCGCAGCTCCCAGTGGCCGTGGTCTATAATTCAAAATTGTAGCAGAGATGTAGTCATCTGCCAGTTTTCCAAAAGTCTTTCAGGACTGCCCAGATAACTCTGGGGATCTCTATCTTTTCATTCATTTATTCCACCTTGTTATAATTCAGAAAGTCCAGAGATGAAGTCTCTTTCCCTGACTCCAGACTTACAGCTTCTTCTCACAGAAAACAAGCCGACAGGGTCACTACCCACACGGACTCTTCCTTGGTTGACAGAGAGTGAGGAATGAATTTAGAGTGTTTGCCTCCGATCATCACACACAATGACCATTTGCTTTGAAATGAGCATTTTTCTGTGAAAGTTCTTCATTTGCATTCCACAGGGCTTCTTTAATGGATTATTTAGTTACAGGGCTATACACAGTGAAAATTTTTGCTATTGCATTATAACGGATATAGATAAGTGAGAACAATGAAAATAATATCATGTTAGTTTTCTTGAAGGTTTAACACTCTCATATATTTACACATTTAATAATCACTTTGATCAATACTAATACACAGGTGAATTGGCCAGGCTTTGTAAGCATTCAATAAGACCAGAGGCTTTGGCATAGGCTGGTACCTGGTCTGCAAGCATCACAATCTGAGTGCAGGCTCATCTGTTCACCCCCCGCACTCTGTCCCAGGGAGACTGTCTTCCCCTATTGGGCCCAGGCAATGCAGAAAGGAAACCACCTGAATTGAATATAGAAGAGACAAGAATCATACTGGGATGAGAGGAGGACAGTAGAGTGGGACAAGGAAACTGTGGGGTGGCCGGGGGACACACGGACATTCTGAGACTGGATACTGGTGGGAAGCGAGAAACTGGGACAGAGAGAGAAAGGGGGAGATGGGAACCGGCTGAGCAAGGAGACTGGGTCTGGGAGGAGGGAGCGGGAGGAGACTATTACTGGCTTGGAAGGGTAAATAGAACAAGAGTTGGGGGACAGAGACTGTGACTTGCTGAGCAAGGAGATTGGGAGCTGAAGAGACTGAGACTGACTGGGGAGGAGTATGGGACTGGGAACCAGTGGGAAGGAACTGGGGGTGGGTGAGGAGAGAATGACCAGATAAGGAACCGGAGTGTGGGGAGAGTCTAAAACTAACTGAGCGACGAGACTGGAATAAGCAGTCAGGGTGGGGTGGGAGAGATTGAGAGCAGATCTACATGAACATTCAGTTTGTGGGAAGCTGGGCTGTAAATCTACCCGGCACTATCCTGCCAGGCACCAAGTGTCCATGTGGACCATGTGGAGTACTGTGCTTTGATTTACTCCCGTTTCACAGAACTAGGGAAATATTAGTGCACAGCAGCAGGGTCCACACAGACACTCAGTGTGCAGCAGGCTAGTGCGAAGTAAATTTACATTCCAGTAATTTACATCCCACTCTATCTGCTGGATATCTAGACAGAGGAGGTGTGTTCATGTAAATACAGTTTGCTCCTGAAGTGTTTCCCATTCCCAGCTAGCTGTCAGGGGAGAATTCATTCAGACCATGCTTATATCTGCAATTTCCTAACATTTTTACAAAATAAAAACATGGGTTGGGCAGGAACTTTACAAAAATGAGCTTCATTTTCAGGACTTTGAAACTGCAGAAAACAGATTGACCTTCACCAGTGTAAATTCTCTAACCTGGTAATAATAACTGCAATGCCTTGTGCTGCACACCTAGCAAGTGCACAGCAGGGAGTCCCGCTCCTCTGAACCTCACCAGAAAGAGGGAGCTGCACAAGAACCAAGGGGCATCAGAGCAAAAGTCCCTTCTGTGCACCTTTCTGTAATGCTGCACCTGCATCTCAGCTGGAGCTGCATATTTGCAGTGGGAATAAAGTTTGGGTTTGTAACAGGGCGCTTGAAGGGCTGGGCTGCCTAGTGGTTGGTTCTCCTGACCTCTAACCCATTGTTTTCAAGGTCAATTTGCCTCAGTCTTTTAGGCAGTGAGGTAGGGAAACTCAGGCCCTAGATCTCTTTTAGGTCTCACCCCAGGGTCCTGCATGAATTTACCCCTGAATAGGGGAAGCCTCCCAGCAGGAAGTCTAAATCCCCTGCTCTGGGCTACTTCCTACCACTGTCCCTTTTGTTTGGGGCATGGCCCCCGTAGTCCCATTCACTGTGTGGCACAGGCCTCTTTTTCTTTTGTTTACAGGCACACTCAGTGTGTCCCTTTTTGCCACAGTGTCGACACACCAGGTCCTTACACCAGCATTCTGATGCCTGGTGAAATGAGCTTCATTTCAGGGACTTGAAACTGCAGAAAACAGATTGACCTTCACCAGTTGTAAAATTCTCTAACGCTGGTAATAATACTGCAATCCTTGTGCTGCACAACCTAGCAGTGCCACAGCAGGGAGTCCGGCTCTCGGAACGTCAAAAAACCCAGAAAAAAGAGGGAGCTGCACAAGAACCAAGGGGCATCAGAGCAAAGTCTCCTTCTGTGCAAACGATCTTTCTGTAAATGCTGGATCCCTGCATCTCAACTGTGAGCTGCAATTTGCCTAGTGGGAAATAAAGTTTGGTTTGTAACAGGGCGCTTGAAAGGCTGGGCTGCCTAGTGGTTGGTTCTCACTGACCTCTAACCATTGTTTTCAATAGGTCAATTTGCCTCAGTCTTTTAAAGGCAGTGAGGTAGGCGAAACTCAGGCCGCTAAGATCATCTTTTAGGTCTCACCCCCAGGGTCCTGCATGAATTTACCCCTGGAATAGGGGGACGCCTCCAGCAGGAATTCTAAATCCCCTGCTCTGGCGCTACTTCCTAACCACTGTCCCTTTTGTTTGGGAGCATGGCCCCCGAATCCCATTCACTGTGTGGCACAGGCCTCTTTTTTCGTTTGTTTACAGAGCACACTCAGTTGTGTCCCTTTTTTGCAACAGTGTCGACACACCAGGTCCTACAAAAACCAGCATTCTGATTGCCTGGTGACGCCGTTTTACCCCACAGCGGTAACACTTATCCTGACTCTGCACAGTTTTGTGGGTAGGTTCTTTGTGAACTTTTTTTTGCAACCCTATGGGATGCATCAATGTATTGTGCCCCGCTTGTAGCCAGTCCATTGGAGAACAGCCTATACAACAAAGCCTTCTGTAATGTAAGCTGAGCCTTCTGTCAGCAGGTGCTTCCGTATAGCTTCACTGGTACAGGCCACACACTAACCTGTCATGCACGGGCATCATTTAACATCTCTTTAAATTCACAGTGTTCTGCTAGCTTTTTTTAAATTGCTACAATTGTACAACTGTTTCATCTTCGTTTCGGTCTCTTTTGTGAACTATACCGATTCAGCAAATTACCAGTGGTTTTGGGGAAAAATGGGACCCCCCATGGATTTCCACAATGTCACTGTAAGATTTAGTCTCAGGCTTAACAGGGTGTAGTAAGCTGCATAGCAGGGAGTAGGTTTTTTAGGCCCTACACACTTTGAGAATATTGGCACCTTCTTTCGCTTCTGTAATGTCATTTGCTATAACAAAAAAAAAAAAAAAAAAAAAAAAAAAAAAAAAAAAAAAAAAGCTCAAAAATGCTCAAACTGCTCAGTATACATCATGGCCACTGCTCTACATTCTCATCAAAATGTTCCAGTGGCCGGTCAGAGTAGCCATGATTTTTAGTTCACTTTCACAGTCAGTGCAAACAAGCAGTTTTTTTTGTTTGTTTGTTTGTTTTTTTTACCTTGACTTCTACTTCCTTCTGTTACAGGGAGCAGCACCAGAATCCCATCCATCGTCGCCACTTGTTATATCCTTGGAGGCAGCCGGTTTAGGAAGTAAATCACTTGAGGCCAGACAGCAGACAAGCTAACAAAACCTACCATTTATTTACACACACACAGGTCACACCACACAGGCTCACCTCCCAACGGCTGAAAAAGCCAGGCATCTAGGCTATCCCCTAATAATCTAACTCAGTTGCCATGGGAACAAAAAACCATGACAACCAAATACACAACAAGATCGGACCTACAACAAATTAGACGACTGGGCCAAAAGGAAACCTAATGAGAATTCAACCAAGGACAAGTGCAGATGTCCTGCACTTAGGATGGAGAATCCCCATTCACTGTTACAGACGAGGGACCAAATGGCTAGGAAGCAGTTCTGCAGAAAGCGGGTTACAGTGGACGAGAAGCTGGATATGATGTCAACAGTGTGCCCTAGTTGCAAAGAAGGCTAAACGGCACTTTTAGGCTGTTCTAAGTAGGAAGCATATGCAGCCAGCAGATCGGGGGCATGAATCATTCCCCTGGTATTCGATCATTTGTGGAGGCCTGAATATGGAGTACTGTGTCCAGTTTTTCGGCCCCACACGACAAGGAAGGATGTGGACAAAACTGAAAGAGTCCAGCGGAGGGCAACAAAAATGATTAGGGGGCTGGAGCACATGACTTATGAGTGAGAAGCTGAGGAACCTGGGATTGTTAAGTCTGCAAGAAGAGAAAGACTGAGGGGGATTGAATAGCTGCTTTCAAAGTATCTGAAAGGGCGGTTCCAAGAAGGATTGCTCT
Source organism: Chelonoidis abingdonii (assembly GCF_003597395.2). Classification (NCBI taxonomy): domain Eukaryota; kingdom Metazoa; phylum Chordata; order Testudines; family Testudinidae; genus Chelonoidis; species Chelonoidis abingdonii. The sequence goes on along the minus strand of NC_133769.1, from coordinate 145,466,723 downwards.
AGATCTGTTCTCAGTGGTACCTGATGACAGAACAAGAAGTAATCGGTCTCAAGTTGCAGTGGGGAAGGTTTAGGTTGGATATTAGGAAAAACTTTTTCACTCAGAGAGTGGTGAAGCACTGGAATGGGTTACCTAGGGAGGTGGTGGAATCTTCTTCCTTAGAGATTTTTAAGGTCAGGCTTGACAAAGCCCTGGCTGGGACGGTTTAGTTGGGAATTGGTCCTGCTTTGAGCAGGGGGTTGGACTAGATGACCTTCTGAGGTCCCTTCCAAACCTCATATTCTATGATTCTATGATTTGTAACTGCATGAAGGGCTGTGTTGGTCTTGGCTGATGTTGCATTTTCATTTTCACTGTGGGAACAGAATTACATTGAGCACACGTTACACACCTCCTCACATAATCATGCATATTTGCATTAGGCTTAGGATGCCACCAGGTGTCCAGCATCCGGTGGATCACCCTCCGTGCTCCATCATGTCTCAACAGGTGATACACTTGTATCATAGTTCCTATGAGCATATTTGGTTACACTAGTGTGTTCCCTGGACCTCTCCAAGTGTTATCATCACACAGTTTGCCCCCGTTAGCCATCCATAACCACTTCTCTGCCCTTGGTGCAGCATGTTGAATGTCCTGTAATTCAAAAAAGTTTGGGGTTTTTATGAGAGGCTGTGTTGCAGCAATCAATTGTGTCTCTTTACTTTCTGCTGCTGCTTGCTTAGTTAGATCGTCTACTCTTTGGTTCCCCTTGCTATGAGAATCTGTCCCTTTTGTGTGGGCCTTCACTTTTATCACTGCTACTTCAGTAGGTTTCTGCATGGCTTCAAGAAGTTTCTCCACTATCCCCTCATTTTGTACTGCGGATCCTGTACTTATCAGGAATCTCCGATTTACCCACAAGTTAATATAATCATGTACAACCCCAAATGCATACCTAGAATCAGTATATATGTTTACAGCATGACCTTTCATATCTTCACATGCTGCAACTAACGTGTAGTTCTGTTACTTGTGCTGATGCTCCAGGTAAACTGCCATGTTCCAGCACCTGGCAATCTTGAGTACAAACGGCCCATCCTGTGTGTCACTTTCCATCCACATAGAAGGAAGAACTGTCTACATATAGGCAAGGGGCACCAGGTATTTCAGTTTCTTTTACCAGTGGAAGGTCCATGGGCTCTTCCTTAAGGCAACAATGATGCGGGTGTCCCTCATCTGGGGTAGGTATGAGGGTGGCAGGGTTTAGTGATGATGCTCGTTGCAGCTGTACCGAAGGCATTAGCAAGCTCCTTTCCCATAGACTCCATCTTGCCACATGGACTGCCAAAGATTTCTTTTCTGATAAAATAGTAAGGATAGTGTGAGGCACGACAATATTTACATCCTGCACACCAATTAGTGGTGAGGCCTGACTTAGGGCCGTAGAAGCTCCTTCCACCACCTGGAGGCACTGTGGCATTGTTTGAGTGACAGCATCTAGTTTAGAAGAGTAGTATGTTACTGTGTACTGTTTGTCCCCATGTTTTTGCATTAACACTGCTGTTATATGTTCCTCACTGACATGCGTGTACAATGTACAATATAAAAGGCATTAATGGATTAGGAAGTCCCAACCCCGAGGCAGTACTTAGCCTTTGTTTCAGTGTGGTAAATGCCTGTTCACATTCAAATGTCTATTCAATTGCATTATTTGGTCCACCAGCACCCTTCAGGAGATTATTAAGGGGCTGGACAATCCTGGAATAATTTGGGATTTGAGTTTAGCAGAAATTAAATAGCCCCAAAACTCTCCTAACTCCCCTGACTGTAATTGGCCATGAGCATGCATTAATAGCCTCAATGCGGTCAACAGTTAAATGCTTGAACCCCTTGGATATTAGATATCCCAGATATAGTTCCTCCTTTGCGATCTGAGCCTTTTTAGCATTACATTTTACCCCACTGTCTGCCAAGTGCTGCAGGATCACTTCTAAGTCTTTCATGTGCATTTGGCAATCTGGTGAGGAGACAAGAAGATCATCAACATACTGTACAACATAAGAAGCCATGTCTGGCAGCTTTACCAGAACATCAGCTAACATTCTATGAAACAAAGTAGGTGAGTCATAGTAACCCTGGTTTAGGCGAGTAAAGGTATATTGCTTCCCTTTAACAGTGAATGCAAACCAAAATTGACTGGCAGGGTGCACAGGAACAGACCGAAAGCCACTGCTAATGTCCAAGGCTGAAAAGACTATGTGATCATCAAGAGCATGTAAGCCTCCCTCTACCATCCACTCTCGTACCTTTTCCCAGAAGGGTAAGTTTGGGTTATTAAGCTACAAAGATGGCAATTCTTTTAACATGCTCCGCAAGTCAGATGTACTCATATGAGTATGCTCTAGGCAACTAACAGTAGCAGGATCCCCTTCCCCTGGATTAGGATTAGGAACAATGTGCACTGTCACCGGAGCCATGAAACTAGACTGATAGCCCCATGTTCCACATGTAGGGTCCAAAGGTGCTGAGGGACAAGATCTCTTTCCCTGCAAGTCTGCTTCTTTATACTTTTTTGCTTCTGCCTGCAGTTTTTCTTCCTCTGTTTCTAACTCTCCCACTCTTCCTTTTAGCATATCACTCTTTCTAATCAGCTGTTCATAATCAACAATTCAACACATACCAGCCATTTTATTCTTCTTTATTCCAGTCATACAGCCAAAATATCAACACAAGAAAACTAATAAACTTACTGCTACAATAGTTATAAAATCACCAATTATACACTCATATTGTGGATCACTATATCCCTTCACCTTCCCCTTTTTTTTAACCTAAATATTCTCCAATCTCCAAATTTTTAAACACAATTCTGTTTACAGACTCATAACAATTTATTCCAATCAAACACCCCAGACTGAAATGTCCAATCAGCATATTAATCCTTTTTCCAATTTATTTGATTTGCACAATTACAATGTCCAATAAGGAGATCTGGGCCAGCCAACACATTAGCTAGAGGTACTTATGGCTATACCTGCCCCTATACTAACGATCATTCCTTATAGCCTCTTTGATTTCCCACTTCAACAACACTTAGTCAGAGGAACTTACAGCTTAGCCAGCTCCCACACTAAGTACAATGTCTTAAGACTGCAACAAACCCCCTGAATTCCCCAACACCAAGACTTGATTACTACAAAAGTTATGAGAGTCACCAGTCAGGTCAGAGACACACAACCAAACAAAAAATGAACAAACTTACCCTCTAATTTGATTGTTAATGGTGATTCTGAATGATATTTCTCACTCTGCTCGCTGCACCAAGAAACTGTTGGGATTTTGTGGTTCCCAATGAGTCAGAAGCTGGGCAGAATGAAGAGACTTCGATTCGATGCGATGCAATTCAATGTGATTCGATTCAATTCAACAAGGCTTTATTCAATGTGCACAAAAAGAGAGCTCCTGGTACAAAAATCAGGCAGAGTTGCTCCAGCAAGGAGCCCCTCCCCTTGCTATTTTATAGCACATGGCACTTACATAACAAGTTACATAACACAAACCTCTAACCAATCAGATTTAACCTTTCCATATATGGATTTGTTTATCACATGCTCATAGTTATCCATTCCACATGTGCTTCATTTATCACATGCTCATAGTTTATGAGCATGCTCATAGTTCTCCATTCGGCATTGTGCTTCCTTTGACAATAAACCTGGCCGAAGTGCCTTCGTACCCAGGGGCGGCTCCAGGCACCAGCACATCAAGCGCGTGCCTGGGGCGGCAAGCACGAGGGGTGCTCTGCCGGTCGCCCCAACGAAGGCAGCCTGCCTGCAGAGGGTCCACTGGTCCCACAGCTTCGGCAGACTTCCCCCAGGCTGCCGCCGAATTTGCAGGATCGGGGACCTCCCACAGGCAAGCCACCGAAGGCAGCCTGCCTGCCATGCTTGGGGTGGCAAAATACCTGGAGCCGCCCCTGTTCGTACCTTACTAGAGTCTGTGGTCATTGGGTGGTCTCTCGGGGTCTGCTGTGTCAGCTATCTGCACAGAGCTGGGATAGCACACAGAGGGAGCACACACATGCAGCCGATTGATATCAACATTGAACAGAGCAAAGCACCACACGGGGAGCATCTGACAACAAACACAAGCACATCCTTCAGCAGAAACAGAAAGGAGGGTCTCTTGTTAGGGCAGTTTGATGCTGCCCTGGGGAATTAGAGTCTATCCATGCCTCTGCCACAGAGTTCCTATGTGATCCTTGGCAAGTCACTTAAACCAGATGTTTCACAGGTGGTCACTGTTTTCAGATGCTACTGGTGTGGTGCTCTTCCCTGTTCAATGTTGATATCAATTGGCTGCGTGAGTATGTTCCCTCTGTGTGCTGTCCCAGCCCTGCGTAGATCACTGACACAGCAGACCCCGAGAGAACCCCCAGTGACCACAGATTCTAGTAAGGTACAAAGGCACTTTGGCCAGATTTAGTGTCAAACGAAGCACAATGATAGTTCCCTCTAGACTTTACTCTACAGGACATACTATGAATATGTGCCCCCTGGCAATAGACTCAGCTCGGTCAGTGGCGAGACTTTCC
>NC_133769.1:145438060-145459994 GCF_003597395.2 Chelonoidis abingdonii | reverse complement strand
ACCCACAGTGCACCGCTCCAGAAATCGACGCTAGCCTTGGACCATGGACGCACGCCACCAAATTAATGTGCCTAGTGTGGATGCACACAATCGACTTTATAATATCTGTTTTATAAAATCGGTTTAAGCTAATTCGAATTTATCCTGTAGTGTAAACGTAGCCCGATTTGCAGAAGTGCTGAGCACTCATAGCTCTAAACTGAAGTCAGTGGGAGCTGTGCTGCACAAGCTTAAATACACTCATAAAACAGGACGTGGGTATTTCAAGTTGGGCACCCAAAATTAGTGGATGCTTTTGATAATTTTGTCCATAGAGTGTCTCTGGGATGTGATTCTCCATGTGTAAAATGGAGATAACAACACTTCCCTACCTCCCAGGTGTTGTCAGCTGTGTGTGTTTTCTTTCTGTGTGTGGCACCAGCTCTGTGCAGATAGCGGACACGGCAGGCCTCAATCAAACTGCCCAAGGAGACTATAGATTTAGTTCAGTGGTGAAGGCGTTCGTTCAGGTTTACTGCTGACAAAGCACGGTACTAGCTCCCCAGATCAATGTCCATAGTTAAAGTGGCACATCTATGCCCCTTACAGTGGACTTAGTTCGGTGACTGGTGAGACTTTCACTCCCCATCCTCACCCCAAGGCCAGAAAAAGACAACCCCTCTGTGACCTGTCTTTTATACTCTGATAGAAACCAGATATGTCTTGCCCCTTTGACGTGGTTAATTACCACCCTTTACCTGGTACATTTTTGTTGGATCAAAACATCTCTATCCATCACCTTGTCATCCTGATCTTACCATTAGGAGGCGTTAGTGTGTCACTGTATCATCACTGGGAAATGTGTTTACACTATAACCCTGTACCGGGGTGCTCTGGTATTACCCTTCTGAAAAGTGTTTATGCACGTGCCAGTGCCTAGCACTTCTCATGAGTGTTTGTGTATTTTCAACACCAACCATGCTTTTGCCAGATTCATGTTCTGGACAAAGAACCTGCACCCATAATCACAAAAGGACTAATGAAGGTTTCACAGGCAGGTTCAAGTCTGGCGTTCTGAATGCTTCTGTTTGAAATCTTACATTTCTTTTTGATTCAAAATTTATAGATTTTAGGGCCAGAAGGGAGCTTTAGATCTAGTCTGGCCTCCTGGGTAACAAAGACTAAAGAATTTAAACCAATTACTTCAGTACTTCATCTCAACTTGTGTTTGGCTAAAGCATATCATCCTGAAAGGCATCCAATTTTGTTCTGAATACTTCAGTAGGTGGAGAATCTTCTGCTTCCCTTGGTAGTGTGTTCCAATGTTTCACCAGTATCACTGGGAAAAATGTCTGTCTACATGTAATAGGAATTTATCTGGCTTTAACTTCCACTCATTGGTTCTTGTTATGACTTTCTCCACTCAATTAAGAGGCCTTTAGTATGCAGGGTTTTGTCCATGGGAAGGTATTTATACACTGCAACCAAGACACGTCTAGATCATCTTTTTGATAAGCTAAACAGTTTGACCTCCTTAAATCTCTCACTGCAGCGCAAATTTTCAAGCCCTGGAATCATTATTGTGGATCTTCTCTGTGCCCTTTCCAGTTTTTTAACATCCTTCTTACAATGTAGATGCTAAAACCAGATGCAGTGTTTGTCTCCCCAGTGCTGTACAAACAGGAAAAATCAACATCCTACTAGAGCTGGCTGGAAGATATTTGGCAAACCAGAGTTTCATTGGAAAATGCCAGATTGTTGAATTCAATATTTGTCATGAAAATGAATCAAATTCAAAGAACTTTCTAAAAACCACAATCAGGGTCTGGTGGAAATGTCCATGGTTCCCTGTCAGGTTTCCTGGTGGCTCCTGTTAGTCCTACCATTCAGATTGCCCCAGGGCTGGGTACCCCAGTCTTCTAGGATCTGCAGCTCTGGGGCAGCCCCACCATACAGATTGCCCCAGAATTGGAGACCCTAGTCTTTCTAGAGTCTGTACATCCAGGGCAGCCCTGCCAACTCTTTCAGGCTTTCTGCCATGCGATAGGAACCTGAAAGCCCTCGGACCCCCAGTTCTAACCAAGGCTCAGCTCCAGGGTCTACGTCAGGGATCATGGAAGTCCTGGGATGGATTCTGGTATCCCAGGGTCGATGGCTCTGGGGCAGCCCTGCCTCGCAGAATGCCCCGGACTGGGCTATTTGCCTATTTAGGCTGCCAGCTAGCTAAGGAGTCTAGGAGCCCGGGGTTTCCCAGTCCAGGGCAGGCCACATAAGGAGGCTGCCCCAGAGCCCCAGCAGTGACTGTGAGAAATTGAGATGATTGTCCTGATGCTAACAGAGGTGACACTGACAAGGATGTCAGTGTCACTCCGCAACTATTGGAGTTCCTGGAAGCAAATTTCATGTTGGATACACAATGAGCTGGAGTTTCCAAAACAAAATTTTAGCTGGATTTTCAATTCACAGGAAATATTAAAAGAGTGAAATTTCCTGTACACTGGAAACCGTGCATTTCAGCCAGCTGTACTCATTGCTCCACTCTTTATTCATCCAAGGATCCACTTCGCCGTTTCTGCAGCAGCATCACACTGGGAGCTCACGTTCAGTTCTTTGTCTAATATGACCCCTGCAAAGAACATGGGCTATATCTGTATTTCCGTGAATATTATGTGTACCTCAGTTCCTTTTACTCCTATTTTCACATTTCCTACCAGGGTTCATAGGGTAACCCCAATCTGAGCTCACCACACGTCCCAGGATGGCAGACAGTGGTTTCATAGAACCCAGTTACTGGTACGTAACTGACAAAACAGGTGTCGGGGCTTTGAACTTTTGCACCTGGCCAAGCTGAGCACAAGCTCCCTTCCTTGGTATGGGCCCATGAGGTGGGAAATCTTAAACAGAGAGCTTGGGAATTCTTAACAGAGGAGCGCTGATGAACAGAGGGGGTGAGGCAGGGTCTGCAGGAAAGGAGACTGAAACACAATCCCCAGAATCAGGCATTCCTGGGATAGCGTGAGTCAGCCCAGGTTTTGAGGGAAAAACTGAACTTTAGGTAAGACATAAGCTGTAGGCCTTCAGTCACTTTATCCCCTTTCTCTGTGATTGCTATGTTCCTAGGGATAAATACAAAATAACACTGTCCTGGGTCCAGCACTATTTAATATTGTCGTAAATGACTTGGGTGATGGACTAGAGATACACTTACACAATTGGTGGATAACACGAAGTTGAGATAGGTCACAAGCTCTTTGGAAGGCAGAGTTAAAATTCAAAATCAGAGAATCAGAGATTCATAGAATATCACAGTTGGAAGGAATCTCAGGAGGTCGTCTAGTCCAACCCCCTGCCCAAAGCAAGACCAATCCCCAACTAAATCTAAAACTAAAATGATCTTGATAAACTGCAGATTTAGTCAGAAATGAGTAAATTGACATTCAGTAAAGATAAGGGCAAATAATTAGACTTTCGAAGGAAAAATCAAATGCAAAAGAACCCAAAATAAGGAATAACTGACTAGGCATCAGTTCTGCAGAAAATGATCTCACAGTTATAGTGGATCACAATCTGAAAAGTTGTGATGCTGTTGTGGAAAAGGGAAATGGCATTCTGAATTGTATTAACAAGACTGTCATATGTAAGACACAGGAGGTAATTGTCCCGCTCTACTTAGCAATGATGTGTCCTCAGCTGGAGTCCTGTGTCTAGTTTTGCTCATCACTGTTTAAGAAAGATAAGGACAAATTGGAGAATGTCCAGAAGAGAGCAAGAAACAGAGTAAGAGGCTTAGAAAACATGATCTATGAGGAAATGTTGAAAGAACTGGACATTTTTAGTTGAGAGAAGAGAAGACTGAGGGGTGAACTGATACCAGTCTTCAAATAATTGAAAGATTGTTTGTCAATTGTTGTCCATATCCACCAAGGGTAGGACTAGATATAATCATCTTAGAGTGCAGCAAATGAGATTTAGATTAGATATTAGGAAAAACTTTCTAACTATGCCGATAATTAAGTTCTGGAACAGGGTATGTTGGGAGGTTCTGTAATCCCCATCATTGGTGACTTTGCAGAACAAGTTAGACAAACATCTGTCGGGGGGCCTAGGTCTACTTAAACCTCCCGTGGTGGGAGAAGATGGACTGGATGACCCCTTAAGGTTTCTTCCAACCCTACATTTCTATTGTTCTGTGGTTTTATCAGCTATTCTGGCCATCTGATATAAAAAAATTTTGTTCCCTGATAAATGCTATTTAATATGCTCCTTTGGTACCAATAGATTGGAGAGTGATCTATTCTCTTCACAGGATATGAATAGACATCCTGCTGCTGTCCAAAACCAGAAATATGTATTGAAGACCTCTGCCATTTCTACCTCATTATTAACAATTTTTCCATCTCCATTTCTAATGGGCCCACAGCATTGTTAGGATTTGTTTGTTTGTTTGTTCCTAATATAGGTTAAAAACTACTTATATTTCATAGTCCTCCCAATCACAAATTTTATCCTGATGTCTTTAGCTTCCCTTGTCAGTTTTCTTCATATCATAACCTCTAATGTATTTTGATTTGCTCTACTTCCCACTTTTTCCATTTTTGTATTATATTGCCTTTTTATTTCTATTGTTGTATTCACTTTGCCACTGATCCAAAATGAGATTTTAGGAAATGTTCTATACCAGTGGAGCACCCGAATTCCCAAAACCCCTTCATAATTTTCAGCCTTCTTTGACTTTCTAGGACACATTAAGCCCCGGCTGGTTGGAGGAGACAGTGCCTGCTCAGGTCGTGTGGAGATAATACATGGAAACACATGGACCACAGTCTGTGATGCACACTTTGATCTCAAAGTTGCCAGCGTTATCTGTAATGAACTTGAGTGTGGAATAGCTGTATCTGTCCCAGGAGGAGGTCACTTTGGAGAAGGACAAGGCAAGATCCTGACTGAAGAATTCCAGTGTGTGGGGAATGAGTCTCTCCTGTTCTCCTGTTCCAGGATATCACAAGTGAATCAGACGTGCTCACACATAAATGATGCTGGTGTCATATGCTCAAGTAAGAATTCAGCACAATGTCTTTAAGATCCCAGTGATGTGTATTCTAGATTATGGTGAAGCAGTGTACTGATCTCACTGTGTAGGGAGCTGGGTTTAATAGGGTTGGATCAAAACCTCATACAAGCCAAGATAATGAGAAATGGATCAAATGCCCCCTGACTTTCCTCTCTTTAACTATTTCTATAAAATAGCTCCAAAAAGCCCTCTCTAAACCCCTTTCTCCCTTCTCCCCAGAGTACACAGGGTTCCGGCTGGTGAACGGCAGCACAGCATGCTCAGGGAGGGTTGAGATCCAGGTTCTTGGTGCCTGGGGAACCCTCTGTGACTCACGCTGGGATTTACCAGATGCCAACGTTCTCTGTCATCAGCTCGACTGTGGGTTCGCTGTACCAGCTTCAGGAGAAGAATATTTTGGGAAGGGAACTGGCTCTGTCTGGACAGACACATTTCACTGTAAAGGGACTGAAACCCATTTGGGTCATTGCCATGTTACTGCTCTGGGGGCCTCTAGGTGCTCACATGACAATGATGCCAGCGTGGTTTGTTCAGGTAAGTGCAGTAGAGATGCTGGATTAAGGACACCTGCCCCTCAGTGTGTGACACTGCCCCCAGAGCAGGGGAACCTCAGGACACAGCAAGGAGAGGGGGAGCTAGATCCTAAACCATGTAGAATAATGGTAAATATATTAAAGGTAAAATTAATGAAAATAATATTATCACAAAAGTATAGTTGTGACCTGGGAAAGCCCTGGATTCTCCAATAAAAACATCAGCAACTCTGTCCTTACACAGGACAGTGGAGCAGGGGCAGCACTTTGTCCTTCGGGTTACATAAATGTCACCAATTCATTGTCCTCAGCCTTTTCCAATAGTAATTAGAGGGGGAGCTGGTAGTGACTCCCAATATAGACATTGCTTCACACTTTCTATTATAAAATATTCTTGACATCTTCTTGAGAAGCTCTTGCGCCTTCCTTGATTGCTGGAGCCTTTGTGATTTGGGAAGGGGTCAGTGCTGCTGCAAGGAAGGTGCCTTCTCCTGTGCAGTGAGATTCCTTCTGGGTTTGGATGAATTATAAACTGCTGAAAATCACTATTTCCCTTCTCTTTCGTTAGTTCCAGCGGATATTTTTGGTAACTCACCACAGAGAAAGTAGTGCTTTCACTCACTTAGTTTTCTCTGATTTCTTCACACCTTTCCAACTGAAAAAACTCAAAAGATGTTTTCCCTTGCTTTCTTTTTTTTTTTTTACTTTTTTCTAACTTTTTACAGTGGAAGAAAAGATGAAAAAATTAGAAAGCGGGAGTGCATAGGAGCTGACTCACCCCTATGGCGCCCCCTGCTGGTGACTTCTGGGAATTAGTTCTTTCCAGCTCTGGAGCGCCCTCTGCAGGCCAGGGATCCACCTTTCCTCTGGCCCCCGTCTCTTGTACTGGGTGCCTGCTCCCTACCATAAACCCTTCAGTCTTAGGGTCTTCTCTCCCCAGGCAACCCCATCACACATTCTCCACCGTCACTCAGTATAAAGGCATCTGCAGCATCCCATCTAGCTCCCATGCCTGGGGCGACTGCAGTATCAGCCTATCTCATCACTGGCAAGCTGGGCTTTGGACCCTGCTGTGGGCACCCTGGGCTGCCCTACTGCTATAGCACCACAGCCCCTGCTCCACATATAGTACCTGTCTCTAGCTCTGCAGCCAGCCCCTCTCACTCTGAATCAAGAGAGAGACTGGAGTCGCTTGCTCCTAAGCTCCCAGCCTTTATGGCCAAGCTGGGTCTGAAATTGGGGGCGTGGCCCGCTGGTGCTGCTCTCCATATCAGCCCAGGTTTTCTTTCACTATAGACTCGCCAAGCCCTCATGCCTCTAGGGCTGGTTCCACCCTATCAGGGCTGGAGCGGTCACCACCCCGCTACAGGAGAGTGACACCTGTAAATCAAAAACTGAAAAAAATTGAAATGTTAAATGATCAACAATTTAGTTGAATCTAAACAAAATTCTCAATTCCATCTCAGTATCGTCAGATCTTGTTTTAAAAATTGAAATAGTGAAATTGAACAACTTCACGGAATGTTGGGTTGTTGACCGCTTTAATATTACCCCTTTCTAAAAAAACCCAAGAAAATTAAACAAATGGTGAAACTGAGACAGAAAACGCAAAATGACTGCCTCAAGGCACGCAGTGTGTCAAGCAACAGAGACAGGATCAACAACCAAAGTGTTTCGCCTCACACCCTGTCTTGTTCACCAAGGCGGCGGCCACTGCCTGGCTTGCAGAAGAGCTGAAGCAGCCCACAATCTTGTCTTGACCCTAATCGGGCAGTTGGTGAAGTGCCTCAGTAAACTTCTGCAATATCAGCACCCACCAAGAAATACTGGCTTATAAGAAGACCCTGCTTCAGCATCCACTGTGAAATCTGTGTGCCGAGGCAGGCACAGCGACTGAGTTTTTTAGGAACTTGAATATGAGGGACCGACTGCTCTTAACAAGAGTCATCCCTATTCCTTCCTGCACAGACCTTGCTCATTGCTACAAGCCCTTTCTCCAGCTTCTTAAAGTTGAATGAGGCATGAAGCCCTGTAATGTGTCCAATCCTCTGTCTAAAATGTACACGTGTAAGCTGTCCAGGACTGAACTCCCCAAGATGCCCAATGTACAACCTCGGTGCTATGTTCACATATATGTCTATAGCCTATATAGTCCCCTGGGCCAGCACTCTCAACAGACGTGCTTTACGTCTCCTCTTCACAGCGGATACCTTTGTACCTTGGGGGCAAATTTCACTCCTCATAGCCTTCTCTTGCTTCTCACAGAGGCTTGCCTACCTGCCCATTCCTTCCTAACTGAATTCCCTGCAGCCCTACTCTGTCTCTACTAACTAGCTACCCAGCCCATATCCTGGTACTCGGAGGGAACTCCTCAGCACATGAGATGCTGATTTCTCCCTATAGTTGCTGGAAGAAGAATCCCTTCTAAGGAAAAACACCTGGTCCCTTCCATGTGAGCTCCATCTGCCATAATCCCTTCTGCCCTTCCTGAGGGGCTGTGGTACTCAGTTCTATCCATGAGCCTCCTTGGAAAGCCCCAAATCTACTCTCTACCCTCACACTACACTAGTGGCATAGCTAGGACAAGAAATCTGGGTGGGCCCTGGCTTTCGGGGGGTGGGCAGTGATGGAAGGGGCAAAGGGAGGGGTGCAGGATGGATCCGGTGCCCTGGAGAGGGGGCAGGAGAGACGGGGAGCTTGCATCCCTCCACCCCTTCCAGTCAACCCCCAAAGCTGAGGCTCCGCAGGGCACGCAGGCTGCTGGGATTGCCTAGGGTAACCAGACAGCAAATGTGAAATATTGGCCAGGTGGTGGGAAGTAATAAGAAAAATCCCCAATTTTCAGGACTGTACCTATAAAATCAGGACATCTCAACACCTAGGCAAGCCCTTTGGGTGACGGGGGGTCCCTCTGGGGCTCGAGCTCCACCCACCTTTCCCGACCCTGGCTCAGTGTCCATCAGCCCAGCCAAGTCCCTTTCCTGCCAGCTCTGGGCACTGCTGTCCCAGTCTCTGGCCCTAGCACTAGCCCCACCCAGACCTGCTGCCACAAGGCACACCCTCTACGGGGCTAGAACTGGTGTCAGAGACCAGGGAAGCAGCATATGGTGCCGGCAGGAGAGAGACGCGTCCAGGCTGATGGACACCGAGCCGAGTTTGGGAGTCCCAGCCTGTGAATTAGAGGGGCTTTGGCCCTAATTTGGGTGGGCCTGGATGCTAACTGGGGGTATGGCTACACTTGAAATTTCAAAGTGCTGCCACGGCAGTGCTTTGAAGTGTGAGTGTGGTCGGAGTGCCAGCGCTGGGAGAGAGCTCTATGGGTGTAGCTTGCAGCGCTGGGAGCCGCGCTCCCAGCGCTGCGGCACTGATTACACTGAGGCTTTACAGCACTGTATCTTGCAGCGCTCAGGGGGGTGTTTTTTCGGCGCTGTATCTTGCAGCGCTGTAAAGTGCCAGTGTAGCCATACCCTGAGTAGGCCACAGGCAACCCATTGCTACACCCCTGCACTACACTTGCTGCACACAGGCATTTTCCTGCTCCAGTCTTAGGGCAAACTCCTGGCTTTGTTGAAGTCAATGGAGGTTTTAGCATTGCCTTCAGCAGGGCCAGGATTTCACTCTTAGCCTTGAAATGTTATTTGGCCACCAAGATCCTTGAGCTGTTTGGCTCCAGTGCACACACACTGCACCCATCAGGTTGCCATACTAGTACATACCGTACCTGACACAGCCAGTGGGTTAACCCTGCACTGACTCTGCTGCTTGTCTTTTAACACTGTCAGTCTCTCCTGGCTGCACCTGTGTCTGAAATCAGTGAGTAATTCCTAACTTACCACCTTGCTGTAGGACTCACTGATTCTGAGACACACACAAAGACTGAGATTCACATAGAATCATAGAATCATAGAATATGAGGGTTGGAAGAGACCTCAGGAGGTCATCTAGTCCAACCCCCTGCTCAAAGCAAGACCAATTCCCAACTAAATCATCCCAGCCAGGGCTTCGTCAAGCCTGATCTTAAAAACCTCTAAGGAAGAGGATTCCACCGCCTCCCTAGGTAACCCATTCCAGCGCTTCACCACTCTCTGAGTGAAAAAGTTTTCCCTAATATCCAACCTAAACCTTCCCCACTGCAACTTGAGACCATTACTCCTTGTTCTGTCATCAGGTCCACTGAGAACAGTCTAGATCCATCCCCAGGGAGTCACAATATTCACCAACAGAGCACGTCCCCTTCCCCGGCCAACACACAACCTGCTTAATGTGCTGTGAATTGATCAGCTGGAATCTCACGCTGGGCTCATAGATGACACCACACTTCAGGGGGTAGCTCCAGTCAGAACCACCAGTGCCATGAACTATCTAACACTGGGAGCTGCTACACTGGACCCAGGAGAACCAAGTAAGTTGTCATCAACTGAGCAAAGATCAGAGGGAACTAAGTGAATTTATGAACAATAACCTGTTCCTGACCACCATGAGCCCTGCTCTTCCATTGGCCAAACTCCCTCAAGGGAAATTTGCCTAAATCACTCACGACTCACCTGCTAAGTGCTTGTGCAGACACCACTCACTGGCTTCCAGGCATTTAAGTCTGCATAAAGTGACTACAAACCTCAGCAGTCATTCCAACACCACACACAGAGACTATTTTCCCAATCAGTAACCTGCAGGAATTCCCTCTCTCCCTCATTTACAGGAAACCCTTCTGTCGAGTTCAGAGTGTTACAATCCTTATAGCACCTTCCACTTATAGAGTGAAAAGAATAAGTGTCTTCTGACAGAGGTTGTTCCCTTTAACTCTGTGACACACTCTGATCACTGGTTTATACCTTCTGTGACAAAGTTCCTCCTCTACCTTGGTGGGTCCTGTGCTTATTGGCAGATTTGCTCACCTCGCTGATCTTCCCCACAGTCTGGATCAACTCCTGTGTCTGACCAGAAGTTGGGAGTTTGCGGGGAACTCGGGCCCGCCCTCTACTCCGGGTTATAGCCCAGGTCCCTGTGGATTGCAGCTGTCTACAGTGCCTCTTGTAACAGCTGCCAGCTAGCCAAGGAATCTGGGACCCCAGAGTTCCCCAGTCCAGGGCAGGCCACATGAGGAGGCTGCCCCAGAGCCCCAGCAGTGACTGTGCGAAATTGACATGATTGTTCTGATGCTAACAGTGGCGAAACTGACAAGGCTGTCAGCGTCACTCCGCATCTATTGGAGTTCCTGGGAGCAAATTTCATGTTGGATACATCATGGGCTGGAGTTTCCAAAACAAAATTTTAGCTGGATTTCCAATTCACAGGACATTTTAAAAGAGTGAAATTTCCTGTACACTGGAAACCCTGCATTTCAGCCAGCTGTACTCATTGCTCCCCTCTTTATACATCCAAGTATCAATTTCACTGTTTCTGCAGCAGCTCTTCCATTGGCCAAACTCCCTCAAGGCAAACTTGCCTAAATCATTCACGACCCACCTGCTAAGTGCTTGTGCAGACACCGCCCACAGACTCGTCTTCTCAACCTACTAAACAGCCGGAGAAGAAGAGGAAGAATTTGTCCTGTGGCTATAAATTACAGGTTGCTCTAGCCCAACTCATTGATCCCAAAACCCCCAAACTGTGGGGGGAGAGATTTTCAACTGTGGATCGACCAGCATTGAGTCTCGTAAACGGATGCTTGGCAGGCACCTGTCATTATAACAGGTCTAGAAGCAAATCCTGGCTCACTGAGAGCACATCGCTTGGGAGCAATCTTAATTGTTTTCTACCCCGAGCATAGCTTCTACAAGGTGGAGATTCCATGAGTTTGGGCTCCATATGCAATTTCCGCCATTGTGCTGGAGAACGGAGAATACCGGAGAGGTACGGCGTGAGCAGATGATGCCAGTTCTGCTGAAGAAGACTGGACACTGCAAGCTGACTGAGGCTGGCCTGAGAAGAGACTAAGTGGAGAGCAAGGGAGCCCAGAAAGGACTCAGAACATGTGATCTCCCCAGCTAGAACTCGAGAGACGGGGAGGTTTGCTTCCTACCAGTAAACAGGAAAATTCAAACTGTCTGCAGAATCAGCTGGATTCACATAATCCTGTGTCAACTAGTTATCACTTCAGCTCAGACTCAGATCCTGCGCCACTGACAACACGCATACAGGGAGCGGCTCAGGACCCAGACACGTTCAAGTGCATGTCTTGGGGCGGCATTGCCCTTGGGAGCAAATCTGCCAAGTCGTGAGCCGGGAAGGAGTGGCAGTAGGTTGCCTTCGGCGGCATTGCCTGAAAGAAGGGTCACTGTGTCACTAGCAGCGATTGGCTCCTGATGGATCCCTCCCTGCAGGCCGCGTGCTGCGGACGGGCGTCCGCTGGTTCACGCTATTTCATTGAGTGGCTCCAGATGGACGCTGCTGGGAGCGAGGGCAGAAAGGGCAATAAAGGGGCAAGATGAAGTGACCATTGGAGAATTATAGGTGACAGAATACAAAGAAAAGCAAACTTCACATGAACCATTTGTAATAAAGCCTAGGGCATAAGTAAATCACACTTTTTATCACGCCTGCTAGTGCCAAGCGAGTCCACCAGAAACCTAGGACAGGGCTATACATTGGAAAGATATGAGATTGTAGGCATGCTGAGCTTGTGTGGCCAAAATAATGATTCCTTGGTCACCGCCCCTGACCAAATAGCCATCATGATTTCTGACAGGATCAGAGACTTGCCCCTAGTTATAGTCTGGGAGGCAGTCATATAGCGATTCTCAGAAAAGAGCAAGCTGGTTGTTCCCTGTTCTACTGTGAGAAAATAGTAGCTTGTGCCCGTTCAACCAATGGGCCCCGTTGATCTGTGCCCCCTCAAATTGGCGAAAAATAACACTCTACGTATGTAAGAAGCGCCAACACGGGCGCTGAGGAAGAAGATTGGCCTGAGTGCCAAGGGGCCTGCGATGTGGTAGAATCATTACTCATGATATGTCAGAGAAGGCGTAGTATGACATCGAAGGAGTACCAATTCTCAGGGATATGAAGTTATCGAATGGTGGAAGACTACTTGACAAGGCTTTTGTAGAAGAGCATTACGAGGTACCACCCCACACCTCATTCGCAGTATGGCTTGCGTAGCATGAGCATACAGGTGGAGCCACATTTCTGTCTTCCTGTATATACTCATATGGCCAGACAAACATTCCTGATAGGGATACACTACATGTGTATCCAAAGGTAGCGGACAATAGTGGTTTTGTTTATTTATATGTCAAACCAGTGAATGTACACCACAAGTATATTGTCTATTGGCGTAACACGGAAGGGGGTGCTATCTGACAAGGTTGTAACTACACTGCTGATGAGTTCAGGAGTGGGAAGTGTGCGCGAGGTATGAGCAGAGGCCCAATTGCACGGCTTCGAGAAAGGAGCAGTTTATCGCTGCAGAGCAAGTCACCACATGAATTATTGGCTTAGGTCCTGGAGAGCTATTTTGAATCTACACGACTGCGAGTGAATGCAACATGTATGAGTTAATTCACTATTTGTACTAAAAGCAACGCAGAAGCAGAGATGCTTACACTACGCAGTCAATGTTCGAGGCCTTCCTGGCCAATGCGGGCTATACAGCTTCATAGTCACGTGTCAGATCGATCACTGTGACAGGGGGGTGAGGGAGTACATCAGAGATTATTCACTATGCTCGAGGGCTGATTGTCCCAACATCTTAAGCTATGCAAGCTGACTCATACAGCGCACAGCTGAGTAAACTGAGATGCTGTTTACGAGGGTATAACTTTGAGAGAAAGCAATGAGAAAGAATGGAGCATATTCAAAAACACAATACGGTCAAATTGGAAGCCGAGACAAAGCCTGACAATTCTCAAGTCAATACTATTTTGGTAATTCATTTGCGTTGAAAATGCCTGATGTAGAGAACACCATCGGACCTAGAATCCCCATATCATCCTCTCATAGAGCCATGCCCTCTCATGCATCTGGGACTCCTATGTATGCACTCAACCACGGCTACCTTGAATGCATCAGATCAATGTGATCTATCATAAACCTCCAAATCTGAGCAGTGTATCTCCACGAGGGACGTCTTCCTCTACACCCTAAGGGTGGAAATTCAAAGATCCACAAGGGACACAGCTGGTAATCTGTCAGCTTGATAAGTTCTATTGCGATACTTCACTGTCGGTATTATCCTCATAAATACTGACCTCGTTCATAATTCAGATGCCACCCTGACCCACCTGGAGATTCACATGAGATGGTGACATGGCAGATGCAGAAGATCAGTAGATCGACACTCTGGAACGTAGAACATCACATGATCTGGGGCAGAATATAATGAATGGAGCAAACTGAGCACTGAATAGTGTCGAATGACAAGGATTCACAGACAGGTGATGGAGATTGTTTGCACTTCACAGTGTCCCCTGCAGAGCAAGGTAGCTGGAAATGGTGGGGTACGCAGCAAGGAAACAGTCCTGGCTAACCGCAGCACCTGTGAGACAAACTCTCTTCTCTCATCTCTCCATTCCCTCAAAGCAGAGCCTTCAGTACCTCCATGGGAAAGGAACAACAGGGTCCTGCTGGTGTACTGTGTGGTCAAACCAGCAAGATACTGGGAATCCTTCTGCCTCTAGCTCCAATCCTTGTGTGGCTCGCCTTAACAGGACGCGCTGCTATGAGATGCTCAGTTCTTAGCTAATGCCTGCAGCTAGGCAAGAGCTGGCATCTGGCCTGCCAAGTCACAATCCTTCCTGGCCTCAATCTATTGCAATCTGTAGGTAGTTGCCTGTAAACTGTGGCCTTCCAGAGGATGTCCACTGTATTTCTAAGGGCCTGTGGTGTCTAAAAGTGTCTCTCATTCTTGGAGTGGTTCTCTAGCAGTTGCTCCTGCAGAAGGATGCACAGGATCATTAGCAATTGCTGGGATTTCACTCTTCACACCCCAGTTCATTTCAGAATCAGACGATTTAAATTCCCTTTTTGTACATTTCCTTCTAGAATTCACAGATCTAAGGCTGGTGAGCAACAGTGACTGTGCTGGGCGGCTGGAGGTTTTCTACAATGGGACGTGGGGCAGTGTTTGCTCCAATCAGATGTCTGGAGTCACCCCAGCAATTGTCTGCAAACAGCTGAACTGTGGGGATGGAGGGCAGATTGCAAGAGACTTTGAATACGGAGCAGGTTCTGGTCCCATGTGGCTGGACCACGTTGCATGCAGTGAGCAGCACAGCTCCCTCTGGCAGTGCCGTCAGAGCCCTGGGATCCAACGTCATGTGATACCGAGCAGAAGAGACCCATATTTTTTGCACTGGTATTCTGAAACTACCTGCATGTGCGCGTGCACACACACATATATGTGATGTGTTCAATTCATTGAAGGGTGAGGATAGAATTTGTTGTTATTTCACATCTCAGTGTAGGCAGATTTAAATTCTCAACACAAGATACAAACGTATTTTCATGATGTTTTATAGGTATAAGCATTTGTCTCTGATTTACAACAAACATGGAAGTTAATCAATTAATTATAAAGAGACCATGTTACATAGTGCGCTAAGGTAGTGTGAGAGTAAAGAAAGCCTCTCCCTAGAGACTGTCATTAGGCAGCTCTGTGGTTATTAATCCTTTTGGGAGTAATGAACAATCAGAGATGGGCCCAGGCTGTGCAGTTTGGGTCAAGCTGGAATCCCTCACAAGTCTCTGGTCAAGATACAGATAAATTCTACTCCCACATCGCACACACAACACAGTGCATTCTCCTCAACATTGTCTCTGTATAGGAAAAAAAGCAAAACCACCTCAGATCCCTGTTTGCTGAATGCCCACCCCACTTTGGTCACAGACCAGGCCTCCCGTCTCCTGTGTGCAGGAGCATCATGGATGCTGTTGGGTGGGACATTTGTGGGGACAGACTGGCTCAGGCATCAGCCCACCTAGCCCCTGCATCCATCACAGGCCCCAGTGTGCTGGTTTGTTACTAGAGTGCTCATTGCTGCACAGAGCAGACGGGACTTGGGCCCTAAATCACTAATAAACAGGCCCTGTGATGCTGTGAGGGAGTTTGTGGAGGTGACAGCTGGAGACAACCAGGGACTCTCAGTTGGTGAGGTCCCCCGGGTACAAACATGTCACTTCTCCCTCACTCCAGACTCCAAGTCTCCTCCCTTTCCCTTTGCAGGTCTGACAGAGGTGACAGATTCTCCAAATACCCCAGGTAAAGCATCCCCCTCCTCCCATCAAGGGTGAAATTTCCCAGGGGCTGGGTCACAGAGGAGGAGCTGAAAGCTGCAGCCTGAGGACAGGAGCTCCTTTCCATGGCCGTGTGACATCTAGGGGCGAATGACACCAGGGTGGGATCTGCAGTCTGTACTGGGCAACACAATTCTTGTTCTTCTGGCTCCAGCTGACAGGCAGGGCCCATGATTTAAACAGCCACGTGTGACTTGCCCCATGGCCCACAGACTGTGTCCCAGCCTGTTATTCTGTTGTCCTGGGCTGTGCAATGAGTGACTAGGGAGCTCCCCAGGGCTCCCCGACTCTTACAGGATAATCTATTCCTGTCACATGTTCATTTCCATCCAGCTCCCCCGCGACGCCCTCCGACTGACAGTGGGAGAGTCACGGTGCCCGTGATCATCTGCATATATCCTGGGGGCCTGCTCTGCCTGGTCTTAATCATCCTGGGGGCTCAGGTCAAAGTGCCAGGGCACAGCGCAGAGGTGGGTGCTGATTGGTGTCACTGTGTGAAATGCCTCTGCTATAGCAGGGGGCTGCAGGGTGTCAGGGTGAGGGGTGATACTGGGCTGGATGGGGTGGCTAAGGTGCCTGGTAACTCCTCTATCGTTTAATATTTCCTTAACTGTCTGGCAATGGAACAGCCCAGCCATGCAATCTGGAGATGATACTGGCTAGGGAACTTTACAGTTTCAGATAAGCTGCATCTGTATCTTCTCCCCCACTCCGGTGATCCACTACAGGAGTGCCTGTGTAAGCCACACACATCCTGGGTGTGGTGTTCTGTCCCATCTAGTACAACCGAGACCACTTAGAGAGAGAGAGTTAAATGAGTCTGCTCTACAGTCTTAGCTAACAGCCAGTTGGCTTTTATCTCATGCCATAGAGGCTCATGCACTAAGCTCCAGAGGTCCCAGGTTTGATCCTGTTACACTTACTCAGGCCTCTAGTCATCACCTGTCTCTGGGTAGAGAACCCCCTGTTCCACCTCCTTGTGGCCAGGGATTTTTAATGTTGCACAGCCCACAGCCTTCCACTGTGATACCCCAGCAAATCAGTCTGCCCACAGGCCAGCCCATGCTGTGTGTTCTCCCCATGGGCTATGAGCAGTGTATTGCCAGCAGTCACAAGTCACATCCAGCTCTCTCTCAGCAGACTACACCTTGTTAGTAGGATAAAAGCATCAAAGAGAAAACATTAAAAAACAATAAAAATTCCTCCACACTTGTTGAACATGTCAGAATTCACCAGTCTTTCTTCATGAGCAGGCTGGTAGACCAACATCCTTACAACTGTTCAGTGTTGGGATCCACGTGGACAGAGGGTCCTGCCCATTTGCTGAATCAAAATGAAGGCCTTGAGTCTGTTTAAACTCAGCCTTTTCATACCAGAAGTCTTTCCTTGTCTATTGATCTCTGGTAACCCAGTTTGAACCAGTCTGTGTAAAACCACCCTGAAGGCTGTTAGCTTTCTGGATATATTTACAATCTCAGTGTTTCACCTTAATCACCCCCCTCCACACACACACACACACACACTCTCACACTGTTTTTTCTTCCTGAAGGAGCTGTGGTAACCCTCCCACTTGCAGTATAACATAAACCATTCACAGATTTAGTACAGTGATTCCAATGATACTGCCTGTGTTTGCAGTATCTGTCACAAGGAGGGTTCTGAATATCACGAGGAGAGACATCATGGAAAAAGGACCTAGAGAAATTGAAATATTGTCAGGGAAAAAGGTGCATAAAATAGAACTGTGTGGTACATAGTTGTGAAGAGAGTGATCCAGTAGAAAAAGACGATCTTAGGAAGAAGTGCGGGAAGGATCATTACACTGTATTGTACTGAAAGCTGGCAGTTGTAGGGGATTTTATTTCTATAAAACACTGTACAAGCATTAGACTACCAGCTTCCTTGCAAAGAAGATGGAGAACGGATTGCATCAACATACAGGTTAACATTCACACTTTGCAGTAAGACAAAGGACTATATCAGATCTCATTGTTCAGGGCTTCAGCCAGTTGCCCGCGGGGGCAAGGAAGGAATTCTGAGAAGCCCCATTATTTGTGTTTTGTTTTGCTTTTTTTTGTTTTCTTGCCCTCTTCTGAAGCATCAGACATTAGCTGCAGATGGAGATGTGACACTAGATGGGCTGGACCATTCCTCTGAGGTGGTATAGAGAAACTTCTTTCTAAGATATCTGGCTCGTTTGTCTTTTCCACATGCTCAGTGTCAAATCCATTGTCAGATTTGGGGTCAAGAAGGAATTTTCCCCCAGGGAAGTGGACCCTGGAGGATTTTCCTCTTCCTCTGCACCATGGAGCATAAATCACCTGTCAGGATTATCTAGGCATCTCTCACCTAGTCAGTTCCCTGCCATTTGCAAGAGCCTGGGACATTGGCGGTACCTTCATCACTCCTTCTTTCCACCTGTGGCGCATAGAGCTTATTCTGCTGAGGACTAAATTGCTTTAGTCTAAGTGCATCTTTGGGCTCAAAACCTAGGGGTATCTGGATGAAATGCAGTGGCCTGTGTTATACAGGAGGTCAGAGTAGATGTTCTAATGGTCTCTTCTGGCCTTAAACTCTATGGAGGAAAAAAAAGGTGTTATCATCATTTTGCAGACAAACACCAGCGTGGGGGAAGAATTATTTAAGCTGCTCCAAAGAAATAGCCGGAATACTGGATGAGATTAAAAAGGGAACATTTAAGATGAAAGTGAGGAAGCTTCCTGACAGCGAACTGGCCCTGGAACCATCATCAAAGGGCTGTTGTGGAAAGAAACCCTATCCCCTGGCTCATTTCAATTCCAGCACCGGGGATGTGCTTAGGGTTCAGGCTCGCACTGGGCCCAGGGGGAGGGGCTGGATGATCCCATAGTGTTTCCCATCTTTCTGGTTTCAGTGACCCTGTGCAAACCCTGCCCTTTGTTTTCAGGCTCCAGAAGACCCTTGGATCCCTTCTCTGAGGCCGTGTACGAAGAGATTGATTATAACCTGATGAGAGAGAAGCAGGAGATGTTCAGTCGCTCAGGTCTGTGTGTCTCACTCTTAACAGGGAGCACCTATCTAATGCCCTTTCCATCTGAGGCCATGACCAGAGTTTAAATCACTGCAGCTTCAGCCCTGTGAGCTTGTCATTGGTGCTGGGTACAAGTCTTCATTACAAATGTTTGGGTGAAAAATGCAGATTCAGAGACACTGAAAATTTCACAGATTCTGTGTCAATTTCACCCAATTGCTCCAAATACACACAAAAATTATTTCATTTCAACACTTTCTAAAGAAAACATTTTTGTTTTTTCAATTTGATATTACTTTTCCATTAGAAATTTCCTTTATTTTATCCATAAAAACAAACAAACAAAATTAACTAATGTCCAAAAGAAACACAAAATGGTTTCATTCAAAATGTTAAACTTTTTTTACTTTTTTCCATTTGCCAAACATTGCCAAAAAAAAAGTCATTTTTGGCTCAGCTCATTTTTTCCCCCCAATGGCCAGAGAAACCAAAACCATCTATCTGTGCTTTTTTCCCAGCCTTAGCTGTGGAGCTGGGTCTGTGGTGAGACCAGCAGTTACTCGGGTAGACTGAGGGAGATGGGCTTCCTTCCCACCATACACTGAGTGTCCCAATTCTAGGACAGTTAATGTCACTCTGCCTGTCCTGTAGCCTTGGAGTGTAACCAGAGAGGGTCAGGAAAGTGACTTTCTGGGGCCAGGCTAAACTATCATTTGAAAACTGCCCTGGAGCATTGGAGCAGGATGGATGTTGCTGTGCCCCTCTCCCACCACAGCCACTGGTCTGCTGAGTCAGCTCCCTCCTGCTCCGGAGCAGAGAGATCAGCCCAGGAGAACCTCTTGACTTTGAGTCCTGGCCCTGTTATCCTTTGTGCCATTTTGTCTCAGTATCTGATAGGAACATCCTGCCTAAGGGCTGTGCTGTGGTGGGGCTCTGGGAACATGCTCAGGGCATCTCCCAGCACCACTGCCAAGATGGTTACAGTGAATCACAGACTCTGCTCTGAGTCTTTCTTGGCCTAATCTGGAAACACCATGGAGAGCTGATCGACTGATTCATGTGGGAGGTGGGGATTTACCCTTAAGAAGGAGGAGTCCCCTCTGTGGCTGAGGAGGAGGCCAGGACCATTGTGGAACTTCCCTGGACCAGCAGCCAGAGACGTGGCCCTTCACTCACTCCAGTATATTTCAGGTCAATTGTATCATCCCCTCAGTCACATTTACCACAGTAACATGGAGATTTCTCTTGGGGAGTTTGTATCAGCGACACCACTCACTGGCTTACCAGGCATTTAACATGGGATAAAGTGGATACAAACCTCGCAGTTCATTCCAAACACCACACACAGAACTAGTTTTCCCAATCAGTAACCTGCAGAATTCCCTCGCTCCAACTTCATTTACCAGCAACCCTTCTGTTCAAGCTCGAGTTTTTACATCCTTTACCGCACTTTTCATTATAGATTCAAAAGAATAAGTTTCTTTCTGACAGGAGTTGTTCTTTTTAACACTGTGACACACTCTGATCCAGACTTATACTTTCCTATCTGAGAAACAGCCAGCTGTGTTTTACATCCTTTGCGACCTCCACACAGAGATTCAAAAAACAGCAACTTCTGCAGAAGTTACTCCTTTTAACCCTGTTTACACATTTATCATTGTATTGTATTCCTTCTAGATTAGAAGAGTCCATAATGGTCTTACACACTTGTGAATTATTTCTTATATAACAGGTGTTAGTTCAATGTGTTTCCCATCTCTCCTGAGCCCAGGTCATTCTGATCACTCAGACTGCTGAATGGAGAGAGTCGGCTGCGACGGGGAGAGTTGAGATTTCCCTTCCACGGTGTGTGGGGGCGGGATGGCTGGATGATCGTGTGGACTGAACGATTTGCCAGTGTGGTGTGCATGGCAGCTCCAGTGCGGAGGTCGCTGAGAAAGCTTATAATCCCCCTAAGTCTCGAGCACACAAATAGTCCGAGGCTGAGAGTGTTCATGTGTGAGAATGAGACTCATCTGGCTCTCCTGTGACACTCCCGTCTGAGACACCCAGCAGAATTGCTGGACGTGGTTGTCGTTATCTCTTAGCCTCTGGCTGGAGAAGGAGATACTGAGCAGATGAGCCAGTTCTGCTGAGAAGCTGGAGCACTGCCAAGCTGAGCCCTGGGCTGCCTGAGAGGCTAGTGGAGAGCAGGAGCTCAGAAAGGACCAGAACAGTGATCTCCCAGCAGAAGCTGCAAAGGGGAGGTTGCTTCCTACCCAGGGTAACAGGAAAATTCAAACCTGTCTGCAGAGATCAGCTGGATTCACATAGGTAGAGCCTGTGTTCCAACTTGTTATCTCTGCTCAAGCTCAGATCCTGCTCCCACTGAAACACATACAGGGGCGGCTCCAGGCCCCAGCACACCAGCCGCATGCTTGGGGCGGCATGCCTTGGGGAGCACTCTGCTGGTCACCGGGAGGGTGGCAGGCAGGTTGCCTTCGGCGGCGTGCCTGCGGAGGGTCTGCTGGTCCCGTGGCTCTGGTGGACCTCCCGCAGGCGTGCCTGCGGAGTGTCCGCTGGTCGCGTGGCTTCAGTGGAGCCGCGGGACCAACGGACCCTCCGCAGGCACGCTGCAGGAGGTCCACCGGAGCAATGGGACCGGCAACTGGAAGAGAGCCCCCCACGGCATGCCGCTGTGCTTGGGATGGCGAAATGTCTAGAGCCGCCCCTGGACACATACAAGATTCTGCAGGGACAGGACTGGCCCCTAGTTATATCTGGGACTCCTGTTTCACTGTAGTTCTCTGACTTATGCCCTTCTCACCACGGGCACCCTGTGACTTCCCCCTCACATGGCAAAATAAACAGCTCTAGTTGTAAGAACCACCGGCACTGAAGAGATGCTGCTGGTGCCAGGGGCTGAGTGTGGTGTTTGCTGTTTCAGAGGGAGCTTCCCCAGGGGTGTCTCAGCTGGATTACGATGATGTGGAGGAACCTGCCTTGAACGACGTCCCCCAGACTCCAGATGGCCGAGGTGAGCAGTGAATCTGCCTCCTGGAAGCAACATTACCCTGATGAAAAACTAACTGTGTTTCCCAGTAGGGACAATAGTGGTTTGTTAAGAAA
>NC_133769.1:145421005-145437960 GCF_003597395.2 Chelonoidis abingdonii | reverse complement strand
AGAAAATTATAACTTTCACTCGCCAGCAATGAACGTTATCGAATTACTCTTATCCAAGTACTAATCAATAAAAATTCATCACCACTGGCACCTACTCTGGGTGGCTGATGGTGTCTCCGCTCACGACACAATGGGGAAGAGAAGGAGAGATATTGGCCAAGGCAATGGGAAAAGCCCATCCCAGATTTTACAGATGTGTCAATGGCTCTTAACGCTAGTGCAGCAGAACAGGACTCATGTAATAGGATTCTGCCAAAAGATACTGCATAGTGAACGGTGGGAACGAGCACATCCAGGGTGTGGCACCACACAAGATTGAATCTGAAGCAGATGGATCCTGGTATCTTCGTTTGACGTCACATAAGTACCACCAGCAGGGAAGCCTGCTGTTTCCGTCTCCCCATGGCAGGACACTGAAGCCTCTGCTGAAGAATTGAGAGATACGAAAAAGAGTTTTCTTCACAAGCGCTGGGTTGCCAGGGCTGTTCTCTGGCGCATACCCCACATTTCCAGCCCTACCCAAACTCTGCAGAGAACAAGTGTGAAGTGCAACAGAATCCCACTTCACCCTGTCTGTGAATTCGCTGTCATTTGTCTCCAGTCCTTCTCTCATTATTCTGCGCCAAATGAGAGTCACCTTTCGGTGTCAGACACTTCTCTGGCATCATCATAACCAGCCCCTAGGACAATCTCCAGCACGGCAGGGGCATCTACATGAAGAATGGGAAGTAAGTAAGAGAATATTCATAGTGAAGATTAGAAATAAACTATAAGCTCCAGATGCACCAAGCCTCATTGGTCCCTGATCTCCTCCAGCGACTTAACTTCCACCTCAGGGATTAAACAAGCCCTCCTCTGGAACCTCAGATTGAGGAATACCAGATCAGTTGATTTGATACATTTCAAGTAGCTGGGTGAAAGTTGATCCCTAGAGCGCCCAGAGGACAAAGGGAAGGGTGAGTTCTAGAAAGAGGTGACTGGAACTAGTAGCAGAGGGATTGCTCCACGAGGCACTTTGGTTAACAATAATACAAATGTAAATGACTTGGGAATGTCCAGAGTTTGTCTCCGGCTCCTAAACGTTGACATTTATTTTTTCAAATGTCTTTTCATCCTTTCTCCTATACACTTACCCATAAGATGCCAATCAGTCTCCAATGACTAACACCAGTGGGAGCTGAGCCAGCTATAGGGTGGGACATGGGCACCGGGTGAAATATCTCTATGTCCACCACCACCGTCACAGGAATTCCTGACACAGATGTATATAAGCTGCCATAGTTCATGCCTAGGAAAATGCTGCAGAATCCCAAAAGACAAGGAAACAGAAAAGATCTAATCTGCTTCCCCCGCTGCTTCCTGGGGCAGTTTTCCCCCCTTATATGGTCAAGAAAAAAAAATCAACAGCCTAAAAAGCAAAACTTTTAAATAAAAAAAAGAAAAGAATAGAATAACTTCTCTGTATCTAGAGTTAAGATACAGGTTTGCAACTTATAGAATGAATAAACAAACAGAAAAGGGAGAAAGCAGCCTTAACCCAAAAAACAATACACATTTAAAGTATATAAGCCAATACACATAAAGACTCCACCAGCCAGATACACAGATGCAATACAGCAAAACAGATTTAAAAGACATACTTTTGCAAACTTTGTTACTACACTGGAAACAGAAGAATTAGAAAGCTGGAGATAAGACCTCTCATATTGGAGAAGAGCACAACAGCACAAAGACCCAAGACCAAGAAACACCCCCAAGATGCCCTCCTTAAGCTTTGAAAAAATCCGGTTTCTGATTGGTCCTCTTTGTAGGTGTTTGGTTCCCTTGGTAACCCTTTACAGTAAAAAGAACATTAACCCTTAAGCTATCTAATTTATAACAAAGTCCAATAGTTGCATGCCAGAAAGGCGGAGGGAACATGCCGCTAGAAGTTCTGTTCTGATGCATATGTTACAAATAGTGAGTAACCCTATGTTTCATGGCAGTGTGTTCAACAGATCAGTGAGCTGAGCCAAGTACTGTGTGACGCATCGCATGAGAAACCTGCTCCTTCCGTCCTGCCAATGGGCCTCTCTCATGAACCTAGATCTCACACGCCCCTACCCCTGGGAACTCCAACAGCTCTTGTAAATGCCACCTCCACGCCCCCAGTTAACACAATAGAACAATACTGGTGGCGTGAACTTTGTGTTTCTAACACCACTATTGTCCCTAACTGGAAAATACAGTTAGTTTTTCATTTAGGAAATAACATGCTTCCAGGAGGCAGATTCGCTGCTCACCTCGGCTGTCTGGAGTCTGGGGGACGTGTTCAAGGCAGGCTCCTCCACGTTATCGTAATCCAGCGAAGACCCCCTCCAGGAACTCCTCTGAACATAAAACAACCACACATCAAGCCTGGCAAACCGAGCGTCTCTTCAGTGCGAGGGGCCCTATAACTGAGCGTGTATCATGCACATGGAGAGGGAAGTCGTAAGAGGCCCGAGGTAGAGGGCATAGAGTCAGAAAATGACGTAACAGGAGTTGCAAATAACTAGGGGCCAACTCTGTCCCGCAGAATCCAACAGCAGCGCTTTATGGTGTTCAGTGGGAGCAGGGTCTGGGTTTGTGTGAGATAACAGGGACAATAGGCCTGGCCAGGCCAGAGTCAACCTTATGAATCCACTGATCTCTGCAGACAGGTTTGGAAATTCCTGTTACGCTGGGTGGGGAACCTCCCCTCTACAGGAATTAAAGCTCCTGCTATTGAATCACTGTTCTGATCCTTGTGAGCTCCTGCCCTAACTACCCTCAGGCAGCCCCAGGGCTCAGCTTGACAGGGCTCCAAGCTTCTCAGCAGAACTGGCTCAATGTCTCAGTGTCTCTCCCAAGCCACAGCTAAATTCAAAAGGGCAACAAATTCATGGACTCTCTGACAGCTGGGGTAGAAATCTGCTCATTTACAATTAAGATGGGCCCCAGGCCAGGAAGTCCAGAGCCAGGATTTTGCTTTAGCCTGAAGGTGACAGGTGCCAGCCCAACTGAGATCCGAGTAGAGTCAGAATCAGCCAAATTCACCCTCATAACTATCTGGTGGGTTCGGATCATGATTTGGGCTGAGTCCATCTGAACTATAGACCATAGGAAAGAATCTTCCCCTCTCTCTGTCTCAGGGATGAAGAGGGGACTGCTGGGCACTGACGGCCTTCCACCACAAAGAACTGACCCGTCTCTCCAGCTCCCTCACATGGGAGCATCACGGCAAGCGACTCCCAGGGGTGTGTGCTCAGGAATAATGGTCACATGCTCCCAATCCTGAGATTCGCAGAAATCCTGTTCAATGGATTAGACCCGACTGGTGTAAAATAAACCATGTGATGGGAAATGGCAATTGCAAGGAAGTGTCACAGAAATCTGTTCTCTCCACGATTTTGAGTCTCTCGGCTACCTGCCCCTCCCCATTACCTTGTTCTGATCAAGGAATCGTTTTCCCCCTCACTGTCCACCGGTGTAATACTGAGCTTCCACTGATCATCTGAATAGGAGACTGGAGAACAAGAACCCAGAAATTTCATCAAAAGTGAGACCCAACAGAACTGCAGACTGGGAACACATCCAGGGCCTGGAGTGGGATTCAATCTCAGTCTATCCCTCTCTGCAGGAAGATGGTGACTGCCACAAACGACTCTGAGCAGAAGGCTGACACAGAACTCCCAAGAGAATATCTCCCATGTTACTGATAAATGTGACTGAAGAGATGATACAATGACCTGAAAGAGCGAGGTAGTGAAGGTACATCTCCTGGCTGCTGTCAGGAAGTTCCACAATGGTCCTGCCTCCTCAGCACAGAGGGGACTCCTCCTTCTTCAGGTAAATACCGCACCTCGCCACAATGAATCAGTCCAATCGGGGAGATCTCCGTAGTTTTTCCAGATTAGGCCAAGCAGGCCCAGAGCAAGATCGTGATTCACTGTAACCATTTTGTCAGTGGTGCTGGGGGAAAGCCCTGAGCATATGCCCACAGCCCTATCCAACAGCACAGCACTTGGGCAGGATGTTCTCATCAGACATTGAGACAAAAATGGCACAAAGGATAAAAGGGGCGTGACTCAAAGTCAGGGGCCTCCTGGCGATCTCTGTGCTCCGGGGGCAGCTGGAGCCACCCAGCTGTCCAGTGGCCTGCGTGAAGGAGGCACAGAACATCCCCTGCTCCCCAAAGCTCCAGAAATTTCAAAGAAGTTTATGCCTGGCCCAGAAAGTCGCTTTCCTGACTTCTCACTGTTATCAACCCAAGGTTACAGAATGGCAGATGAAACATAACTGTCCTAGAATGGGGACATTCAGTGGTATGGTGGGAAGGGAGCCCCATCTCCATCAGTCTACATGAGTAACTCTGGCCCACGCGACCCCAGCCCCTACAGCTAGAGCTTGGCCAAAAAAAAACATGATTTCCGTTCTCTGCATTCATAACTAAACTAACTAAATACACTGTTTGGACTGAGCCAAAAATGGCTTTCTGAAATTTCTGGCAAATGCAAAAAGTAAAAAAAGAAAGTTTCATGTGATGAAACCTTTTGATGTTCTTTTGACATTCTTATTTTAAAAATATTTATAGATAAAATAAGGAAATTTCTAATTGAAAATTAATGTCAAAGATTTTAAAAGTTAGAAAATATTGAAATAGATTGAATTTGTGCTGTGTTTTTGGGAACAAGTGGTGAAATATGACCAAGAATTTGGAAATGTTTCAGTGCTCTAAATCCGCATTTTTCCCAATCATTTTGGTAAGAAGACACGCTGTCCAGCTCCAATGACAAACTGACAGGGTTTTTTATTGAAAGCTGCAGTGATTAACGCTGCATCAGGACCTCACCCCATGGAAAAGGCATTAGATAGGAGCAAGACACACAGACTGAGCGATGAACATCTCCTGCTTCTCTCTCATCAGATTATAGATCAATCTCCTCGTACACGGCCTCAAGAGAACGGATCCAAGGTCGTCTGAACCTGAAAAAACAAAGGGCAGGGTTTGCACAGGGTGTTGAACCGCAGATGGGAAACACTATGACATTCCAGCCCCTCCACTGGGCCTTGCAAGCCCTGAACTCCTACAGCAAAATCCCATTGCTCAGTCCAGCTGGATTTAAGGAGTCAGGTGACAGGGACATCCCTTTCCACAACAGCCCTTTGATGATGGTTCCCAGGTGCTGTTCGCTGTCAGAAGCTTCCTTATAATGCATCTTAAATGTTCCCTTTTTAATCTCACGCAACTATTCCTGGCATTCTCTTTGGAGCATTAAATAATCTTCCCCTACAACTGGTGTTTAACCCATCTGAAAATTGGATACTTTTTTTGCATAAGACTTTAAGGCAGATGGATCATTAAGAACATCTATCTGACCTCCTGATAACACAGCACTGCATTTCACCCAGATACTACCCATGTTTGAACCTCAAAAATTACAGCTCAGAACTAAAGCAGATTTCAATCCTCCTGAAATAAGCTCTTGGTGGCAAGGCAGAAAGCAGGAGGAAATAGTACCACCAAAGTGGCCAAGCCCCGCAATGGCAGGGAATGGCTAAGGAGAAATGCCTAATAATCCTGCAGGTGTCCATGCTCCATTGCTCAGAGGACATGAATAATCCCCAGCCTCCCTTTTTCCCAAGTCTGGACGTGGGAAATTCCTTCCTGACTCAACCCAATCTTGCACATTCTGAGCACCTGAACAAAAACACACCAGCAAGACACCTTAAAAGATGTTTCCTGTACCGCCTCACGAGAACTGGTCCACCCATCCAAGTGTCAACAGCTCAATCCTCTAGCTAATTCCTGATGACTCCACAGGAAGGGCAAAACCAAAAAACAAAATAATACAAGGCTCCCAGAATATTTCCCACCCTGCAGGTGACCTGGGAACCCTGAAGCATGATCGATAGAGTCCATTGTCTTACCTGCAAAGTAGGGAATGTTACGTTATGTTATGGCAATCCGTTCTCTACCATCTTCCAAGGAGCTGGTTAAGCTAATGGTTTTCGTGTGTTATAAGATCTAAAACCTTGATAAAGTGCCACCTATGGTTATTATACAGTAAGATGTTCCTTTAACCCCATTTTTCCCCCTTTTCCCCCCCTTCCACCCTAGAAATTGTAACTTTCTATTGGTAACTCCGATAACAACATTTTATCACAGCTCTATTTTTATATACTTTTCCCCTGTCAATAATTACAATCTCTCTAGTCCCTCTCCATGAGTCTCCCCTAATGAATCAGAACCCCTCTGTGGCAGATTCTGCAAACCCCATGCAGTATGAACCACTGCAATAAAATCGTGAATGTTATGCTTGTTCTGCTGCACGGGAGGGTACCACAGCTCCTCAGGAACGAAAAAACAAGTCAGGAGAATAAGGCGAGTCACCAGAATTATAAAACTCCAGAAGGTAAGAGCCTTGTCATTTACAAGACTAAGTATCAAACTGAAGTTCCCAGAGACCAAGAACAAAGAAAGATTCTGATATGAAAAGGCTGAGTTTAAACCATACTTACCACTTAACTAAGCGCTCCTTGCTGGTAAGTGCTTGGGTTTTGTACATGGAGTGACAAGTAGCTGCAGCTGGCACTTGGCAACTTTACCTGGTCTGGAAACCAAAGGTTTTACTCTCCAGACTATGTATAGAGATGATGGATTAGAACTTGTCATAGACCCAAGACTGAAGGGGGAACAATTCCCATCTGTACTGTAGAACAGAGGTTCTCAGGCTGGGCAGCACGGAATATATTGTAGGGCAGCATGAGAAGCCAGAGCAGAGAGCGGTGGCTCTGTCCTGGTGCCCAGTTTTGAAGGCAGCTGTCATAAATAGACAGTTAAGGGTTAACTCTTCTTTTACCTTTAAAGGGTTAAGAAGCTCACATAACCTAGCTGACAGCTGATCAAAAGGACCAATAAAAAGATAAGATATAAAAAAGAGGGAGGAGGGAAATCAGTCTTTTGTCTGTTCATTAAGTTTGTGCCAGCGTGGAAAGATCCAGGAATCAGCCAGTTAACATTTCTTGAAAGTAGTGAGTATTAGAGAAGAAATCTCTTAGACTAATTTTATTTTGTTTTGTGACTTCTTTTTGCATAAGAGGGAGAATTAAATTTGTGTAACTAAGGTTTTGCCCAGAGGGACATCCTCTGTGTTTTAAATCTGTTGTCTGTGAGATTTCCTTGCATGCTAATCTCACAGAGGTATCCCTTTCACCCATTTTCTTTAATTAAAAGTCTTTTCTTTTTAAAACCTGATTAATTTTTCCTTGTTTTCAGATCCAAGACTTTTTGGATTGGTATTCACCAAGGAATTGGTGAAGTCTCTCCCGTCTACCCAGGGAAGGGTTATAGGAACTTGAGATGGAGATATTTTGGGGGAAGAGGAACTCCAAATGGTCCTTTCCCTGTTTATTGTTTAAATCATTTGATGGTGGCAGAGGAGTACCAGGTTTTAACCTAAGCTGGTAAATAAGATTAGGGGTTGTCTCATGAAGGTTCCCACATCTGTACACTAAAGTTCAGAGTGGGGGTGACACTTTTACAGCAGCACTGCCACCGGCAGCAGCGCAGAAGTAAGGATGTCATGGTCTGGTGTTGCTGCTGTTACTTCTCCACTGCTGCTGGCAGCAGTGCTGCCTTTGAGCTGGGTGGCTGGAGAGTTATATGCTTAAATGGCTCTTTTTGACTCAATGCCCTACTGCTTTTCCTATTTAGTGAGAGTTGCATGTTGATTTTTTTAAAAATTGGTACATGTACTTGTGTGCGGGGAGGGGAGGTGGCAGCTACTATGGATACATGGAAAGGGGCCACAATCAAATTAGTTTGAGAACCACTGCTTAAAGGCAGCTACACCCTTGGCCCCCCCCCCTCCGTAGCCAGCACATACTATAGAAGGATCCCCGACTGTACTATGTCCCCTTGGTATTCAGGTTGGAGTCGGCACTCGCTAAGGAGTGAAGTTGTCTCTGGGATGGAGAGAAACCGTCCCTGCCTCATGGAGACAGAGGTTATGATGAGGACACGGGTGACTCTGGGTCAGATATAAATTGATTGGAATGAAGAATACCCAGATGATGATGTAACGATGCTTCACAGCCTTCTCTCTAGAATGATGCCCAGAGAAAAGCTCTTTGCTGGTAATAGACAAAGCAAGGTGTTTTTGTAATTTGTGTGAATTGCAGGAAATACAAAAGAGTGGGAAAGTTATAATCTTTCTTGTTATACTTTCCCATTGGTGGAAGGGGGTGGAAGTTTCCTGCTTTTGTATGCTATATATTTCTTCAGCTGCAGTTTGTGCCTTTGTTCCTATAAATCTCTGAAGAGCTTCACATTAGTGGATGGTTTCTTGCCAGAATGATTTGTGCAGTTTCCAACGGGCTCCCACAGGGATGAGGCCTGAGATAAACAAAACCAAGAGAAGGAGCCTCTGGGGCTGTGTTGGAGCAGGCTGGGTTTACAACATCAGATGGATGGTAAAAGTGGAAAAACAGGGAGAGATTCAGAGATACAACATGGATTGTTCTGAAGTGAATTCAGATGTGAAACTTTCTAATTGAATCCAAGGGATAAATGCAAAATTCTCTCCTGAGTAATTTCAACCTGAATTAATAAAACTGTGAAAAAGTTCCTGATTAGCAATACAATGCGAGGATATTATTTCTGCTGGACAAAATAATTTTATAGAAAATATGAACAAGAGGGGTAATAAGGAAATCGGGATGTCCACTGGAACCAATAGAGCTACAAAAGTAACAAGTACTGAGTTGTTACTTAAAACCCAGTAAGAAGACAGGTCACACAGTGTCTGTATTCCATGACAATTACAAATAATAGTTTAAAATTGAGACTGAAGCTGAGAAAATGACCAGTGGGAATACTGGAATGTTCGCTGGAATAAACCCTCAGGGAAATCAATACCCAGAAAGCCGAAAGACATCGCTATTTTCACAGAAATATCTGCTTTCCTTTAATGCACAAATCTGCATTCGTTGCTCTCTTCACTGTAGAAGGATAGATTGGAAATACAAAGGAAAGAGAGAAAGTACTTCCAATCATGCTGCATTCAGCCAGGGCCAGGAGTTTCAAAAAGAGACAGAGAATCCAACAATGTTACTTGGAAAGGAGAAAAATACACATCTTTCTAATGTCTTTTTAATACGGAATAGTGAAACCTAGCGACTGAAGGGGATATAGGGTATGTCTACACTATGAAATTAGTCGAGTTTATAGAATTGGATTTTAGAAACGATTTTATCAGTTGTGATTGTGTGTGTCCCCACTAAGAGCATTAAGGTCGGCAGTAGGCTCCACACAGTACCGCCGGGGCCTGTCTTCAGAGGTTGCGCTGTGGGTAGCTATCCCACAATCCCGCAGTTCCACCACGCATGGAATTTCTTTAGACGAGCTCCCCAGTGCCTGAGGGGGCAAAACAGTTGTTGTGGCTGGTTTTGGGACATGTCGTCACGAGCCCCCTTCCTCGTAAACAATGGCAACATCGGTTTCTCACCTTTTTTCCTGGGTTAACCCTTGCAGACGACATACCACAGCAATCACATGGACCCGGCTCAGATCATAGGCAGTTAATAGAGCACTGGAAACACCACTCACATTATCGCTGCAGTAATATGCACACCAGAAACTTCAGAAGCAGGCCGAGGAGGTGACAGCAGGCGGTGACGGAGAGTGATGAGGACATGGACGCAGAGTTCCTCTCAAACACAGGCCTGGCGATTTTGGACATCATGGTGCTAATGGGCAGTGCATGGCCGTGGAACATACCGATTTCTGGACCGGGAAAACAAGCCGACTGGTGGACCACATAGTGTTCTGCAAGTCTGGGATGATTCTCAGTGGCGGAAACTTTCGCATTCATAAGGCACATGCGCGATACTTGGGACTTCTGTTCTTGTCCTGAAGTGCAAGAGATACCGAGATGATAAAGCCCTCACGGTTCACAAACGATGGGAGTAGCCTGGTGGAAAGCTGCAATGCCAGACAGCTACGGTTCAAGTCCCCCAAGGAAAAAAATCAATTTGGGGAAAAAAATGGGGGGGAAAAAAAAAAAAGATCTACTGTGGGGGTTGCTATCAGCCAGTCCAACGCAATCAAAGAGCTGCTGATATAAAACGTAGTCACTCTGAAAATGTGCAGGTCACAGTGGAATGGCTTTAATGCAATGGATTCCCCTAACTGTTGTGGGGCGATAGAACAAAAATGATATGCCCCTGTCGTTGGGACCATGACAGCAAGGCTGCTCAGTACATAAACCAAAAAGGGTATTCTCAATGGTGCTGCAGGCACTGGGTGATCACAAGGATGGTTTCCACTACACAGGTGGGATGGTCGGGAAAAGTACATGGACTGCGCGATTTAGGAATCCGGTCTTTGTAAACGGCTGGAGAAGAGGCGTTACTTTCCAGACCAGAAAATAACCATTTAGGATTTGAAATGCCTATAGTTATCCTGGGGTCCCACCAGCCTACCTAATGCCTTTGGCTCATGAGCCAATATCACAGGCACTCTGGACATGTATCAGACGAGTGTTCCAACTATATGCTGAGCAAGTGGCAAAGAATGGCAGTGAATGTGCCTTTGGACGTTTAAAAGCACGCGGCTGCATTGACTGACTCGGTTAGATCCAGCAATAACATATTCATCTATTACTGCTTGCTGTGTGGTCCCACAATAATTTTGGTGAGAGCAAGGGGAGACGGTATGGCAGGGTGGGAAGATTATGGCAAAGTTGCGTTGTCCACTTATTACGTGCAGGTATAACACTAGGCAGTTAGAAGAGCAACAGCAGGGTGCGCTATGCACAGGAAGCTGTCAAAACCAGGTTCATGACTGCCCAGGCACGGTGTGAAAGTTCTGTTTGTTTCTCCTCATGAAAACCCACCCTCTTGATTCATTGACTCCCCGTAAGCAAACCGCTCTCCCTCCCTCTTTGATCATCTCATGCAGAGGCAATAAAGGCTGTTGATTTCAAATCTGCATTCTTTATTAATCAGCAAGAAATGGGGGGATAGCCCAAGGAAGGAGTTGGGGAGGAGAGAAGATGGGTGGGTGGTGGAGGAGGGAAGCAGGAGGAACAAGGCCAATGCAACTTCAACCTTATTGAATGCCGGATTTCGCCCTTGCGCAAGTACTCGAGGGAAAGTGGTTGGGTGCCTCAGAGCCCCGACCATGATCTGGGTGTTTGGGTAAGGAGGCTAAGAACTTTGGTTGAGGAGGGTGGGTGTGGTTACACAGGTTGGCTGCCACCGGTGGTCCGTGAGCCTGCTGCCTTTTCTCTTATCTCAACCATAACATCCGGAGCATATCAGTTTGATTCTCTCCAGTAGCCTCAGCATTGCTTCCTTGCTCTTTTCTCATCACACTGAGCCACCTACATCTTGATCCAACCACCTCTATGTCTCTTGTTCCGCACCACATGTACCCTTTTCATGCAGTCCTCCTGTCCTTGTATCATTTTTCTGCTTTCTGCACTCTGACATTGTCGGTCTCCATGCGATCTGCTGGCTCTTTCCAGTGTGGATGAGGCTGAGCTCAGAGAACTATTTCATATGCGATTTAGTGGTGTGTTTTCACCTTCTTATCTTCATAACCGTCTGATGGAGTGATGGGGGCACTGAAATCATTTGCAGCTGTGGGAGGAGAAACGGGAGGAGTAGTATTTAAAAAAGACCACTTCATGAGAACAAGGTAGACCTATAAGGGGGAACTTAAGCGTTAACTTTACATAGCATGTGCTTTCTTTACAAAGGTTGCATTTTGCTCTTATATAGGGCTGCCCAATTTGGTGTGAGAAGATCACAGACACAGTGTCAGCAGCACAGATTCGGCTTACAGGCATACACCGGGTAAAGCCACCAGCTTTTGCTTCTTTAATAACCTTCATACACAATTGGGAATGGTTCATCAAACAGGCCAGATGCCCTCAGTTCCCATACCAAGCACATATTGGGCTTGGATTAAAAAGAGGATGTGTTTCAAGGTTAACATGCGCACAAACCCAAGTAATCCCCCCGCCCCGCTCCCCAAGGATTATCGCTTCAGCCACTCCCCCCATCCGTGTGGTTAACAACGGAAGAACATTCTGTTCAACCACCGGCAAACAGCCCAAGCAGGATAGAGCACTCTCAATGTCTCCTAATAAAATCCCTTTCAACCAGGTGACCATGATGACGGCATCGTCAGGAGGAGAACACAGAGAGATAAAGAACACGACATTGCTTGAATGTCAGCAAACACTGACGTACGCTGCCCAAGCCTTTGTTAGGCATGACTAGACTAACGTGCTTCGGCTGCAGGTAAAATGTCCTACCATGGAAGGACAAATAAGTCCTCTCGAGAAACGCTTTTGCAAAAGGCTGGAGTAAATCCAGGAGAAGCTTCAACTGAGATTCCCTGGAGGATTTCTGCTCCATCCCAGACATGTTAAGACTTTTTCCAGTAACGTAGTTCGCCCGAATGCATTTCAGGTCTTCAGAGCAATTAAATCAATTAAACACGCTTGCTTTTAAACATGTATTTAATTACAAAATGCACTCACCAGAGGTCTTTCTACCTTGCAAGTCCAAAGTCCGTCCTTGGTGGGGTGGGAGGGTACTGGCACCAGTTGATAAAAGATTCCTCGGCTGTCGATGAAGGAACGGTTTCCCTTGCGTGCTGGTGCTATCTTCAAACCTCCTTCTTATCCTTCCTTGTCTCAAAATCGCCATCCGGTTGCGAGAAACCATTGGTGGAGTCCCAAGCCACAGGGGTGGGGTATTATAAGGGGCACCCCTAGAATTAACGTGCAGCTCACAAGAATGCATGTCTGGGCTACTGACTGGAGCAGCGTTTGCTTTCTCTGGTCTTAGTAGACTTACGAGCTCCTTAAGTTTTCACAGGACTGCTGTGGATAAACTTTTATAGCCCTCTGCTTCAATGCCCTGGAAGATTTCAAATATTTGGCATTTCGTCTTTGGAGGAGTTCTGATACGCACAGATTCTCTCCCAAAACAGTGGATCAGAATCTGGTACCCGTCCGTTCGTCCATGCTGGAGCTCTTTGCGAATTCTGGGACTCATGGTCAACCTTGTGCTGATGCCTCTGTATGGTCACCTGTGCTGATCAGCTTGCCTCTGGTCAAACAGGAAATAATCAAAAGTTCCCAGGAGATTTTCTTGTCTACCTGGCCAGTGCATCTGATTAGAGTGCTGTCAGAGCGGTCACAGTGGAGCACAAATAGCTCCGGAGGGCAATACCTCAAAATTCCATCCATCACACGAGCCCAAATTCAGCCAGCAGGGTCGATTTCAGAGCTAATGCCCCCTCTCAGGGAGGAGCACAGAAATCGATTTTAAGAGCCCTTTAAGTCGACAAACAGGTCTCGTCGTGTGGGATGGGTGGGGGGTTAATCGATCTATTGACTGCTAAAAATTTGACCTAAACTTGTAGTGTAGACCCGGGCATGAGAGGCTGTACCCACTTCCAGAGTGTTGTGTCTCAAAACAGATTTGTGGGACAAAGGAAGATGACAGACAGAGAGAAAAAGTGGGCCATGTGGGTGTTTGTGCTTTCAGGGAACCAGGCTGCCTGATCGCAGGCCTAGGGCCGGGACTCGGAGCCTGTAGAGGGGGTAGGTGAAGGCTCCTCTTCGTCTTTCCAGGTTGAAGGAATCCTGGGCAAATGTTCCTGGGTTTGGCCAGTGCTTCCAGGGGGGGTCACATCATCACAGGCAGAAGAGGAGGAGTAACTCCCCCAGATGACACAGTGTTTCCGTTCCCCACTTCTTTTTAAATTCAGAGGTGCCACCCCTTGCTGCAATGCAGTGGGTTCAAATTTCATTCAAACGCAGGATTTGCACTGAGGGGAATAAGGAGTTCCGTAAGCTCATGTCAGAATTGTGATTGTGATTTCTACAGAGGACAGCTGCTCCTTACCAGATCAACAGTCATGGGTCACTGGTGTGGTTAGAGGTTGATCGATGTTTGGCTGCATCTATGTGTCCTCCCATTGTGCTGCCTCCAACCTGTTGCAGACAGTTGCTATGCCAGACTTCGAGCAAACGCCCAAGAAAGAATCATAAGAGATGTAGAGTGCAAGAGAACTCAAGAGGGCATCTATGCCAACCCTCGCTCAAAGGCAGGACTAACACCAAAAATCATCCCAGCAGGGCTTTGCAAGCTGGCCTTAAAAACTCTTAAGGATGGAGATTTCTCCACACTCCCTAGTAACTAATTCCCAGTGCTTCCACCACCTCAGTGAAATAGTATTTCCTATATTCACTAGACTCCCACAGCAACGTGAGACCCAGTATTCCTTGTGTCACTACCAACCGGAGAACAAGCCTAGGCCATCCTCTGGAATCTCCACTTCAAGGTAGTTGATAGGCTGCATCGAAATCCCCCATAATTTCGTCCTCTTCTGCAGACTAATGCAAGCCATGTTCCTCAAGCCTCTTCTCTAATCATGTGCTTCAGCGCCCAACAATTTCTGTTGCCCTCCGTGGAGCTCTCCAATTTTTCCACATCTTCCGTAGTGTGGGCCCAAAACTGGGACACAATACTCAGATTAGTTCCACTAATGCAGAACATAATGTAACCCTTCTGCCCACTGAGTTGGCAGCAACAAGGGCGGGTTTCAGTATCCAGGGTTCCGTTGCATAACACAATGCAAAACTGACGCGAACCCCATCCTAGTGACCTGAGACAATTGCATACCACCGCCGCTGGGCGCCTCTTAGAGGCAAGATTTCCCACTCGCAAGCCACAGACGTCTGGTTAGCAAAATCCTTTTAATAAGGAAGGAACGATGCGGTCATCTATGTGAGAAACACCACAAAACAGGATTATAACACAACCATAAGCAAAAAACCCACTCGCAAAGTACGGTTGGCAATGCCTTCCCCTAAGGGTCTAATCCATCACGCCCCAAAGTCCAACAACCTAAAGGTCTCGTCAGGCCATCCCTGAGTTCAAGAAGATTATCTGTAGAGCTTATCCGCCCAGCTGGGTGAAATGGGGCGGGGCATACACAGGATGTTAAGAGGCACCTTTACGTGGGCCAGGCGAACATGTCTGCCCTCCATGGAGTTCCTGCTGCAGCCTCCCACGAAAGCTCCACTACACCAGCTGTGCACTCTCCAGCCAACCTGTGAGCCACTTAGCCCCCTAAACCACTCCACTGCTCACGTCATGGGCTGCTCCAACATGCCCGCAAACTGCTCCACCTTCAGCTGCTACGATAGACTCAGGCTCCCCCACTAGTTAAACAGTACTCAGTGATCTCAGCTCAGTAAACTAGCTTCTTTGTGATTTCAGCTGGAGTAAAGGGAAGCCCCACTGCTAGGGCATCATTGGCCATGGCGAATTCAGCCTCAGCAGCTCTAGATAGACCCTAACGGAATCAAAATTAGCTCTACTCTTTCAAATAATGGAGAAATGGAAGGAGGTGTAATTGGTGCACCAGACCCTCCAAAAGCAGCCCATACCATCAGGTGCACACACCAAACCCCCAACTCTCTATTTCAATGGGTTTTGGCACCCATGTCCCTTGTCCGCAGCATGCTACTTAATTGATGTTGAGACATCCCTGTCCTAAAGCAGTCTCCGTAGTTCCTCATTCACATAATCAGGGTGACACTACTTTATTTCCTCCTGCCCCATACAACAGTAGAATTGGGGATCCAAAGCTGTCAAATAACCAGTCCCAGGTGCCATGGGCAATCTAGGCGGGGTGGTGTGTGCCAAGCAAATACCCGTAATCTTCCTTTCACACTCCCCATTAATTCACCAATCAGATGTCAAGGTAGAGCTCATCCTGACTTCTGCTTACATAGGAAATGATTCACATCCCTGATCTGCTGGCAATTTGCTTCCTACTATTACAGCACAAAATGCAATTATCCTTCTGGCAACAAGGCACACTGTCAATTCATAATCCAGCTTCTCGTCTACTGTAACCCCTAGGTCCTTTCTGCAGAACTGCTGCTAGCCATTCAATCCTCCTCTGTAACAGTGAATGGGATTCTTCTTCCTATGCAAACTTCTGCACTTGTCCTTTTGTGTGAACTTCATCAGATTTCTTTTGGCTTAAATCTCTAATTTGTCTATTCCCTCTGATCCTATTCCCTACCTTCCAGTGTATCTTACCATCCTTCCCAGGTTTGTGGCCATCTGCAAACTTTGCTGAGGGTTGCAGTCCACACCATTCTCCAGATCATGATGGAGATACTGAATAAAACCGGCCCAAGACCTGACCCTTGGGTGCCTCCGGTTGATACGGGTGCCAACTATACATGGAGCCATTGATCACTACCTGTTGAACCCGACGATTTAGCTGGCAACTATCCAAATTATAGTCCATTCATCCAGCCCATAGTTCTTTAACTTTGCTGGCCAAAATACTGTGGGAGACTGGTATTCAAAAGCTTTTGCTAAAGTAAGGAATAACACATCCACTGCTTTGCCGCTCATCCACAGAGCCAATTATTTCATCATTAAAGGCAAGAAGGTTTAGTCAGGCGTGCTTACCCATTGTTGAATCCATCACTTTCCACCCCTCTCACTTACTCATCCTCTCCTCGAAGTGCTTCAGAATTTTATTTCTTTGAGGACCTACTCCATTGATTTTTGAGGGACTGAGGTTAGTGCTGACTGGCCTCCTTCTTTCCTTTTTTTAAAAGATGGCACACGTACATTTACCTTTTTCTTCAGTCATCCGGGAAAGAGAGAGGAGTATCAACTGTACTTGCTAGAGAAGCAGAGCGTCCATGCTTCAGTGGAGTCCCACCATCTCCAAAAATCCCCACAACATGGGAAAAGTCTGTGTCCTGCATACAGTGAGGAAGGGGATGTGCTGAAATATGGTCCATCACCTTTATGAGTGCTGTGTGATCATTTTACCAGATCCCAATTACCAAAAGATTGCCACGCGAGCTTGGTGCCAAGTTGACTGGTCAGTTCTG
>NC_133769.1:145401509-145418210 GCF_003597395.2 Chelonoidis abingdonii | reverse complement strand
GAAATAGCATTTAAGTCTCTAAGTCACACTGGCATTTTGGAATATGTTATTCTTGGACTACTAAGTGCCTAAGTCACTTTTGAAATAGCAGATTCTTATGATGCCTGTCTCCCAGGGGTGTTATGAAGACAAATTCATGCATGCTCATGGTGCACTCTGACACTACCGTGACGAGCACCATAGAAAATCCCATGAAGAAATTAATAATTCTGTATTCAGTATAGTGTTTGTACAGTATGGGGATAGTTTAGTGGTTTGAACAT
The DNA here is from genome assembly GCF_003597395.2 of Chelonoidis abingdonii. Taxonomy (NCBI): domain Eukaryota; kingdom Metazoa; phylum Chordata; order Testudines; family Testudinidae; genus Chelonoidis; species Chelonoidis abingdonii. Next base: position 145,417,947 of record NC_133769.1, on the reverse strand, counting down.
TGGCATGCTAAATCCAGGCTTGTGAGTTCAATCCTTGAGAGGGCCATTTAGGGACCGGGGGGGGGAAAAATCTGTCAGGAATAGTACTTTGTTCTCCTAATGAAGGCAGGGGACTGAACTCAATGGCCTTTCAAGGTCCCTTTTAGCTCTATGAGATACGTATATTTACTGTAGAATATACAGAGATAAGACCCTAGATCACATGCTGAATGATGAGGATAGAAAGAAATATTCAACTGCTTCCCCCATCCCCTGAGCACCATCCTCCCAGTATGCTGAAGGAGGCAGAAGCTGGGAGTAGGTGAAAATAATAGGATGTGTGCATACAATTAGAGTATATCATAATGTATATGCACAAGGGAGGGTGGGGGGCTGGATTAACGTTACATAGATAACCTTAGCTTTGTTAAATCTTGTGCCTTTGGATTTGACTAAGTTAACTAACGTTGTTTAATTTGTTGGCTTTTTTTTATAAAAGGGGTAAATATTAGAGCGGGTCAACAACCAAAGTTTTTTCCCGTGAAGTATTTCGAATGCAATATTTTAATTTTTAAACAGATCTGAGATACTGGAAATGGAATGAGAATTTTTGTTTAGATTCTAACTAAAATGTTGATTCATTTCAACTTTTGGAAAATGAAACATTTAGTTTTTCTTTCCAGTTTTTGGATTTACAGATTTGCCACTTCCTCCCTGTAGTAGGGTGGTGACCCGCTCCAGCCCTGATATGGTTGGAGCCAGCCCTAGGAGAGGGCTGGCAGTCTGTGAAAGAAAGACCTGGGCTGATTGGAGAAGCAGCCGCAGCTGGGCCACACCCCAATCAGGGCCCAGCTGGCCCTATAAAAGCTGGGAGCCACGAGGAAGGACTCAGTCTCTCTCTGCATTCAGAGCGAGAAGGGCCTGGCTTCAGGAAGCTTGAGACTGGGTACATGAGTGGAGCAGGGCTGCGGAAAGGCAGAGGAGCTGGGGAGCTCCAGCCTGGAAAGCCCCAGGCTGTGGCCTAGCAGAAGGGCAGCCCAGGGGTAGGCCCAGGCAGCAGGTCCAAACCCAGCCTTGCCAGTGATGAGTAGGCTGATACTGCAGTCTGCCCCAGGGTGTGGAACTAGATGATGACTGGCAGTAGCCATATACTGAGGTGAGGTGGGAATAATGGGTGGGGTTGCCTGAGGAGAGAAGACCCCAAGACTGAAGGGTTATGGTTAGGGGGCAGCACCCCAGGTACAAGGGGACCGGGGTCCAGGGCGGGACATGGGGGCCAGAGGACTGGTGGATCCCTGGCCTGCAGAGGGTGCTCTGGAGCTGGAAGGAGCTAATTCCCAGAAGTCACCAGCAGGGGGCGCCACAGGGGTAAGTCAGCTCCTCTGCACTCCCCATTTCTATTTTTTCATCTTTTCTTCCACTGTAAAAAGTTAGAAGAAAGTATATATATATATATATATAAGAAAGCAGGGGGAAACATCTTTTGAGTTTTTTCAGTTGGAAAGATGTGAAGAAATCAGAGAAAACTAAGTGAGTGAAAAGCACTACTTTCTCTATGGTGTGCTACCAAAAATATTTGCAGGAACTCACGAAAGAGAAGGGAAATGGTGATTTTCAGCAGTTTATAATTCAGCCAAACCCAGAAGGAATCTCACTGCATAGGAGAAGGCACCTTCCTGGCCCCAGCACTGACACCTTCCCAAATCACAAAGGCTCCAGCAATCAAGGAAGGTGCAAGAGCTTCTCAAGAAGGTGCCAAGAATATTTTATACTAGAAAGTGTGAAGCAATGTCTATATTGGGAGTCACTACCAGCTCCCCCTCTAATTACTATTGGAGAAGGCTGAGGACAATGAATTGGTGATATTTATTTAACCCAAAGGACAAAGTGCTGCCCCTGCTCCATTGTCCTGCATAAAGACAGAGTTGCTGATGTTTTTATTGGAGAATCCAGGGTTTTCCCAGGTCACAATTATACTTTTGTGATAATATTATTTACTTTAATTTTACCTTTAATACATTTGCCATTATTCTACATGGTTTAGGATCTAGCTCCCCCTCTCTTTGCTGTGCCCTGAGGTTCCCCTGCTCTGGGGGCAGTGTCACACACTGAGGGGCAGGTGTCCTTAATCCAGCATCTCTCCTGCACTTACCTGAGCAAATCACACTGACATCATTGTCATGTGTGCACTGAGAGGCGCCCAGAGCAGTAACAGGGCAATGACCCAAATGGGGTTCAGTCCCTTTACAGTGATATGTGTCTGTCCAGACAGAGCCGGTTCCCTTCCCAAAATACGCTCCTCCTGGAGCCGATTCAGCGAACCCACAGTTGAGCTGACGACAGAGAACGTAGGCGTCTGGTAAATCCCAGCGTGAGTCACAGAGGGTCTCCCAGGCACCAAGAACCTGGATCTCCACCCTCCCTGAGCATTCTGAGCTGCCGTTCACCAGCCGGAAACCTGTGTGCCCAGGGGAGAAGGGGTTTAGAGAACAAGCCTTGGAACTATTTTATACCAAATAGTAGAAGAAAGGAAAGTCAGGGGGCTTTTCTCATTATTTTGGCTTGTTTGGGATTTTGATCCAACCCTATTAAACCAAGCTCCCTACACAGTTAGATCAGTACATTGCTTCACCTAAAGTAGAATACACATCATTGGGATTTTAAAGACATTGTGCTGAATTCTTACGTGAGCATATGACACCAGCATCATTTTTGTGTGAGCACTTCTGATTCACTTGTGATATCCTGGGACAGGAGAACAGGAGAGACTCATTCCCCACACACTGGAATTCTTCAGTCAAGATCTTGCCTTGTCCTTCTCCAAAGTGATCTCTTCCTGGGATAGATACAGCTATTCCACATTGTAGTTCATTACAGATAACGTTGGCAACTTTGAGATCAAAATGTGCATCACAGACGGTGGTCCACCTATTTCCACGTTTTATCTCAACACGTCCTGAGCAGTCACCATCTCCTCCAACAAGACGTGGCTTAATGTGTCCTAGAAAGTCAATGAAAGCTGAAAATTATAAAGGGGGTTTGGGAGTTCGGGTACTCCACTGGTATAAAACTTTGCCTAAAAGCTCATTCTGGGTCAGTGGAAAAGTGAAGGCAGCAATAGAAATAAAAAGGCAATCTATTAAAAAAATGGAAAAAGTGAGAATTAGAGCAAATCAATCTACATTAGAAGTTATGATATGAAGAAAATGGATAAGGGAAGCTAAAGACATCTAAGGTACCTAAGGAGCATGTTAAATTGCGTTTACCATGGATCAACATTTTTTTTTATATCAGCAGGCCTGAATAGCTGATAAAAGCACAGAATAATCGACATGTAGGGTTGGAAGGAACTTCAAGAGGTCATCTAGTCCATCTCCTCATACCAACAGAGGTTTAAGTATACCTAGGCCACCCCAATAGATGTTTGTCTAACATGTTGTGCAAGGTCACCAATGATGGGGATTACAGAACCTCCCTATGTACCCTGTTCCAGTATGTAATTATTCCTATTGTTAGACAGTTTTTCCTAATATCTAATCTGAATCTCATTTGCTGCACTCTAAGATGATTATGTCTAATCCTACCTTTGGTGGATATGGACAACAATTGAAAAACAATCTTTCAGTTATGTGAAGACTGTTATCGGTTCACCCCTCAGACATCTCTTCTCGGAACTAAAAATGTCCGGTTCTTTCAACATTTCCTCATAAGTCATGTGTTCCAAATCTCTTACCCTCTTTGATGCTCGCCTCTGGACATTCTCCAAATTGTCCTTATTGTTCTTAAAGAGCGATGAGCAAAACTGGACACAGTACTCCAGCTGAGGCCACACCAGTGCTAGGTAGAGTGGGACAATTACCTCCTGTGTCTTACATATGACATTCTTGTTAATACAATTCAGAATGACATTTCCCTTTTTCATACCAGCATCACAAATTTTCAGATTGTGATCCTGTGGTCTTTAGATGTGCTTGTAATTATTAGAACTGGAAGCACTGGCTGTTGGGAATCTGAAAAGACCGGAAACAGGAAGAATGGGGGAGGAGTTGGGGAGGCTGAGTGAGAGTTACAGAGGGTGCAGCAGCAGATTGGTAAAGAGGTTTCCACTGCAAAAATGAAGTCCTGTTGAAGTTTATTGGTACCTTGTCTGGTTGACACAACAGATCCACTATAACTCCAAGATCATTTTCTGAAGAACTGCTGCCTAGTCACTTATTCTCCTTTTTTTTTTTTTGCATTTGATTTTCCCTTCCTAATTCTAATACTTTGCATTCATCTTTATTGAATTTCAATTTACTGATTTCAGACCAATTCTCCAGTTTATCAAGACCATTTTGAATTTTAACCCTGCCTTCCGAAGAGCATGCAACTCCTCTCAGCTTCATGTTAGCCACAAATTGTGTAAGTGTATCTCTACCCCATCATCCAGGTCATTTACGAAAATATTGAATAGTACCAGACCCAGGATAGTGTTATTTTGTATTTATCCATAGGAACACAGCAATCACAGAGAAAAGAATAAAGCAACTGAAGTCCTCCAGGCCTATGTCTTTCCTAAAGCTCAGCTTTCCCCTCAAAACCTGGGCTGACTCAGCTTATCCCAGGAACCCCTGCTTCTGGGGATTGTGTTTCAGTCTCCTTCCCTGCAGACCCTGCCTCACCCTGTCTGTTCATCAGGGCTCCCCTGTTAAGTATTCCCAAGCCCTCTGGTTAAGATTTCCCATCTCAGGGGCCCATCCCAAGGAAGGGAGCTTGTGCTCAGCTTGGACAGATGCAAAAGTTCAAAAGCCTCGACACCTGTATTGTCAGTTATGTACCAGTAACTGGGTTCTATGAAACCACTGTCTACCATCCTGGGACTTGTGGGGAGCTCAGATGGGGGTTACTCTTTGAACCCTGGTAGGATATGTGAAAATAGCAGTAAAAGAGACTGAAATGCCCATAATATTCACAGAAATACAGATATTTCCCATGTTCTTTGCAGGGGTCATATTAGACAAACAACTGAACTTGAGCTCCCAGTGTGATGCTGCTGCAGAAATGGCAAAGTTGATCCATGGATGTATAAAGAGGGGAGCAATGAGCACAGCTGGCTGAAACACAGGATTTCCAGTGTACAGGAAATTTCACTTTTTTAAAATGTCCTGTGAATTGGAAATCCAGTTAAAAATTTGTTTTGGAAACTCCAGCCCATGGTGTATTCAACATGAAATTTGCGCCCAGGACCCCCAACAGATGCAGAGAGACACTGACATTCTTGTCAGTTTCACAACTGTTAACGTCAGGACAGGCATGCAAATTTCTCACAGCCACTGCTGGGGCTCTGGGGCAGCCTCATCATGTGGCTTGCCCTGGACTGGGGACCCCTTGGCTTCCAGGCTCCTTGGCCAGCTGGCAGCCTAAATAGGCAAATAGCCCAGTCTGGACATTCTGCAAGGCAAGGCTGCCCCAGAGCCACAGACCCTGGGACACCAGAACCCATCCCAGGACTTCCAGGATCCCTGATGCAGACCCTGGGGCTGAGCCTTGGTGAGAGCTGGGGCTCCCAGGGGTTTCAGGTTCCTATCGCATGGCAGAGAGCCTGAAAGCATTGGCAGGGCTGCCTTGGAGGTACAGACTCTAGAAAGCCCAGGGTCTCCAGTTCTGGGGCAATCTGTATGGTGGCGCTGCCCCAGAGCTGCAGATCCTGGAAGACTGGGGTACCCAGCCCCAGGACAATCTGCATGGCAGGACTAACAGGAGCCACCAGGGAACCTGGCAGGGAACCATGGACATTTCCACCAGACCCTACTTGTGATTTCGAGAAAGTTCTTTGAACTTGATTCATTTTCTTGACAAATATTGAATTCAACAATCTGGCATTTTCCAATGAAACTCTGGTTTGCCAAATAATTTCCAACCAGCTCTAGTAGGGAGGTGATTTTTCCTGTGTGTACAGCACTGGGGAGACAAACGCTGCATCTGCTTTTAGCACCCACATTGTAAGAAGGATGTTAAAAAATTGGAAAGGGCACAGAGAAGATCCACAATAATGATTCCAGGGCTTGAAAATGTGCCCTGCAGTGAGAGATTTAAGGAGGTCAATCTGTTTAGCTTATCAAAAAGATGGCCTAGACATATCTTGATTGCAGTATATAACCACTTTCCCATGGTCAAAACACAGAATACTAAAGGCCTTCTTAATCTAGTGGGGAAGGCATAATAAGAACCAATGGATGGAAGTTAAAGCCAGATAAATTCCTATTAGAGGTAAGGCAGACATTTTTCACAGTGATACTGATGAAACATTGGAACAAACTACCAAGGGAAGCAGAAGATTCTCCACCTCCTGAAGTGTGCAGAACAAAATTGGATACCTTTCTGGAAGATACACTTTAGCCAAACACAAGTTCAGATGAAATACAGGAGTAATTGCTTTAAATTCTTTAGTCTTTGTTACCCAGGAGCTCAGACTAGATCTAAAGCTCCCTTCTGGCCCTAAAATCTATACAGCTATGAATCAAAAATAAATTTAAGGTTTCAAAGAGAAGCATTCAAACATTCACAACGCCAGACTTGTACCTGCCTGTGAAACAAAAATTCATTAGTCCCTTTGTGACTATGGGTGAAGGTTGATTGTCCAGAACATGAACCTGGCAAAAGCATGATTGGTGTTGAAAAAACACAAACACTCATGAGATGTGCTAGGCACTGGCACATGCATAAACACATTGCAGAAGGGTAATTCCAGAGCACCTTGATACAGGATCATGGCGTAAACACACTTCCCAATGATGATACACTAACCCCTCCTAATGTTAAGGTCAGGATGACAGGGTGATGGATAGACATGTTTTGATCCAACCAAAATGTACCAGGTAAAGGGTGGTAATTAACCACGTCCGAGGGGCAGGACATAACTGGTTTCTATCAGAGTATAAAAGACAAGTCGCAGACGGAGTCTTCTTCTGGCCTTGGAGTGAGGAGGCGAGGGTGGAAAGTCTCACCACTCACTGAGCCAAGTCCATTGTAAGAGGCATAGAGGCGCCAGTGTATCTGCAGACATTGATCCAGGGAGCTAGTACCATGCTTTGTCAGCAATAAACCTGAACAAGCGCCTTTGGCACTGAACCGAGTCTGTGGTCTTCTTGGGCAGTTTGATTGAGGCCTGCTACGTCAGCTATCTGTGCAAAGCTGAAAACACACACAGAGAGAAAACACACACAGACGACAGCTGACAACACCTAAAATATTCATTTTAAACATTGAGAACCGAAGCCCAGAGACACTCTATGACCAAAATTATCAAAAGTTTCCACTGATTTGGATGCCCAATTTGAGATAACCATGTCCTGGCTTGTGAGAGTACTTCGGCTTGTGCAGCACGGCTCCTACTGACTTCAGTTTAGAGCTGTGAGTGCTCAGCACTTCTGAAAATCAGACACTCACAGTCTCAAGGGGGCCATCCATAAAATGAGGAACACACAATTAGCGACCACCTGTGAAACGTCTGGTTTAAGTTACTTGCCAAGCATCACATAGGAACTCTGTGGCAGAGGCAGGGATAGAATCCAATTCCCCAGGAACCCTCATTCCCAACTGCTTTAACAAGAGATCCTCTTTTCTCTTTCTGCAATCCCTTGCCTCATACACTGCACACTTCACAATTCCTGCAACAAATGAGGCAGGGATCCTACAGACAACCTCTTCCTTTACTCCACAGCCCTGATTCACAGCACTGTCAATTCCGTGTGCTGCATGAAGCAGGGGTCCTGTGGAGAAAATAGCAAGTTATCATGTAACGAAAGGCTGAATCTTAATGCATATGTAAAGATGGGCCAAAATAGAGTTGCAAAGACATTTTAATTCTGTCATTTCCTCATTTTTTTACAGCTCAACTTTGCAAACTTAATGTTTCTTAAAAGTAAAGTTTTGTGCATAATTTCCTACATTTTTAAAAAAGCAAACTGAAAAAATAGATGTTCCAGATGCGGAATCATGTTGCCACCCCCATGGGTCATCAGCAGCTTTTCAGCCTTTAGATTCACCACAGAAACCTCTGCCACTGGAGCTAATGGAGTGACTGACAGCAGTAGTAGGTTGTCATCCTCTTTGTGGACCAGCACTAGAGTGGGATCAGAAGATTTGGCTGGAGGGTTTGACAGATATTTCCTGACAGCAGGGGATGGCAAAACTCAGGGATACTGAATTCCATTCCAGGCTCTGGTGAGATGTGTGTTTTAGCAGTCACAGACCCTTCTTCCCATATTCCTCCTTCAGGCCCCTCCCCTCCAACCTGTCCTTGTCCCAGTCCTGTCTCTTCCCCATCCCTTGCTCTACATTCCAGTCCCATTCTTCTTGTCTACCAATTTCCAGTCTCCATTCCTCGAGCTTCTCACTCTCAGACCCAGTCTCCTTTCCAAGCCAGTCCTAGAATTCACCTCTCGTTTCCCCAGCCAAGTCCCAGTTTCCCTCCCTGTTCTCTGTACTACCCCTCCCCTCTGGGTCCCTCACCTGATCTGTTTCTCACTCCCACACTTGCACTGGGTTGTCCTGTCTGCCTCAACCCCCAGTTTCCCTTCCTGGATGACTCATCCAATCTCAAGGCTTCTCTACATGAACACTTAGTTTGTAGCAAAATGTAACCCGCACTGGTCTGCTGCACAGTGAGTGTCTGTGTGGAACCTGCTGTGGCTCACTAACATTCCCCTAGTGCTTTCAAACAGGACTAGATCTGTTCCCCAGGGAACTGTTAGGGCTTGTCTTCCCTACCGCACTGTACCAGTGCCAGTGCATCGATGCAGTGGTGCTGATTTAGCATGTCTGATGAAGATGCATGACATAAGTGGAAGAGTGCTTTAAATCCATGTATCTTACGTTCCTGGGGGGCTGGGGGTGATCACACCCCTGAGTGAAATAATTTACATCAACTTAAGTGGTAGTGTAGACAAGGCCTCAGAGCATGACAGCACAGTCCACACGGCCACTGGGTGCCTGGCAGCACAGTGCAGGGTAGATTAACACCCCAGTTTGCCACGTGGTAAACGTTCCTGTATATCTGCTCTCAGTCTCCCCCAACCCATCCCACCCTGGCTGCTTATTCCAGTCTCTTTGCCCCGTTAGTCTTAGACTCCCCCAACACCCTGGTTCCTGAACTGATCTGTTTTTCTTCACCCATCTCCAGTTCCTCCCCACTGGTTCCCAGTCCCACAGTCCTCACCCAGTCAGTCCCAGTCTCCCCAGCTCCCAATCTCCTTGATCAGAAAGTCACAGTCTCTCCCCACCCGCACCCTCTCCTAATCACCTTGCCTAGTTAGTACTTGTTTCTTGTCTTCTCCTCCTAGTCCCAGTCTCCTTGCCCAGCCAGTCCCCATATCCCACTTTCTTTCCCAGTTTCTCTCCATCCACTTTCCTCCAGGCTCAGAATATTCCCCCTGCATCCTTATCCTCATCTACTTTGCCTTCTCACCAAGTCTGTGTTCAATTCAAGTAGCTTCCTCCTCACACAGCCTGGGCCCAATAAGCGGAAACTGTCTCTCTCGTCTCAGTTCTATTGCCTGGTGCCTTGCCAGCCCATAATAGCCAGGAGCATACTTTCAGCATAATTTTATTGGTTACACATCATGCCACTGCTGCAACCCCTCTTCAGGGACCGTCACCTTGTTGCGGTGAAGGGGCTTGTGTGCTCCAGGGATCCTCAGAGCTATGCTGTTGGGAGCTGCATTGTTCTTCACATTTGGTATAATGAGAAGATTCCAGAAGACTTGAGAAATGCCAACATTGTTACCATCTTTAAAAAAGAAGATAAGTTGGAGTGTGGAAATTATCGTGGCATTGCCTTGCTATCTATAGCAGAGGAAACTCTGGCCCATATCCTCTTAAACCAATTACTTCCCGGAATGGATGGGCAGCTTATTAATCTTTGACCTTTCCGCTCGAACTCTAAAGTCCTCAGGGCGTCCATTCAGTAATCGACCTTCAGTACGCTGATGACTGTGTCATCGTCATGCACACTGAGAATGACCTTCAGTCCACACTGGATTTTTTTGCACAAGCTTACCAATGCCTATGATTCTCACTCAATATTAAGAAAACTAAAGGGCTCCATTAGCCTGCTTCAGGCCTTGCACATGACACAGCAGAAATCACCATTAGGAGACAGACTTTGGAGAGAGATGAGGACTTCTGTTACCTCAGCAGCCAAACTTCTCAAAATGCAAAAATTGTCGGTGAGATCCAGCACAGGATTCAGTGTGCAAGTGCTTCCTTTGGGAAACTGCTCTGGTGCATTTTCACAGACCGTGACCTATGGAAGGACACCAAGATCAATGCCTATGAGACAATTGTTACTCCTACACTCCTTTATAGATGTGAAACCCAAGTGACCTATCGATAGCACCTCAAGAGTCTGAAGATGCCACTGGAAGATCTTTTGCATGAAGTGGGAAGATGGCTGCAGTAAACTCCAACATCCTCGTTGCAGCTAATGTCACCAACACTGAAGCAATGATCCAAACTCACCAACTCTGCTGGGCTGGACATTGTGTGAGGATGCCAGACTCTCGCCTACCAAAACAAGCCCTATACTCTCAGCTCACCCATGGTAGGAGATCACATGGTAGTCAGAGGAAATCCTACAAAGACACACTGAAAGCGTATCTCAAGAAAACTCATGTGGACATTACAAGCTGGAAGGAGCAAGCAACCAACTGATCTCAATGACTCTTCATTCTCCATCTGGCAGTGGCCCACTTTGAGGAGAAGCGCCTCACCCTTGAAACTGAAAAGAGAGAGAGAAGGAAGGAAAGAAAAATAACTTTCTCCCAGCAGGCAGCTGACGCATCAAGAAACTTCTGTACCTATTGTGGGCAGATCTATGGTTCCAGGATCAGATTTCTCAGTTGTCTCAGGACCCATATGTAAATCTGTGGTAGAGATCATCCTCGAATGGAGGAATCATCGATGATGGTGATGCTGCTGCTGCAAACAATGAGGCTGGGGCCTACAGACAACGGCCTCTTTCACTGTATATTCCTGATTCACTCCCTGGGCACCATCCAGCTTGTGCACTGATTGAGTCGGGACCTTGGTGGAGAAGAATGTTTTGGCCAATTCTGGTATTAATCCAACTGGATATGAGAAGTGAAAGCTGGATGAGAAGAGGTTGAGAGAGACAAGGTGGCTGAGGTAATGTATTTTATTGGATCAACGCCTGTTGGTGAGAGAGACAAGCTTTTGAGCTTGCACACAGCTCTTCTCTGTAAGATCAAAAGTTTGCCTCTCTCCAACAGAAATGGGTCCAATAAAAGATATTTCCTCACCCACCTTGTCTCTCTCATATCCTGGGACTAACACAGTTACAACAACACTGCATATAAGAAAGTTACTGTCACTTTTTGGAAAGTTTTCTAGGACAGCATCTCTCAAAAATCACTTGGTGCAGAAACATCACAGCTCCTGAATATATTTGTTCTCAGTGATTTCTAGTGCACAGGGCAGTTTGTAGCTGGTTGACTGGTTATTTTTGGAATAATTCAGAATGGGCCCAATCCTGAGTCCTTTATTCTGTTTCTACTCAGTCTGTACAAAGCAAACTCACATGACAGTCAATAGCTGCCTGCCTGAGTAAGAAACCCTGGGTTTGGCCCCGTGAGTTGGTCCTGCACCTCTATGCAGGGAAGATGGGAATTAGTGACAAGAATGGACATACCTCTAAGGACCATGGAAAGACTCAATCTCCTCTCCAACCTTCAGCACAGGGTGGAACTACCCTGCCAGCACGGCAGAGGTTAAAGGAGCCTTTGGGCCCAGCTAGCCTCATCCTGCTGAACCTGCAGCCAATGCCAGGCCTGGGGGGGTGGAGAAAATGAGAGAGCCTAGCTCAGTTGAGGGCTGACTAGCGAAGAGGCAGGAGTATCTGCCTCCCTACCTGAGGGCAAGGGTCACTAGCCTGCCAGCTGAGGCAGCCACCAGGGAGTAAGCACTGTCTTTCCAGGCAAGGGGGACTGTGGAGGAAACTAGGAGCCTCCAGCAACTGAGGTAACTGGGTCCCTGAATCCCAGAGACATTGTGGGGTTCAGTCTCATCAAACTTATAGCTGCCCTATCTGAAGAAACCTGGGACGAGAGGGCACCATGGGGTACAAGGCTCTCAGCGAACAGTAGTAGAGGGGCCATGCCCCAAACAAAAGGGACAGTGGTAGGAAGTAGCCCGGGGAATTGGATTTAGATCCCTGCTGGGAGGCTTCCCCTATTCCAAGGTAGATGCATGCAGGACCCTGGGCTAAGACCTGGTGAAGAGGAAAGGTCGAGTTTCCCTACCCCACTGCCTAAAAGACTGAGGCAAATTGACCTTGAATACAAGGTGCTGGAGGTCAGAGGCATCAACCACTTGGCAGCCCGGCCCTTCAAGCAACCTGTTACAAACCTGAACTTTATTCTCACTGCAAATGTGCAACTCCAGCTGAGATGCAGCAACAGTTTTACAGAAAGGTGCATAGAAGGGACTTTTGCTCTGATACCCCTTGGTTCTTGTGCAGCTCCCTCCTCCTCGTGGGGTTCAGAAGAGTGGGACTCCCTGTTGTGCACTTGCTAGGTGTGCAGCACAAGGCATTGCACTTGTTATTACCAGGTTAGGGAATTTACAGTGGTGAAGATCAATCTGTTTTCTGCAGCGTTTCAAACTCCTGGCAATGAAGCTCATTTTTATAAAGTTCCTGCACAACCCACCTTTTTATTTTGTAAAAATACTAGGAAATTGCTGATAGAAGCACAGTCTGAATGAGTTTTCCCCTGACAGCTAGCTGGGAATGGGAAACATTTCAGGAGCAAACTGTATTTACATGAAGACACCTCCTCTGCCTAGATATCCAGCAGATAGAGCGGAATGTAAATTACCAGGGTGTAAATTTACCCCGCACTAGCCTGCTGCACACTGAGTGTCTGTGAGGACCCTGCTGCTGTGCACTAACATTTCCCAAGTGCTGTGAAACAGGAGTAAATCAAAGCACACTAGGGAACTGTTAGTGTGAGGCAGCACAATACACATGGACACTTGGTGCCTGGCAGGACAGTGCAGAGGAAATTTACTGCCCAGCTTGCCACAAACTGAATAATCATGTGGATCTGCTCTCAGTCTCCCACACCCCACCCTGGCTGCTTATTCCAGTCTCATCAGCCAGTTAGTTTTAGACTCTCCCCGCACTCTGGCTTCTTACCTGGTCAGTCTCTCCTCAACCACCCCCAGTTCCACCCCACTGGTTCCCAGTCCCAGACTCCTTCTCCAGTCAGTCCCAGTCTCCCCTGGCTCCCAGCCTCCTTGCTCAGCAAGTCACAGTTTCTATCCCCCGACTCTTGTTCTATTTACCCAGCCTAGCCAGTGATAGTCTCTTCCCCCTCCCCTCCTCCCAGACCCAGTCTCCTTGCTCAGCCAGTTCCCATCTCCTCGTTTCTCTCCCAGACCCAGTTTCTCGCTTCCCACCAGTATCCAGTCTCAGAATGTCCATCTGTCCCCCGGCCACCCCACAGGCTCCTTGTCCCACTCTACTCTCCTCCTCTCATCTCAGTCTGATTCTTATCCCTTCTACATTCAATTCAGGTGGTTTCCTTTCTGCATTGCCTGGGCCCAATAGGGGAAGACAGTCTCCCTTGGACAGAGTGCGGGGGGTGAACAGATGAGCCTGCATTCGGATTGTGATGCTGGCAGACCAGGTGCCAGCCCATGCCAAAGCCCCAGGTCTCACTGAATGCTTACAAATGGACGGCCTGGCCAATTCACCTGTGTATTAGTATTGATCAAAGTGATTATTAAATGTGTAAATGTATAAGAGTGTTAAATCTTCAAGAAAACTAACATGATATTACTTTCATTGTTCTCACTTATCTATATCCGTTATAATGCAATAGCAAACATTTACACAGTGTATAGCCCTGTAACTAAATAATGCATCAAAGGAGAAAGAAGCCTTGTGGAATGCAAATGAAGAACTTTCACAGAAAAGTGCTAATTTAAAAGCAAATGGTCATTGTGTGTGATGATCGGAGGCAAACACTCTAAATTCATTCCTCACTCTCTGTCAACAAAGGAAGAGTCCATGTGGGTAGTGACCCTGTCGGCTTGTTTTCTGTGAGAAGAAGCTGTAAGTCTGGAGTCAGGGAAAGAGCCTTCATCTCTGGACTTTCTGAATTATAACAAGGTGAAATAAATGAATGAAAAGATAGAGATCCCCAGAGTTATCTGGGCAGTCCTGAGAGACTTTTGGGAAACTAGTAGATGACTACATCTCTGCTATAATTTTGAATTATAGACCGTGGCCACTGGGAACTGCGGGTGGCCATGCAAATGTAAAAAAACTGTCTGGCGGCCCGGCAACTGATTACTCTTCTGGGCCACATGCGGCCTGCAGGCTGCAGGTTGCCCACCACTGGTCTTAGGGAACTGTCTGTGACTCATGGTAAGACTTATAGTAATCCAGGCACAGGTGCCAGCTTCCAATTGTCCCAGGGAGTGCTCAACTCCCGCTTCACCCCCAGTCCCGTCCCCACTCCACCCCTTTCCCAATGCACCGCCCCACCTCTTTCTACCATTCCTCCAAGCGCACCCCATTCCTGCTCCTCCCTCTCCCTCTCAGTGCCTCCTGGACACCATGGAACAGCTGATCACGGTGGTTGGGAGGCATAGGAAGGGAGAGGGAAGAGTTGATCGATGGAGCAATCAGCAGGCAGGAAGTGTTATGGGGGGAGCTTGGCTGCTGGTGGGTGCTAAGCACCTGCTAATTTTTTGCACAGATTCAGTGCCTAGGAATCCAGGAGTTCACAATTGTTACTGGCCTGGTGAAATCTAATTATAGAACACACCACCAGTTTGCAGTGTCTGCCCTGTTTTCTGACAGTCTGCCCTGAGGTAGGCGCGCTCAGTCATGAGCCACTCCAGACAGTGTGACACTGATCTCTTAGACATCAGTTAGTCCCCCAAAGAAAGCTGACTGAGGTCATTAGCTAAGAAGGCTCGCAGGCTGGGTGGATAAAGAGCCAAGTAGCCCATCAGCCCGAATCTGATAAAGAAGCACAGGAAGGATGCCCCTGGTGGGGAAAGAGAGAGGGGAACAGGGCTAGCTGAGCCCAGTCTCAGAAAGGCCTTAGGAAAGGGAAATCTTTCTTCTCCTCAAGTCCTGAGGTGAGGACCAAAAACACAGAGGATACTGTGCACAGATTGATGCATGGGAACTGTAGTGCTATTGGTGAAGGGAACTCAACACAAATGGCACGGTGAATGCACAACTAGTGGAGTCTAGGCTGTTTCTGTTCTTGCTAGAGAATTTTCATCTGCGAGGGCCAGGCTGTTTTCTGCAGAATTTCAAAGCCCTGGCAGTGAAGCTCATTTTTATGAAGTCCTGCCCATCATCTTTAATTTTTAACAATGCTAGGAAATTGCATATCACCTCCTACCTTCACCTCCCCCATGTTAAGAGGATGTTGAGATTTTGCATAGAAACGCTCACAAGGATTTAGGTGGGAAGACTATGACAGATACAGAGGCAACCGTGGTAGTGACCCAAGCAGTGGAAGACATAGTGAAGATGACTGGATGTGGAAGCTGCGGCATGTACATGATCCTGGAGGGGGTACCTGAAAAGAGTTTTGCCTGCATGAAGTGCCACTTGATAGAGCTGATGGAGGAAAAGATCCAAGGACTGGAGATGCAGGTGGAAACTCTGATTGAGTTTAGAAGGGGGATTGAGCAGATGATAGAGTAAAGACACAAAGAGGCTGAAGGGAAAAGCTCAGATTTGCAGATGGAAGCAGGACCAAAGAACGCTGAGGGAAGACTGCTGGGTGAGGAAAGTGGACGGTGGAAGCATGTGACTAAGGGTATGTCTATACTATGGGATTATTCCAATTTTACAGAAATAAATTTTTGGAAACAGATTGTATAAAGTTGAGTGCACGCGGGCACACTAAGCAAATTAATTCGACGGTGTGCGTCCATGTACCGAGGCTAGCATCGACTTCCGGAGAATTGCACTGTGGGTAGCTATCCAATAGCTATCCCATAGTTCCCGCAGTCTCCCCCGCTCATTCGAATTCTGGGTTGAGATCCCAATGCCTGATGGGGCCAAAAATTTGTTGCAGGTGGTGTGAGGATGCAGTTCTGGCGGGACCCAACTGAGAATGCCAATTCAGGATAAATTGCTTAAACAGGGCAGATACAGCCCAAGGCTGGGTTTTTTCCACCTCTAAGGCAAATCAAACCAGCCAGACAAAGAGGACTGTGGTCTCACCCCTCTGGCTAACCACAAGTCACACAAGCAATTTCCTTAGACGCTCTAGTTTCCCAGTATCACCACCAGTGCCACTCGTCATGGGGATGAATGGTTATGAAAAGCAACAACCCAATAAAAGAAAAAGGTTCTCTCAATCCCAAAGAATCAAGCCCCAGACCCAGGTCAATATATAAATCAGATCTTAACCGCCACAAATCA
>NC_133769.1:145391370-145401409 GCF_003597395.2 Chelonoidis abingdonii | reverse complement strand
GATGATTTAGTTGGGAATTGGTCCTGCTCTGAGCAGGGGATTGGACTAGATGACCTCCTGAGGTCCCTTCCAACCCTGATATTCTATGATTCTATGAATGACCTTTCAAGAGAACTGGGAGTGCAAACCTGCAAGCGCCTCCACAATAGCCAGGTCCCTACCAAATACAGGGCTCACTTTGACTAACTTAAAAACCCTCTGGCCTTGAAATTGACCAATGTCACTGTCGGGGATCTCTCTTATCCTGGACGGCTCAGGTTTCGTTGTCCGACCTCAAAGAGACAGGAAACGACCAGCAAGAATGCCACTATCAAGTTCTTTATTGTATCAGGCCATGCAACAGAGAACTGCCTATCTCACTCCATACAGAACCACCCCCCCTTCACAAATTCAAACTGCTTTTTATTAGCTATTCCGTTGCGGCATCACTTACGTTGCATCATCACTGTACCTTTCCAGCATTTGTTCCCAGCATACAAAACAAAGAACAACTGTTACTTCTTGATAACTTCATGCTCAGTCCAAAAAAGAATACACGTTACTTTAAAAAGTGTCTGTACGCATTTTTCTTTCTCAGCCTCTACAAGCATCCTCTTATCTAGCAAGGTCACACAGATGTCTGTGCTGGCCTGTCTACATCAGCCGTAAATTAACCAGTAGGCCTTCCTGTGTTATTGCTAAGCTGAACTGGGGTGCTAAGCAGAACTAGGCCAGAACTACACTCATCAATTCCCCACTTTGTTCCTAGAGGACCCACTAAGGGGACTCGAGGAACACAACTTAGATTACATAATAAGGTCGCCTGACTTTAGGGGCTGTTCTACAAAATCAAGCAATTACACAGCACCCACATTTTATAATTACATAAAGCAGTAGTAACCCACACATAAAAATAACAGAGCTTTTAAGCAAGTTATGCAGCCATCCACCTACATCAGGCAACCAGCTAAATAAATCACTCCACCAGGAGCTTCCGCTTGGTCGCTTTCCTCCATGATCCCTTGCAATTTTTTCAAGACGTTTTGCCTCTCCCATTGGGAGTTATAAACACCAGGAATATACACGCAACATTCTTGTCTTATTAAGGGACATGTCCCTCCTTGTGAGGCTAACAAAATGTCCAGGGCCATTCTATTTGAAGAACCATTTGCCTAAACTGTTTTTGCTCAGTAGCCAGATCAATGAGGGCCTCACCAGTGGTATTAGCCATTATTTCTAACACTCCTTGTAATCTCATTATACCTTACCCATAAGGTAAATGGCACCTCCACATGCAAAGAAAAAGGCTGCACAGGTTCCTGTCCAGTCATTAAGTGCTTTCCAGGTAAGGGGTTGAGACTAAACAACATCCTCTTTGGCACCTCGCACATTTCTTACATGTCCAGAAGGAATATGATCTTGATATAGGACGAGGGTTCTAACCAGGCCAAATAGCAGGACCCCTTCCAAGAGACGGGCAAGCTTAAATAAGCCTTTTCTCCACACACCCAATAGACTCCAAACAAGGGATTGGATATAACAGATGCAGTATATTGCGATTTGTAATACCATCCAGTTCAGGCAGAGAGACCATGAAAACTATTAGTAGCATTATCAGTACACTGACACACAGTGTACTCAGTACTTGAAGAATTAAAAGAACATTTTTTTATGCAACATATGTAAATGATCTTTGAATACTCCGGCAATGCGGTGCAATTAGTGTGTGATAGATCTGGTGCTATAATGCAACGTATTTTGGTAAACACATGAGGTTTATCCAATACCAACCAATTAAACAAGCTACAAAAGTTAGCAGGGAAAACATACCAGGACTTTCCAGGTCGGGGTAACCCTTGTACAAGAGTACAATCAGGTCTCCGTCTTTCACCAAAATGGGTTCCATTAAAGTAGGCTTTACTATTGCTAACTCCTACAGGCACATTTCCTGAACCCAGGAAACACCACTCACCAGGCCGCTTCCACACCGGAAGGTATCTATTAATCGGGATTCCTGAATCTGCCCAGGTTAAGTTTTGCAAGCCTGAGGAGTCCTTCCATGAAGGAGTTCATGTCATATTCATAGGGCTAAGAGGTATGGGGATCATGGGAAGACCTCGGTGACTATTTACTGACATCAAGGAGCATACCCACCACGAAATGTTATTCGGTGCTGGCATACGGGCTTTCATTTCATGAGCAAAGCGAATAAAGGCATTATGTTCACATCCCCTAGTTAATCCAACAAACAATACACAAATAAGTCCACCAGTTCCCCAGGCGACTGTTCGTTGCCATTCCTTGGAGAATGGGCACCGGTATACTTCTTCTTGAATTTTAGTCTCAGGTCGCCCAAAGGGGTAGCAGTCCATTTTTCCTCGGCAGGGAGGTCATCTGCTTCTGGCTCACCCGGTTTGCAGTGGGATGAAAGTGTGTGGCTCCCTTGAAGTCCAATGCTGTCTGCTTCTGAGGTACCCTTTACCAGGTCGGGCTCCCTAGCAAAGCTCCGTTTGACTCTGGTATGATGAATCCAAGTGGGAAGTTCCTTAACCTGAACAGCAGTAGAGCTCACCAGGATAGTCTCAAACGGTCCTAGCCACTGGGGTGGAAGTGGAGTCTTTCGATAAGTTTTGATCCACACTGGGTCATCTGGCAAAATAGAATGAACAGCTTCCCACAATGGTAAAAATTGAGACTGTGCTGAGTACTGTTGTAAAGTTGTTAAATGCTGCTGTAATGCTTTTATATAAACTTCTGTTTCACAAGTCAGATCAGTGTCACTAGGCATTGAAACCAAAGAAGTAAAGGAAGGGGGTACATGTCCCAAAAGTATCTCAGAGGGTGCTAGCTTAGTCCTAGAATTCGGGGCAGTCCGGACAATATACAAAGCCAAAGGAAGAACTTTAGTCCATTTCATCTTGAGCTCCTTACACAGCTTAGTTAGGGTGGTCTTTAGAGTTCCATTCATATGCTCCACCTGGCCTGAACTCTGAGGATGCCAGGGGGCATGAAAAACCCATTTTGTCCCAGCTGTCTCAGTAAGTTCCTTGCAAATTTTTGCTGTAAAATGCTTTCCCTGGTCAGAATCAATCTGTTCAGGAGGGCCGAATCTTGGCATGATCTCATTAAGAAGCACCTTGCAAACTGCTTTGGCTATGGCTTGGGCAGTGGGAAAGGCCTCTACCCATCCTGAAAGTTGTACCCATTGCTTCAATCCCCTACCTCCTCGGCCTGTTGTTTGGCACAGAGCGCAGTGACAGGAGAAATGGCACCAGAGAACTTGCCCCACAGTTGATGGCTTCACTTTCCGGGAGAATAAAGCTGCAAACATCTCTTGTCTTTCTCTCTTGCCATTTTTTCTGCCCCTGGGTAGGAAATGTCGCGGATGATCGTGCTGGATTAGGGTTGACTCCAACTCTACGTCCTGTACTTTTTTCCTCAGCAACTTTTCACTCTTTAGATGTTGTCTGCTCCCTCTTGATTTCCCCCAAGGGATTGGTCAAGTTCCCTAGCGAGAGTTGAAGATATCTTTTCCCTGAGTGTTGGTTCAGTTTTTCCTTCTTCTCCTTATGTGCCAAAATGAAGGCTTGCCTCCTGGCTGTGATAGTATACAATCACTTCGTGGCTGTCTGGAACCATTTGCTTTATTATGTCATCATGCCAAGGAGTCTGTTCACTAGTGGCTGGCTCTTACCTACGCACCTGTGTCCAATGCCACTGTGGTACATTACTGTATTCAGTCTATCCTTCGGCCACTCCCAATTGTCCTTCCATCATTTATTCTGCTGAT
Source organism: Chelonoidis abingdonii (assembly GCF_003597395.2). Classification (NCBI taxonomy): domain Eukaryota; kingdom Metazoa; phylum Chordata; order Testudines; family Testudinidae; genus Chelonoidis; species Chelonoidis abingdonii. The sequence goes on along the minus strand of NC_133769.1, from coordinate 145,397,640 downwards.
ATGCCCCATCAAGAAATTCTCCTGCTCTTACTTTTGCATCAATAAAATAATGCATTCATCTTTGCAGCCATTAGAAACAATAGCCACCATTTCACCTCATCCTCATCTCCTACATTTAACAATCTGCTTTTTGCCATCCTGAGGTCATGCTCCATGACAGGGAAGCACAAAGCCTTCTCCACCTGCGCTTCCACCTAAACTCTCATTTCAATCTTATATGATTACCCTGATCTTTTATATTCATGACCTCGTCTTGGCAGCTCAGTGGACTTGAGAAAATGGTGGCCGGTGCTTCGATACCCTTGTGATCCCCATGCTTAGCCCCCTGATTCTACAGCCTGAGGGAACAAAGAGCGTGAAAAGGATGTTCTGAGGAGGACCAGCACCAGAAATTATTTCCTCACTGTATGTAGTACGGGGATGGTTTTCTGTATTCAGCGCTTGAATGTAGATATTGAGCTAGTTCTAAATCATTAAGTCAATGTGTAGAAATTTTCAATCATCGCTGCTTTACAGGAGAAAACATATGAAAATGAACCTGAGCCAGATAATGAGGAATGGTGCCATTTCCTTGAAAAACAGTGTCCAGTAAACTGTATACAGCTTCCGCTTTATTCCTGATACGTGATTTCTGCAATATAGGCATCTCCCCTGCTTCTTCTGCTGTTTTTGAACTATATTGGTTAACTTAGCAGATGATATAAAGAGGAGATATTTCAGAACTGTAACTTATTTCAGTTTGCCACTTGCTACTATTCTCAGTTCCCAACAACCCCCCACCTAATATCACTGTACAATTTAAATAAAGGGAGGTTACACGAGAGGTGTTTTTATAGATATAGTCAGCAGATGGTTTGTTCAGGGGACAGACAGGTAGACAATAGATGGATGTTTTTCTATGGGATACATAGACAGAGACATTGGTTAAGTCTTGGGGATTAGCAAGACAGAGACAACTGCATTTAGACAAACAAGAGAAAGGTAGATGGTTCAGAAGTTATCACACTCACCAAGACTGAGGGGTCTCAGTTTAAATTCCATCTCCACTGCAGACTTCCTTTGTGAACTTGAGCCAAATCACTTAGGACAGATTTTTAAAGGATTCAGTTTCCTAATTCCCATTGAAATCAATGGGATTTATGTGGCCTAATACCTTTACAAAACCTAGTTTCAGTCTCTCTTTCCCTCTTGTTGTCACTTTGTAATATGGAGGGGTAGAAGAGGAGTGTTGCTAATCAAGAACACAAGAAGTAATTCTTTCTGCTCTACTCGTGCTGATTAGGTCGTCAGCTGGAGTTATTGTGTCCAGTTCTTGGGCACCGTCCTTTTCAGAGAAAGATGTGGACAAATTTGCAGAGATTCCGGATTTAAGAGCGACAAAAAACGTGAGCTGCCATGTCTCCGTTGTGCTTCCAGAAGCAAGCAGCACATTCCCAATTGGCTTCTATGCATAGGGAAATCCAGGAGGCTCCACCACTGCCTATTGCTCAATGCGCGCACCTGCAGCTCCCATTGTCTGGGAACCATAGCTTAATGGGAGCTTCAGGGGCAGCGCCTGAGATGGAGTACTTTGCCCACCCCTGGTCCTAAAGCCACAGAATTGTTCACATTTACATGGCCATGGCGCCAGCCTCCATCACTCCCCTTGTTAAATCTCAAGCAAGCCCCTTTGTGCTTTCTCCCATTCTGACCCCAAGCTTCAGGAGGAGCTCCTCTAAACATCAGCAAAAACCACCTCTCATTCTGGACTGTGATGCTTTATTATCCCTGTCAGCAGGCTTGCATCTCCTTATGAACTTGCTGCTATAATGACCCATTTCTGTGGTATGCTTTGCGCGGATTGCAGGTTGTGATCTCCCAGTGTTAATCTAGGCCAACTTTTGTGAGGCAAGCCTGGCCTGCTTTTGATAATCCTGCCAGTGAAGTTGCAGCACAGCCATGACTCTGTCTTTTTCAGTTAAGCTGACCTTTTTCACCGTCAGTGCATCATCGAATGGGATACCCTATGGCATTCAGGCCTCATATCAGTAATAGGCGCTGTCTTACACTCCTCTGCACAGGAATATCATCTCGCAATGAGTTCACTATTGCGTATGGTCTTATAACCTGATTTATATGCACAGCCCGTGGTGCATTTCCTGTTGTGGGGCCTGTGTACATTCCAGGTAACAGTGAGTTCCCCTTCTACCACCATCAGAAGACCCCTCTCATCAGTTTTTGCAATTGTACTTTTCCACCAAGGATAACTCTGGAACAGTCACCTGCTCAATTGATAGCCCACAAGGAGAGCAGAACCCCATTTATCCCATCAAATTGGGACCAGGGCCAAAACTGGTAACAAGATATCGATAATTCGGATGAATGGGAAACTGTAGGTTGCCATCACCCATCAGTGACCCATAGGAGAACTGCCCACTTCATGTACTGTGTGTGCAATGTTTGTTTGGATAATAGGGGTCAGATAAACAGGATCTCTATGTATTGGCTGTATACCATTCTTTCCGAGCTACTTGGCTTCTCGTGAGGCTTGCCTTCACTAGTTCCAGATCAATGGACTTGGGAAACCTAATTTAGGCTCCCCCTCATGAAAGGAAAGAAAAGTGAATAGTGCTTAAGTAAGACAATCTTATCCGAATGGAAATGGTTCCTATTTTTTGGTTTCAAAAGGCCATAGGCTTCTTATTTTATTTTATTTTTTCATGAGATTGCGTCCTTTGTGTTGTGACACACAAGCAGGGAGTTAGAGAAAATCATACAATACTCTTTGCTGGAAGTTTGCAATGTCTCCGGTAATTTGTTTATAGGAGCCAGGGACAATAACACGAAGAACCCAAAATTCAGAGGAGAGACGGTAGGTTAATTTTTTTTATAAAACAGAGAGGCACAACTCACATGGTGTACCCATTGCTTCAATCCCCTACCTCCTCGCCTGTTGTTTGGCACAGAGCGCAGTGACAGGAGAAATGGCACCAGAGAACTGCCCCACAGTGACTGGCTTCACTTTCCGGGGAATAAAGCTGCAAAACATCCTCTTTGTGTTCTTCTTGCCATTCATTTCTGCACCCTGGTTAGGAATGTCGGGATGATTGTGCTGGTTAGGGTTGACTCCCAACTCTACAGCTCCATGTACTTTTTTCCTCAGCAACTTTTCACTCTTTAGATGTGTCTGCTCCCTCTTGATTTCCCCAAGGTGATTGGTCAGTTCCCTAGCGAAGAGTGAAGATATCTTTCCCTGAGTGTTGGTTCAGTTTTTCCTCTTCTCCTTATGTGCCAAAATGAGCTTTGCCTCCTGGCTGTGATAGTATACAATCACTTCGTGGCTGTCGGAACCATTGCTTTATTATGTCATTCATGCCCAAGAGAGTCTGCTTCACTAGTGGCTGGCTCTTACCTACGCACCTGTGTCAATGCCACTGTGTACATGTACTGATTCAGTCTATCCTTCGGCCACTCAATTGTCCTCCATCATTTATTTGTGATATGCCCCACTCCAAGAAATCTCCTGCTCTTACTTTTGCATCAATAAATAATGCATTCATCTTTGCAGCCATAGAAACAATAGCACCATTTCACCATCCTCATCTCCTACATTTAACATCATCTTGCCATCCTGAGGATCTGCTCCATGACAGGAAGCACAAAGCCTTCTCCACCTGCGCTTCCACCTAACTCTCATTTCCATCTTATATGAACCCTGATCTTTATATATTCATGACCTCGTCTGGCAGCTCAGTGGACTTGGAGAAAATGGTGGCCGTGTTCGATACCCTTGTGATCCCCATGCTTAGCCCCTGATCTACAGCCTGAGGAACAAAAGAGGTTGAAAGGATGTTCTGAGGAGGACATGCACCAGAAAATTATTCCTCACTGTATGTAAGTACGGGGATTGGTTTTCTGATCAGCGCTTGGAATGTAGATCATGAGCTAGTTCTAATCATTAGTCAATGTGTAGAAATTCAATCATGTGCTTTACAGGAGAAAACAATATGAAAAATGGAACCTGAGCCAGATAATGAGGAAGGTGCCATTTCCCTTGAAAAACAGTGTCCAGTAACTGTATTACAGCTTCGCGCTTTATTCCTGATACGTGATTTTGCATATATAGCATCTCCCCTGCTTCTTCTGCTGTTTTTTGAACTATATTGGTTAACTAGCGATGATATAAAGAGGAGATATTCAGACTGTAACTATTTCATTTGCCACTGCTACTATCTCAGTTCCCACACCCCCACCTAAATCACTGTACAATTAAATAAAGGGAGGTTACACGAGAGGTGTTTTTATAGATATAGTCAGCAGATGGTTCTGTTCAGGGACAGACAGGTAGACAATAGATGGATGTTTTTCTATAGGGATACATAGACAGAGACATTGGTTAAGTCTTGGGGATAGCAAGACAGACACTGCATTAGACAACACAGAGAGAAAGGAAGGATGGTTCAGAAGTTATCACACTCACCAAGACCTGAGGGGTCTCAGTTAAATTCCATCTCCACTGCAGACTTCCTTTGTGAACTTGAGCAAATCACTTAGGGACAGATTTTTAAAGGATTCAGTTCCTAATTCCCATTGAAATCAATGGGATTTATTGGCCTAATACCTTTACAAAACCTGAGTTTAGTCTCTCTTTCCCTCTTTTGTCACTTTGTAATATGAGGTAGAAGGGTGTTGTAATCAAGACCAGAAGTAATTCTTCTGCTCTACTCCGTGCTGATTAGGTCTCAGCTGGAGTATTGTGTCCAGTTCTGGGCACCGCCTTTTAAGAAAGATGTGGACAAATTTGCAGAGATTCGGATAAGAGCGACAAAAACGTGAGTGCCATGTCTCCGTTGTGCTTCCAGAAGCAAGCAGCACATTCCCAATCTGGCTTCTATGCATAGGGAAATCCAGGAGGCTCCACACACTGCCTATGCTCAATGCGCCGCACCTGCAGCTCCCATTGTCTGGGAACCATAGCTAATGGGAGCTTCAGGGGCAGCGCCTGCAGATGGAGTACTTTGCCACCCCTGGTCTAAGGCCACAGAATGTTCACATTACATGGCCATGGCGCCAGCCTCCATCACTCCCTTGTTAAATCTTCAAGCAAGCCCCTTGTGCTTTCTCCCATTCTGACCCCAAGCTCAGGAGGAGCTCCTCTAAACATCAGCAAAAACACCTCTCATTCTGGGACTGTTTGATGCTTTATTATCCCTGTCCAGCAGGCTTGCCATCTCCTTATGAACTTGCTGCTATAATACCCATTCTGTGGTATGCTTTGCCGGATGCAGGTTGTGATCTCCCAGTGTTAATCTTAGGCCACTTTTGTGAGGCAAGCCTGGCCTGCTTTTGTAATCCTGCCAGTGAAGTTGCAGCACAGCCATGACTCTGTCTTTTCAGTTAAGGACCTTTTTCACACTCAGTTCATCGAATGATACCCTTGGCTTCAGGCCTCAATCAGTAATAGGCGCTGTCTTACACTCCTCGCACAGAATATCATCTCGCAATGAGTTCACTATTGCGATGGTCTTATAACCTGTTTATATGCACAGCCCGTGGTGCATTCCTGTGTGGGGCCTGTGTACTTCCAGGTAACAGTGAGTCCCCTTCTACCACCTCAGAAGACCCCTCTCATCAGTTTTTGCAATTTGTACTTTTCCACCAAGGATAACCGGACAGATCACCTGCTCAATTGATAGCCCACAAGGGAGCAGAACCCCATTTATCCCATCAAATTGGGACCAGGGCCAAAACTGGTACCAAGATATCGATAATCGGATGAATGGGAAACTGTAGGTTGCACACCCATCTAGTGACCATAGGAGAACTGCCCACTTCTGTACTGTGTGTGCAAGTTGTTTGGATAATAGAGGGTCAGATAAACAGGATTCTATGTATTGGCTGTATACCATTCTTTCCGAGCTACTTGGCTTCTCGTGAGGCTTTGCTTCACTATTCCAATCATGGACTTAGGGAACCTAATTTAGGCTCCCCCCATGAAAGGGAAAGAAAGTAATATGCTTAAGTAAGATCAATCTTATGAATGAAATGGTTCCATTTTTGGTTTCAAAAGGCCATATGGCTTCTATTTTATTTTATTTTTATGAGATGCGTCCTTTGTGTTTTGTGACACACAAGCAGGGAGTTAGAAAATCATACAATATCTTGCTGGAAGTTTGCAATGTCTCGCGTAATTTGTTTATTAGGAGCCAGGGACAATAACACGGAAGAACCCAAAATCAGAGGAGAGACGTAGGTTAATTTTATAAAACAGAGAGGCACAACTCACATGGT